>NW_006262274.1:20005227-20097233 GCF_000493195.1 Citrus x clementina | reverse complement strand
AATAAAAGTAGAAGTTGACCATAATCCTAATGAAGATATGCACTAAGAGGGTTGTCCCAAATGAGTAGGAAATTATTGCTCTTTTTTACCACTCGGTTGGTTTGAATAGAGAGTCCGGGAGCTGTTCCCCTTTTCGAACAATTTGTACAAACCCACTTGATTTTTAGCTCTGCCTATTGCCTAATGTCCCTGAAAAAGAATAAAGAAGACATTATAAAGCCTCCAAAATAGTTGACGATCCTTATCCCCACCATGTCTCTCCCCCTTCGTTTCTTTGGTATACCCCCACTACTCTATTTGTACTTCAATACAGATAATTCGGACATGAATTCAACCTCTATATCATTTTAAATTATTCTTGCACAGTCACAGGACCTGCTTCATTGTCATGTCCACCTCAAAAATTCAGAAATAAATTGAACGTGCTTCTTATGTTTTTCTTCTCCTTCTTTTTTTTTTTTCAAATATTTATTGCAATTTTATCATATTTACGGAATAAAGTTGCCTAGGGTGGAATGGAGTGAATAATAAAATATCTTGCTACTGGTTCTACCTCTAAATAAATAATTGGAAGAAAATCTTCTCCTGCATTTGCACATCAAGGTACTTAAACCCTAAAAACATGGCCCAGAATCTAACTGATCTGGAAACAAATCAAATATATCTTTAAATAATTTTAAGGAAGAAGAGATTTTTTATCATCGGATTTTCATAACATGAAAGTGCTTAGTCGTTGAACTTCAAATTCTATCTGGTAGGTTCGTTGTTTGCACAAAAGGCCAAGAAAGAATAATAAATTCCCTTGAGAAAGGCACTCTTCGTAAAGTGAAGGGTAATTCATACTCACACGCAAGCCATACTTTTTTCTTTCGCTTTGCAGAATGCACACATTACCTCGACTGCTCGACATTACACCTTCCCAACCCAATACCCACCATTTAAAAGAGATCAAAGCAATGCTCACCTGCTCTCTCTCTCTCTCTCTCTCTCTCTCACACACACACACACACACACACATACAGAAAAAAAAAAAAAAAAAGAGTGGTCTCACGCATTGAATCGAAGAAGATTAGTTATACTGAGGCCAGCTAACAATCTTATACATGGACACATGTGTGCAAGAATTAGGGGGCCATGGAGGAGCCCACAATTGGAGTCTTGGTGAATAATATTGGTCTTGATTCCACACGAAAACCTCCTCTTCGACTGAGCCTATAGCTGTGTTGCTCTACTTTTGTCACTTAGTCCCGACTTTTTTTGCTGTGAGTCACTAATCACTTAACTTTTAATCACCAATTAAGAAAGAAAAATCCACAGTGACGTGTCCATATCATTATGGAAAGGATTGGGATCTTTGCATCTTAAAACGATCAAGATCACAGACCAAAAAGGTGTTTTCTTGACGTAACATTTGTTTATATCTATTGCCCCTTCTACTCAATTATTTAAAATTAGGGACTAGAATAGACAAAGGTTGCTCATCCGGAAATAAAGTGCAAACAGTCGACTTACAGAAACAAACAAACAATCTGCAATAACATAGATTTCCCACCAAATCTCTCTCAGAAAGTTTATTGTTTTTATCACAAAAAAAAAAAAAAATACATACATATATATATATATATATATTTATCATATGCATAAAACAGAGATGCCGACACCTTGACAATCGAATGGACTAATGAAGTCTATGAACAAATAAATTGATATTTACTTGTTCCTAATCCAATAATTCATACTATCAACATGTCTTGTTGCGGTTGCAGAATTGAAAGTTGCCCCTGATTGCATTGCAGTCCACAAAATTTGATGCTTGTTTAGAGATATATACATATAATTGATTTTGGCAAAGTCAAAATCCTACAATTTTCAAATGTTAACAAGTGTTGCAGATTTTCAAGATTCCAACGCTGAGAACAAAACAAAAATTGTTCTTGCTCCCGTATGAAAGAAAAAGTTCGGAAAATAACTAGTCAACTCCTTTTTTTTAATCAAAACCATTAACCCGCGTCAGAAGTTAAAAGAGGCAAAACCCACTCATTTAGTATGAACTAAGACGGATTTCTTATTGTAATATTTAAAAAAATACACCAGAAATTAAAGAGAGAGATTATCAAAACTCAGAGAAATTGTGCACAAAGGTGGTCCAGTTAATTTGGGACATGCTTTCAAGGAATTAAAATATCCTTATTCTTTATGCCAAGTCCTTTTAGCCAAACTCAGCCTAGTCCATAATTGCCAGGGTCACTGGGCCATTTCCAAATGTCACAGACAATGCATTATAATAGTTCATGATTTTGGTCTGAAAACATAGCGACAGATCACTTTGAATTTAGGCTTTAAAACAGATGAGCGCGCCCTAAAATTGAAAGAAAAACAAAATAAATACCCTGATGGTTTCAAATACACTTGTGGAGATATGTGTCAGGTATGCAGCAGAATTTTGAAGGTAAGATGATGAGTAAAAATTTTGACCCCGGAAGTTCAGTTCAAAGGGCTGTGTTGACTGTCGAGCTTTCACTCAAGGTGAATATTTAATTATCAAGCATTTTGAAAAGCCAGAAGCTCAGCTGAATTGCTTTCTTCAGAGAATATAAAGCTAAAGTTAAAACCAAGGCAGCAGCGGGTGTCCCCCGTGCCCCCACCTCCCACTTAAGATTTCAGAGGCGGGCAGGTAGAATCATACAACAGCAACGAATGATGTTTATCAAGAATACCCCATACTTAATTATATGCATAAGCTTTTATTATCATAATTAAGAGAAGCGCAAGATCCTAAAAAAAAAAAAGCCAATGTGCAAAAATAATCGATGACAGATCATATGCAAAGTCAAAAAAAAAAAAAAAAAGGGGGAGGATTATTCTTTACTTTATCATGCATGCTTAACGGTTCAAATTCAGACGCTGTGAAATAAATTATTAGTATCGACAAGAATACTAAGAATGATGTTATTGGATGGTTTATTATGTAATACAAAAAACTATGTGGAACCAGAGACGGGGAAACTTGGCCTTCGGCCTTCCGCTATTATTATTATTATTATTAGAGGTCAATTGTCGAACATACATGAATGAAGGCTGATTCTTCAAGCTTTAAAAAAAAAATGGTGGAATCTGATTCCTTGGGCAATGAGGGGAAATATATGGTCATGAACCGCTAAGAAATCAATAAAACACGAGTAAAGGGTAAAATCTGTGTAGAGAATAATGCAATAAGTAGTTTAGAGCATCTTTAAAAATCTCTTCAAATAAAATTTTATTACTTTTTTTAAGAGTCACGTCAGCATTTAAGATTACAAAAGACACTTCAATTAAAATTTTTTAAATAAAAATAATTATCTCTCTTTAATTTTATAGAGTTATTTTCTCTCTCTTTAATTTATATTTATTACTTTTATTGAAAGAAAGAGGAAAAAATATTTTAATTACCATTTTTTTCTTTGAAAAAATATTTATTTAATTAAAATAATATTAATTTATTTTTATTCAAATAATTTTTTAAAAAATAATGTATTTTTTTACTTTCTTTTAAAATGCTGATAGTGGCATGGTCGTAAGGTTGGTAAAATCTCATGTAAAAAACAAGAAGTCTGTGATTTGAAGTCATCAAAAGAGTATGTGGGTCGGATGCCAAAAACATGTTGCTATTAAGACTCTCATTAATCAAATAACACCCAAGCATTTATAGTGGCTCTATTTGCATATGCCTATCCAATCCATCACTGCACCAAATGTAGAAGAAAATTACATCTAAATCAGTTCTGTTCTGTCCAATCTGGTTGCGCGTGCAGCGCGCCAACAAGTCGCATTCCTAAGCTTGCTGTCTTCCCGATGCGAGAAATGTTGGATGATTGTGTTCAAATAAGAGATGAGAGTCGGAGATGAGTGAGATGATTACACGGGTAGGATTTGCTCTTGGTGGTGAAGGACATGCCGAAAAAGGGGGAGGAAAAAAATATGAAGATCAAAATGTTTTTTTGAAGAGTTTTCAATTTGTGAAGTGAGAACCGATAAAACAGAACGCGCGTAAGGAGAAATAACGAAGAAAATAAGAAATTCGCCACACACTACTGACACTACATTTATAGATGCATAACCTCAAGTAAAACAAAACACATCAGCCACTGCAATCAAACAAATCAAAAATCAAAATCAAAATCACACACAAGTGAATAACCAAATATCACCATATATTAATTAATAATTATGAGAGTTCAAATCCGGCATACCACTTTGAATCAACAACCCACAGACTAGAACAAGTCTGCACGAAGCTTACAAGCAAGTGCAATTATGAGAGTTCAAATCCGGCATACCACTTTGAATCAACAACCCACAGACTAGAACAAGTCTGCACGAAGCTTACAAGCAAGTGCAATTACAGACCTTTATTGTAACCAAGGCAACCAAAAGACAAAGAAATTAACATATAAAGTCTCTAATGACAGACTACTAAAAAGTAATACCATCATGATCGTCAGACCATATGCCTAACAATCAATTATTTTATGTTAATACAAGATGCAGCAATTAAAAAGTAAAGCATAGAATCACCCATCTTCCTCATACTCTTCTTCCTCTTTCCAGCAGCACTTCAGAGTTGATCTAGGAGAACCATTGCCCTCAGTTTTAACAAATTTCTGGTACAAGATTGAGCCGCCCATCCCAAGCTCCTCAAGGCCCCTCTCTTCGCGACTGTAACCTTTCACATTTAACAAACATTTCTGCTCAATCATCTTTCCTGCAACTTCAGCATGCACAGCAATGGAGAAATCACGTGGTTGGAAGCAAGCCAACACCCTCTCAACCAGCTGTTTCAAATTAACATCATTAGGATCATAACCAACTGTTTCAAAGCTGGCATAGCTGAAACCATCCTCTGGAGTAACATGAATAGTAGAAATAGCAGCCCCTTCAACAGAATTCATGGAATAACCACAAGGGTCAAACTCAAAATCACATATCTTGGAATCTGGAAGAATCTTTCTTATACCAGAACTGACGGTCATTGCACCAGCTGAACCTGATTGGGTTTTGTAGAAAACAGAAGCCATTTCCCTATCCAGACCAGTCAAGCACATCTCTATGGTGAAAACAGGGTCACTAGAGATCAGTGGTTCTGCAGATGCAGAGTATACATGCCATTTCTGTGGCTTGCCTGACCCACCAATTATGTATGCATTGCTTCCTGAAACAAGCTTCCCAAAATAGCTATCAAGGACAGCAACTTCTTCAGAAAAGTTGCGATGAGGGTATAGCTGATTCCCAGGGAAAATGAAACTCCCACGTGTATACCTCACTGATCGTACATTGAGAGAAAGGGTCTCAACCAGTTTCAGGATGGGTGGGATTGAAAGAAGCAACTTTGTAGTCCCACAAGTTTTGATGATGATCTTGTAAGAGTAAACAAAGAGGCTAGACTCGGATAGGACATAGGAGTCAACTTCATCATTTGACAGTGAAGAGACAATAGTGCATTCAGCTGGTCCTAAAATCTCATCCAGCTGGGCCTTGGTCAGCCGCCTAAGGCCCTTTCCTTCAGGATCAACAAAGATGCTGGGTTCAAAAAATGATATCTCCAGCCTCTTTTCATAACCTTCAAAACCAATTGCAGAGACTGCCATGGTAGTATCAGCAGAAACCATTGCAGCCGAAATCTAACTTTAAGATTGCAGAGAAACCAGAAGCAGCAGGGATGATGACAGTAGAAGAGAGACTGCAGAAGCAATAACCACAATCGCGAAGAGAGAGAAAGAGAGAGGAAGATGTTGATCTACAAAAGGGGAGTAAACCTAATATAACTAACTACAGGAAACTAACAGTTGATGGATCACGCTATGTGATCTGATTGCAGACTTTGAGAATATCAGGATGGCTTGCGTGCGCACTGCAGAAGACAATAAAGAACAAGAATGTTAACATCAGTTGTTCACAAAAGATAACAAATTGCTACGTCTACTAATCATATCCAAATTCCAATGACACAAAAGCTTTTGTTTCATCATCTCATGTTCTTGTGTGTATAAATGTAGAGTGCATAAATAAACTTACGTTGGAGTAAGCAGCAGATCTGAACTTCTTGATTCCACCGTTGGGTCGAATGTCTTCAATGCTGTAACCAAGAGGAGCTTCGTAGAATAAGGACTTACTACTGCTAGACTTCTTCTTCCCACCTTTAGACTCCATTAGAACATTCAGTCCTGCCTGTTCCTGATCAAAAGCCAACAAATATTAATTGTTAGGACATGTCAATAGACCACAATGAAACGATCAACCAGAAAAAGAAAAGACTAATTAAAACCAAGCATGCCCAATAATCTCCATGCAGATTAAAATGAACCATAACTTTTGGCACTACAACCACAATTGAGGATTCAAGTAATATGAAGAAACAGAATCGGAGGACTCAAAATGCCAGATTTATAGATTGTACAGTCACAATGTTAAACAGACTTTTTTTTTTTGGGCTTCAAAAACTTCAAGACTATCACGGTATTTTCTCACCAACTCACCAAAAAAAAAAAAGGAAAAGAAAATTTTGAACACTGAAACTTAGTCTGTCAAATATAATCCAACAATTCCCCCAAATACTCAAAACAAAGCTCATAAATGAGCTTAAATTACTAAGGTTCTAATTTTATTAAAACAAACAAAATTCATGTTATCTAACAGACGCAAACATCAATCTGGGAAAAAAAAAATCATGTTATCTGAAACAAGCCAAAATAAACAAGATTTCAGAACAGATCCATGAAATACAAATCCAAAAAATAAATCACATGACAAACAAAACAAATCTTGATGATAATAATTAAAACAAATCCGTTAAACAAAAAAAAACCTAACTCGCTCTTTCAAATCATTGCATACTTACAAAAATAAAAAAAATCTCGATGACTGTATTAGCCGCGACAACAACACGTTATTAATTTCCCCGCAAATCCTGAAAAATAACGAGTGAAAAAATGAATCAGGTAACAATGAATGACTAAAAAAGTGCATAAAACAAAAGATCAATGAACAAAACAAAAGAATGAAACTTACAAAAATTTGACAATATTGCTGAATAAAAGAAAAATCAGGAACTTTTGCTAAACTATGAGAGAGGATCGATCGAGTTCCGAGTCTTTGAAATTTTGCTATTGCGATTGCGTGAGTGAGCGGCCGAGACGAGAGGGAGAAGGTCGTATTTATATATGACGTGGATGACCTGGTGGGGGCAGAGTGACTTGCACATGTGTCTATTGACTTTTTGCCCCACCTTATCGCGGCTTAATTACAGCTGTGTCCCTTCACCTTATTTCCGTGAGGTTTCTGGTTTAGAATTAGCGGACTTGTTCCGCAAGTATTGAAATTTTGGTTAGCTTATGATTTGTTTTTATTATTTTATATTTTTATTTAATTAATAAATTTATATAAAATAAATTTAATATTGTGAAGCCGAGAGTTAGTTACATTCTATTACTGGTGAGGTGGCAGTGAGTCAGCTTATGTGGGCCAGCTGGTGGTTAATTAGTTATGACCAAAGAGCTGTATAAATAAGCAGAGCCAGGGCTGATTATTGTAGATCTTTTTCGGCTAAGTTGAGTGACCAAGACTGAGAGTAAAGATTCTTAGTTGAGTGAGATTTGTTCTCTGACATTTGTAGTCACATTGTAATCAACCCTTAGCAATAAAGTTTCACACCCTTTGGGGTTTCTTCAGCCGTGGATGTAGGTACTCTGGTATCGAACCACGTTAATTCCTTCTCTTTGTTTTCTATTTGTTTATAGTTATACACTGTTCTTTGTTGATCTTTGTGAATCTTGGTTGTTAGTCAAGTGCCGATATCTTCCTTTTCTTAACAAATTGGTATCAGAGCTTCAAAGCTCTCTGTTCTTAATCTTCAAAGATGGGAACCACCAGATTTGACCTTGAGAAATTCAATGGAGAAAATGACTTCTACCTATGGAGTCTTAAGATGAGGGCCATCTTGATTCAACAAGGCTTAGACAGTGCCCTTGATGGTGAGGAAGAAAAGTCCAAGAAAGAGAGAGAGGAAGGTTCTTCAAGTTCAGGTGGAGACTTGAGGACCATAAACAATAAAGCCCACAGTACGATCATCCTTCACCTGTTTGATGAGGTACTGAGAGAAGTAGCAAAAGAGAAGTCAGCATTTGGGTTATGGGCAAAATTAGAAGAGCTTTTCTTGAAGAAATCTCTAGCTAAGAGGTTGTACATGAAAAAGAAGCTTTACACATTTTCAATGAAAGAAGGAACAGCTATGAGAGACCATGTTGATGAGTTCAACAAGCTCATACTTGATCTTGAAAATGTTAATGTAATGCTTGAAGATGAAGATAGGGCTCTCATCTTACTAAGCTCCTTACCCGATTCTTATGAACACTTCGTGGACACTCTGCTCTATGGTAGGCAAACCCTCACCCTAAAAGATGTCAAGAATGCTCTTGAATCTAAAGACTTGAAGAAAAGAGCAGATGGCAAAGATCAGATCACTGGAGATGGATTAGTTGCCAAAGCAAAGACAGAAAAGAAGATGTACAAAGATAAGAAGAACAAAAATCAGAAAGAGAAGACTGATAAGATGAAGAAGAAAAGAAAATGTTACTTCTGTCAGAAGGAAGGACATTATATAAAAGACTGTTTTGAAAAGAAGAAGCTTGAAAAGTTACAGAAAGAATCAAGTGGGAAGGCTGACATTGCATCTGTAGATGAAGGAGAGTCAGAAGATGCAGATGTCCTTATTGCAGCAGATAAGAAATCTTCTGGTGAGTGGATACTTGACTCAGGATGTTCCTTCCATATGTGTCCACATAAAGATTTCTTTGTGACTTTCAAGAGTATTGATGGTGGAAAAGTTTTGCTTGGAAATAATTTAGCCTGTAAAGTTGTTGGAATAGGGTCTGTTAGGATTAAAATGTATGATGGTTCAGTAAAAGGCTTGGAACAAGTGAGATATGTTCCAGAGCTTAAAAGAAACCTCATATCATTAGGGATGATAGACTAATTAGGCTGCTGCATAAAGGCAGAAAATGGTGAACTTCAGATCCTTAAAGATGGTGCAATCATAATGAAAGGTTGTAGAAGAAATGGATTATATGTGCTTAAAGGCTCAGTTGAGTTACCTGGTATTATTACAAATGTAAACAGTGATAAAACTAGGCTCTGGCACATGAGATTAGCACACATGAGTGAGAAAGGTTTAAAGGAGTTAAGTAAACAAGGTCTACTAGGAACTGATCAAATTTCTGCACTTGAATTCTGTGAAAAGTGTGTATTTGGTAAAGCAACTAGGCAGAAGTTTAATCCAGGAAAACAAGAAACCAAAAACACACTGGATTATATTCACTCAGACCTGTGGGGGCCCTCTCAAGTGCCCTCTCATGGAGGAGCTAGATATTTCATCACTTTCATTGATGACTTTTCAAGGAAAGTCTGGGTATATGTACTGAAGCACAAAAGTGAAACTTTTGAGAAATTTAAAGATTGGCTGACTTTAATAGAGAATCAAACAGAAAGGAGGGTAAAGAGACTAAGAACTGATAATGGACTCGAGTATTGCTGCAATGATTTTGAACAATTCTGCATCAAGAAGGGGATAGCCAGGCACAAAACTGTGAGGCACACACCTCAGCAGAATGGACTAGCAGAAAAGATGAATAGGACCCTAGTTGAAAAGGTAAGGTGCATGTTGTTTAATGCAAACCTTTCAAAACACTTCTGGGCAGAAGTTGTCACCACTGCAGCCTACTTAGTCAACATGAGCCCTTCAGTTGGTTTGCATTTCAAGACCCCCCAAGAAGTTTGGTCAGGAAAGCCTCCAGATCTCAGCAACCTCAGGGCATTTGGTTGTCTTGCTTATGCTCACATAAACCAGGAAAAATTAGAGCCAAAAGCTGTCAAGGGTTACTTCATAGGCTATCTAGAGGGTGTCAAAGGGTATAAAATCTAATGCATAGATGGAAAACCTTCAAGAACATTGATCAGCCGAGATGTTGTGTTTGATGAAGAGCCTATGCTGCATCAGAAGGTAGAAACAAAACTCACTACACCTGATACAAATGAGGTTAAGGAACACAATTTTGAGGTGGAGTCAAGTGAAGAAAAGAAAACTACAGAAAGGGATTCCAAGCCTTGTCAGAAAACACACATCACTTCTCAAATGAATGAATATCAGCTAACAAGAGACAGGGAAAAGAGAATCATTAAACCACCCAAAAGATATGGCATAGCTGATATGATTTCTTATGCCCTGGCAGTAGCTGAAGAAGTCATTGGTGAAGAGCCTGTCAGCTACAATCAAGCTATGGGCAGTAAAGTTAGAGAGAAATGGCTGGATGCCATGAATGAAGAAATTATCTCCCTAAAGAAGAATAGAACATGGATATTGGTCAAGAAACCTCAAAACAAAAGGCTGGTAGGTTGCAAATGGATCTATAAAATTAAAGAAGGGACTGTGGATGGTGAGCCTCCCAGGTATAAAGCAAGGCTGGTAGCAAAGGGGTTCACCCAAAAACATGGAGTGGATTTCAATGAGGTATTCTCCCCTGTAGTAAAATACAGTTCCATAAGAATTGTACTGGCAATAACAGCTTACAATGACCTGGAATTGGATCAAATGGATGTGAAGACAGCCTTTTTACATGGAAATCTTGAAGAAGAAATTCTCATGGATCAGCCTGAGGGGTTCATTGAAGAAGGGACTGAAGATATGGTATGCTTGTTAAAGAGGAGTTTGTATGGGCTGAAACAGTCTCCAAGACAATGGTATCTGAGGTTCGATGAGTTCATGATCAGCCATGGATATTGTAGAAGTCAATATGATAGCTGTGTGTATTTTAAAACCTTATCCTCTGAAGATAGAATTTACCTTCTTCTTTATGTTGATGACATGCTTATTGCATGCAAAAAAAGAGAGGAGATTGAAAGGCTTAAAATGGAGTTGAATACTGCTTTTGAAATGAAAGATCTGGGGACTGCTACAAGAATTCTGAGAATGCAAATAGTGAGGAACAGAAGTAAAGGCACTTTGTTTCTTACTCAAGCTATGTATGCTAAAAGGGTTCTTAGCAGATTTGAGATGAGTAGTGCTAAGCCTGTAACAGTACCTATGTCAGCACATTTCAGATTGTCAAAGCTTCAGGAACCAGAAGAGGATCATGACCTTGAGCATATGAAGTCAGTGCCTCACTCAAGTGCAGTTGGCAGCATAATGTATTCTATGGTTTGTACAAGACCTGATGTAGCTCATAGTGTAGGTGTTGTTAGCAGGTTTATGGGGAACCCAGGGAAGGAACACTGGAGTGCTGTCAAATGGTTGTTGAGGTATTTGAAAGGTACTGCAAATCATGGAATTTTGTATGGTGGTTCTGAAAGTAACTCATGTCAGGTATCAGGGTTTGTAGACTCAGATTTTGCTGCTGATCTGGACAAGAGAAGGTCCATTACTGGATATGTTTTCATTTTGAATAGAGGAGCAGTGAGCTGGAAGGCATCTCTTCAGTCAGTGGTTGCTTTATCCACAACTGAAGCTGAGTACATTGCATTGACAGAAGCAGTAAAAGAAGCAAAGTGGCTAAGTGGGTTAGTTTCTGAGTTTGGGTTAAAGCAGGAGTCAGTTTGTATTGGCTGTGACAGCTCTAGTGCAATTCAGCTTAGTAAGAATCCTAAGTATCATGAAAGAACAAAACATATTGATGTTAGGTTACACTTTGTCAGGGATGAAATTGCAAATGGTATTGTGAATGTTATTAAGGTCCCTACTCAGACTAATCCTGCAGATATTCTAACCAAAGCAGTACCTGCAATCAAGTTTAGAAACTTTCTGAACTTGGTTGGTGTTGGTAGCTTATAAAACCAGACTAGTGGTTGCTGAAGAAGAAGGTGGAGCTGGTTTCAGAATGAACTAAGGTGGAGATTTGTGAAGCCGAGAGTTAGTTACATTCTGTTACTGGTGAGGTGGCAGTGAGTCAGCTTATGTGGGCCAGCTGGTGGTTAATTAGTTATAACCAAAGAGCTGTATAAATAAGCAGAGCCAGGGCTGATCATTGTAGATCTTTTTCGGCTAAGTTGAGTAACCAAGACTGAGAGTAAAGATTCTTAGTTGAGTGAGATTTGTTCTCTGACATTTGTAGTCACATTGTAATCAACCCTTAGCAATAAAGTTTCACACCCTTTGGGGTTTCTTCAGCTGTGGATGTAGGTACTCTGGTACTGAACCACGTTAATTCCTTCTCTTTGTTTTCTATTTGTTTATAGTTATACACTGTTCTTTGTTGATCTTTATGAATCTTGGCTGTTAGTCAAGTGCCGATATCTTCCTTTTCTTAACAAATATAAAAATTTATAATTTTATCAATCGCTTATTGATTACGCATCAAATTCAAGTGCTGTATTTAATTTGATTCTAACCTCTTTTTGAGAGCTGAGTCATTAGGACTTGGTTCTTTAATATAAAAGTAGAAACGAACAAATTCTATCAACTTTGATCCGACCTATGTTGTCTATTAGGACTCGTATTTAATTTGATTTGTTTTCTTTGACCGCAACAAACTTCAATATTTCTTTCTAGCTTTATCAATCCCTTATTAATTACACGTCAAATTAAAAGTGTTGTATTTAATTTGATTCTAACCTTCTCTTGAGAGCTAAGTGATCATTAGGACTTTGTTCTTTATTATAAAAATAGAAACGAGATCTATTTTGTTCTGACCTATTTTATCAATTAGGACTTGTGTTTAATTTAATTTGTTTTCTCAGACTTCCGAATTTCCTAAACACTAAGAATGTGTTTGGCACACTATATTATATTGTATTATGATAGATTAAATTGTAATATAATATCGTGTTTAGTGTAATATAGACTATCTTATATTTAATAATATTATTTATATTACTATTACCATCATGCCGCGAATGTCCCTAGCCTTTTTATAGACATTCCTGACTTTATCATTGAAATGAGAATATATTTGTATGGTACGTAGTTGTTGTAATTTTAACGTAATATTATTTAAATTTATTAAATATTTTAGTATTAATTATTAGTTTATTAAATTGTTAAATAATAGTATATTTTTATATATTAATTAGTATAATATAATTAAATAATGCAATCTTATATTATGTTTTTTTTTATATATTGCTTAAGTATTTATCATTAGTTATATTAACTTATTAATTAATAATCAATTGTATATATTAATTATTGTAATATAATATAATTCAATAGTGTAATATTTAATTATATTTTTAATATAATTAATAGGGATATTATCATTTTCCCACTAAATGTATTCGGACACATCATGTCAGTACCACAGTTTGGTAAAACCATCAATTTACCACCAAACGTTTAAACTGTTAGCATTTTCCCACCATTCCGTTAAAACTCAGTTAATATGTAATGAAAATTTCATAAAAGGTCAATTTTACCCCTGGAGCGTAAAAGACCATGTAATTAACCTTTTATGAATTTTGTAATTAAATCATCATTTGTTGTTTTTCCTTCTTAAAGGGCAAAAATTATCTTTTATGAATTTTGTAAAATTGACCGTGTGGTGCTAGGTACTTCATAAATTGATTTAATTTATTTAATTTTTAAAGGGCAAATTTATTTATTTAATTTTTTGTGTAAAATTATTATCATCATATCAAAAATTAATATTTTAATCTTAAATCACATAAAACTCAACTTGTTGCTGAGATAAAGCAAAAGCTCAATTTTATAAGCTCAAGGTTAATTACATGGTCTTTTACGCTCCATGGGTAAAATTGACCTTTTATGAATTTTTCGTTATATATTAACTGAGTTTTAACGGAATGATGAGAAAATACTAACAGTTTAAACGTTTGGTGGTAAATTGATGATTTTACCAAATTGTAGTACTGACATGATGTGTCAGAATACATTTGGTAGGAAAATGATAATATCCCTAATTAATATTATATTATAGTATAGTATTATTGAATAATAAAGTTATTGATTTATATTGATTATCATAATGTAAAAATAAAAGAAATTAGAAATCAATATTATATAATATTGTTTGGATAATATAATTTTAAATTACAAATTTACTTTTATTTATAACGGCTTTTTTTGTTGGGGGGGGGGGGGGGGGGGGGGGGACACCAATGAGTCAAATTGCGGCATTAGCGAAACCTGAGATCAACAAGGCTAAAATATTAAGTTTAGCTAAAAATGTGTTTAATACATACGAGGCCTACACTACGAGATGGACAATGAACCAATTTTCCATGTTGACGGAAGATTTTTGAGAAATTACCTTTTGAACAATAATCAACATCACTAAAGCAAAAATGTCTCTACATTTTAGTTTATTGAGATTGACAAAATCATTGTGATATTCTATATCGCTAGTGAGTAAGAGTCTTGGCTTGTTTATAATTTGGGGTTCTTCTAATTGCGTCAACATGTTATGGTTGCAAAGCCATCAATAAAACTATAGTAAGTTGTATGTCCAAAACATACAATATTTACCTAGTTGTTGCGCCTAGGTTGTTAGTTATTACCAAGGGCAAAGCTATTAAGGAGTAAAATTGAGTTTCAGTCCAATCAAAATTTAGCAAATTTTTTTATTGTTTTTTAACAGTAATACTAATGTTGTTCACAAAAGTACCATACACTATTTACAAAACTAGCTATTATTGTTAAATCTTACAAAATTCTCAGAGTATTATTTACAAGTTTATCACTTAATTTGTGTTAGAATCTGGCCACGAGCATTTTTCGTAACTTCTTTTCCAATCCATCTTGTTTTACAAATCCTTCTTATGACAAGATATTCCTCACTCATTTAGTAACAGCTTTGAAGTTGATAACTTTTCTTGTTAAATGAACTTAAAATGCCCAAAAGAATATTAATTTAATTTAATTATTTGATTTAACGAAAAAAAAATTCAAGACTTTGCCCCAAATTGTGACAATTGATATCAAAGTCGGAGACGTTAATTAAGTGTTACCGTTTTGTTATATTTTATTTATAGCGTAAGGTTCTCCAACCTCAAGCATTAAGATTAGCGTAACAAGTAATCGCCGCACGAAAATAACAAGCAATGAAGGGATAGTATAGACATTCGAGAGGATGCACAATAATATGCCCGAATGAGAAAGCAGAGAAAGATTGATTCTTGATTTTTTTGCCGCGAAAGGCCAATCTCTAGATTTGTGTATCTGGAGGGGGGCACCTTTTCTTGTGAGTTGGAATGATGATAAGATTCTTAAAGATTGGCTGATCGATTTGGTCTATCTCAGCTTTTAACTCCTACGTCCACGTATGCATGCATTCATGCCTGACAACAAAATCAATAAGGAGCCACCCCTTCAACTCACAACCTGCCTCAATCACTCTTTTCTGTTCATATTTTTTACACATAATTTATGAAGGAACACTAATCTTTATAGTCAACTGGAAGGTAGACTCATTAATCGTTTTGTTTTGGCATAAAAAAAAAAAGCATTTGAGTTTCCTAAAACAACAGATTATGGGTACTTTATGTTTGGTAACGGATAAAAGGAGGAAAAAAGGGAGAATGGGGGCATGACTTTTATCTCATCCATAACTTCCGAGAGTGGGAGAGAAGAAGGAGGAAAGAGGGGAGTGGGGAGTTACCTAGGGGGGATTATTTATTTATTTTTTCTCTCTTCTCCAGGGGGCTTTTTTGGCTCTCTTCCTCTCATGAAAAATTCTTGCTTTTACACTGTACTTTACTTTTTGTAAATTACTCGAAAAGCTTTGGGTTTGAAGGCAATGCTTATTAAGCCACATGAGTGATGGCACAAATTTTTCCGAAAGGCCTAGAAACTGACTTGAGCGTCGGAGGCTTCACGCCGGAAAAACTTCCGGCGCCTCTGACCGTCTTCTATGATTTTAGATATTCATAGATTAATCGCTGGTGGTTGCAGGACATCTAGACGATTGACCAATCGATTCTCTACCAAATAAATCTAATGTTGGTGTAGAAGTCTGATATTAAATCGCTAATAGACTAGATCAGATTTTAGGCATCAACACTTTACGTTCAAGCCATGAATTCTACTTTAATTAATGAACAATAAACAATCGAATAATCTATGTATAAGAGATGTGAAATCGAAACTCGCCCTATAAGGTTAGTCAGATTCAGTTTCAGTTATGGGTCAATGATTAGCATGAATAAGAAAAGACATAATTTAGATTATAAAATTAATCAAACACCATATAATAATTAAGAGCGGACCACAGGAATGCACCTAGTCTGAATCATGAAGTGCCCTTGACCAGTAATTGATTTTAAAAACAACAAATTAACTAATCGTAAATAAAAGCAATTATATAATGTTTGCTTTTTTCTTTTTCTTTTTTAAATAATGTGAGTTTTGAAAGGATTTTATATGATTTTCATAAATTTTATTTAAAACATTGCGACAGTGCATTAATTAATCAACACTAATTGTATTACTGACTAACAGTAAACTGCATTTTCGGCGGATGGATGTTGATTTAGTGGGGGCTGACGCGATGTGATTTGATTCACTAATGACTTTGAATTGGAGTTCTTTTTTCCAATCATTATTGGTTTGACTCTTTTGAATGTGGTGAAATTGATTCACAATGAGATTAGTATATAGTCGGACAATATAATTAGATCTTTTGAATTATTAGTGATATTCGTCGGTTGCTTCATTGTTATATTCATAGTTTTAGGTATTTGTAATTCTTGAGGCTCATGTTTTAGGAAAGTTTGTGCGTTTGGATTTGACGATTGAGATCTTATTTGGAATTAAAGTACTGTAACTTTTAAGATACAGTTGCTGTGAAAAAAAAATTATAACTATAAAATAAAAATTAATATTATATAGTAAATATAATTTTTAAATAATAATTTTAATAAAATTAATAAATATATAATAAATTTTTCATCATATGAGTGAAAAATTAAATTAACTTAACTTTTAAATTACAGCAGCTAGTGTTTATCAAATATTATAAAAATGTATAACTGCCCCCACCTTAATCCCAAACAAGTCAAAAAATGATTTTGAGTTTTTAAAATAAAAAATAGAATGGATTTGATTTCTTTGTATTTTAAAACAGTTTTTTTAATACAACTCTAAAATTTAGTAATACAATTTTTTAATACAGTTATCCAACCTCAATCTCAATTCAAAAATGTTTTTTGTTTTTCTTAACAAAATTTTAACTTTTAAAGTTCATTCTCTTTATAACGTTTAACATCATCTTGTTTTTAATTTTCAAAGATTTTTTTAACATAACATATTGTTTCCCTGTTAAAAAATTCCCAAGTTTAGTTCTTTTGATTCTATCTAAAAAGTTATCGAGACATGATTGAATGAAGATTTTCTGATTTAACCTTTGTACATTTTTTTTTTAATAAAAACTCCCAGAAGCTTTTTTGAACGCCATGCTTGCAGGATAAACGTATGGGTGTGAAAGATGATATTGAGTTGTAAGTTTTGTCAAATCGTTTCAACGTGCGTATTGGCTGTATTATGTTCATAATTAACCTTAAAATTATTGATATTTGTTCCTAGATTATTTTGACTGCTTATATGTCATTATATATATATATATATATTTTAAATCAATCACGAATTCACGAGTTAATTATTTTATTATTTTCATTCAAAGGTGTTTATTGATAGGGTCCAGCCAGCTTGCAACAATCTCCCTATAAATTATATCACCATTTCGTCATTTATATAAAATATTTGCAATTGTAGTTTAAAGTCACCTTTTTTATTGCAAGTAAATTGTTACTAAAAATGATTATTTAGAGCAATTTCAACCAAACGCATATCCTTATCTTTTGTAATTTCAAATATTATATCAAACAGATTTTTGCAGTTTTTAAATTTTTATAAAAAAACGTTTTCAAATATTAAAAAAATTGGGAATACTTCTTCAATTTTTGTATCCTATTCAAAAATTTTAAAACAGTTTTTGATGCACAAATCAAACACACCCTTAAAATTTAAATATCCGGTTGACGTTATTCGATTTTAATAATTTTATAAAGTTCGTGTTTTTAAGAACTCAATCCTACATTATGCATATATATAATAGAATACTACTAGGACATACATAAACTGCAGGAAAATGAAATCAAATAATTTCATTTACAAGAGGAAAACATGTTAGGAAATTGGTGGGTGAAACAGGGCCACAACTAAAATGAAATTGGAAGAAAATAAAGAACAAGCACAAAAGATGACATTAGAAAATTACGTGGTTCGGCTTTTAGCTTACGTCAACGAGCAAAGATAGAAGGAAAATATTTTACTAGTGAAATAAGAATTACAAGTATTGCAATATTTTATCTCCCTATCCAAAATTCTAATACACCCAATCTCTCATTCACTAATTACACAAGAGTATTAAAACTCTTAATCTCTCACACAACTCTTTCTCATTTACAAAACAGAGAAGAGAAACTTAAAAAAAATGTAATGAATAAAATGAGGAGGAAACCTCGCTATTTATAGCCAAAATTGGCTATTAAATTATTATTATTATTTTTTTCTTGGGCGGCATCCTATTCTTCCATCTTTTTCTTTCTTCTTTTTCTTCTTTCTTCTTTTTCTGCATGCCAAATTTACTGCTGCTAAATTCTTCTTCAAACAAAATTATTGTTGACCATCTAAATGGCCACTTTATACCATCTAATGCCCACTTTGTTTGACAAAACGGGCCAGCGTATCACATTTTCCACTTATATTTGACTACGTACTAATCCTTTCAAAAACAAAATAAATAAATAAAACCCCTTTCTTTGCCTTAAATGTACAATGTGATGAGAGCAAGACGATAGCATTAATCAGTTTGATTGACAGACACTTGCTTTATCCAGTGGAATTATTATTCATGGCAGCTGAGCCAGAAATATCATGTCCAACAACCAATTAATTGATTATATATATATATATATATATATACATATACAGTGACGGATCTAAAAAAATAATTTATCGGGAGCTAAATTCGATAATAATAAAATATAAAAAATTAAAATTTTAAATATATAAAATATTTATAATTAGTCTCTACGCATTTTTATATTTTAAAAATGTTATGCATAGACTCATTATCAATATTATTAAATTTATTATTTTTTATATAGACAACAAAACTATCATTTATCCCATCCGATTCCAAAGATGATCCTTCATGAGTTTTATTACTGAAAATGTTCGTTCTACTATTATTATATAAACTGGAAGAATTAACTATATTTTTTAGAATATAAAATATTTTGAGTAGTGGGCTATCATTATTTTTAATTAAAATATATGTTTTTATATTTTTTAAAAGTCAAAGTTTAAATTTTATGGGTTTTACAGTTTATAGTGACTATTTTAATAAATTTAATAGGGCTAATTAAAAAATTAAAATATTTTTTTCTTTTATTTTTAAATATTTTTTTTTGGCCAGTGGGGGCTTGAGCCCCCACTAGTCATGTGCTGCATCCGCCTCTGTATATATATATGTGTGTGTGTGTGTGTGTGTGTGTAGACTTCATGATCACATTTATCACACTTCGAATAAAAACAGATTACAAGTATACATATCCACCAATCAACATAAACAAAGCAGACAGATCAAATATGTGAGAGGAAAAAGTCATTCTCATCCTTAGGATTTCATACAATAACCCATTTTATTTTTATTTTTTAAACAATAGTCCAAAACATCCTTCCGTTAACTTAGCGTTAATTAAATGTTGTTTGTTAATAATTTATTAAGGATAAAAATGAATTTTTCATCAAAGAGAAAATTAGAAAAATAAATAAAAATTGACATGTAACTGAAAAAGATTTTATCTAATCCCACTAAATAGGAAATACTGAAAAAAATGAAAAACTTCTACTTCAAGTAATTATTTTTTCACTTATTTCTATTTTAGCGACATGAAAGCCCTATAAACCCTAAATCTAAATACCAAAAATATCACAATTTTCTTATTCATATAAGTATACTCTCTAATTGCACTGTAAAATTGCTTGAATTAAGTTGAAGATAAAGAAGATATTCAGCACATGCAAGCACATAAAAATTAGTGGTATTTTTGAGTTTTTCTTCTAATGATTTAAAGAATAAATATATTGTGTTAATTATAATTTGTTCCTTACGACAATTATTTAATTGCTATTTCAAACTATATCATTGTTGATTTCATTTAAGAAAAAGTTAATAAATTTTGCATATTTTGTAGTGTTATTTAATTGCGTAAAAAATATATTTTGATATAGTTTGTATCACTTTAATAAAAAAAATCATATTTTTGCTCTCAATGAATTACTAGTTAACGATTTTACACTAACAGTAAGTTAACGAAAGGATATTTTATGTTATTGTTTGAAAAGTATGGATGAAATGAGCTATTGAATTAAACCTTAAGGATAAAAAGAGTTTTTTTTTTTTTTTCGCTATGTGAGAATTTCTATTCTCTCTCTCAAATTAATAGTTGATCTGATTACATTGACAATTCATCAATGTGCATTATCTATATTTTGTAGGGGCTAAAAAAATAATTTACTTTTTCCGCCCCTAACTTGAAAAAAAAAAAAAAAACTTATTGACTTGCTATTTTAAACATAATTTTGGGTGGATCTTCTTTCTGTAAATAAGTCATAAGTGATTGAAATACTCCTTTGAGAATATTTCTAAATGACGTATTTTATACTCAAAACAATGGTGGGGTGAATGAGAAATTGCTGATGAAAGTACAACATAGAAGTTAATAATTTAGAATTAATTATGCAATCAATTCCAGAATTTATTAATTGAATTTATTTGGAGATTGTAACGGTCAATTAAATTTAGATTTTAATATAAAATTAAATATGCGGTTAATGAGACTATTTGATTCAAGAACTAAATCAAAGATTTAATAGGCAGCGGTTATGCTTTTAATTAAATATTAAAAGCAGTAGTTACAAGTGCATTTAATAATAATAAAAATGCATGGCTATAAAATTTAAGGCAGTCAAATTTATAACAAAAAAATATCCCTCACAAAATCCTATAAATTGGCACATTCATCTTATTCATTTGGAGAGATTCAAGACATATGAGATAGTTTATGAGGTGGAATATGATGAGAGCAGAAGTGATGGATAGAAGAATATAATTAGATAATCTCCAAATTCCTCCATTGTCGTGGATCTATTTTGATAAAATTCAAACATGACAGAAGTTCGTTGTAAGTAGCATGGTGGTGCGCTATAGCTATTTAATCTCATTGTATTTTGGGAGAAAAACACCAAGTAAATTCTAGAGTACCATTGTAGGAAGAGTAATTGTCTGAAGAATGAATGTTGTGGTACCACACAAGTCTCGTTACTTTTCTCTTTAGTTTTATTACTATCTTGTAATAAATTTATATTTCGTGCAAGTTATATGTTTAACTGCTCTCACGGTATTTTATATGATTAATTAAAAAAAATTGAATACCCTCAATTGCTTTTTTTTTTTTTCAATTTTAAAAGAGAATATCCTTGGTTAGAACATTCCATTTCCTATATACTTATCATGTATCCCACGCTTTTAATCAATCGTATGAAAAAAATGAATAAATGTTCACGTACATTGAGAAGACTCGAGGGAAATTTACAAAAATAACCATTAATATTTTATTATTTTCGTAATTAACCCTCTCAATTTTTTTCTATCAACATTAGCCAAACACAAGTCTTTCTTCCCAAATTACCCTTCTTTACAGAACAAAACCAACATTGTTTCTCCCATCTCGCCAAACCAAAAGCAGCTTTTCATTCTTGAATCATCAGCCAACGGCGACCGCAAAAGACAACTGTGAAAGTGATATCCGATCATAATCTATCCAGATTCAACACAAATCGACATCACTTACTGGTATGAATTATTTTTTGAACTTACTGAACTCAGTCGAGTGAATCTGAATCTGGCAACAGGCTGCCTGTCGCAGCAAAACTTGGAGATTTATTAAAATTGTATTATTTTAATTAGGACTGAAATAATTTTTTTTTTTAATTTCAGGCTTAATGGATTCAGTTGTACTTGAATTGTGTTACGATGGTTGGTGGGAGACATTAGAGAATGGCTGTATGGAGTACGTGAATGGTAAAAATCGAGCTTTTTTGGTTGGAAAAAATTACCTGTTTGATCAGTTATTGGCAAGAGTATACGAGGTGTTAAAAATAAATCCTAATGACTATAGTATCACAATGAAGACAACTTTGAGGTCTAGTAACACATTATATCGTATATGTGCAATGCCCATGGATATATGTGATGATGAAATGGTGAGGGTTGTGTTGCATATGGCATCTGACGTAGCTAATTTTGGATGCATTCCTATATTCGTGACCACATCACCTCGAGTTCCGAGCGAAGGTATTGAGCCACATGTCGATACAGAAACTTCGTTTAGAGCAAATATGTCTGGCCCCGATAATGATGAAGAGGTGTTGCCAAGGACAATATCGCTGCAGCAATATTACTCTCCAATCCACGACAATTATGACAACATTGATGATAATGACGTTACGTTACAGGATGTTGGAGCAACGGTATTTCCAATAACAACGTCGTTGGAGCAACAATATTCTCCGTATCACAACAATGATTTTCGGGACAATGATGATTTTCATAATGAGACAGAGGGGGATAATATTTGTGCAGAACCTTCTAATAATACGAGGCGGGGCACTCGTTTCAATAATGATGGTGATGATGGAGGAGCCGGTCCTTCGAATGTTCCGTCGTTTCAGGATGAGGATGAGTGTGAAGACAATACTCCTGTGAATAACAGAGGCAATAGACCTATTCCTTCTATGGTTCGATCGAGAAGGAGAATTGACCTCCTTACAAGTCTTGCTCCAACTTTACCTTCGAACATGGTTGCTCCACGCTTTGTTAGCAGTTGTGACTCAGATGATATCAGCGTGGGTAAGCTATTTGCTGAGAAGAATGAGCTTATATTACAACTACGCAAGGTGGCCTTTAGAGATAAGTTTGATTTCAAGATTGCACGGTCTACTACGACACGTTTCGAGGCTCACTGTTGTTCAGAATCATGTAAATGGCGTATTCGAGCAACTAGAAGTTCGAACGAGCAACATGTTCCTTGGGTGGTGAAGAGAATTGATAATGTACACACTTGTCATAATGAGGTATTGGTTGATGGACGTCATCAAGTAAGGAGCCGGGTTGTCGGTCATATTATCGCAGAAAAATATATTCAAGATAAGAGGATTTATACTCCCAATGACATAAGAGCAGATATGCAACAGGAATATGGTGTTCAGTTAACATACCAGCAGGCATATAGGGCGAGAGAAGTTGGTCTTGAAATAGTACGCGGCAACCCTGCAAAGTCATACAACTTGCTCCATAAATGCTCTCACGTACTAACTACAGCGAATGAGGGTACAGTCACTCACCTCGAGCAGGATGGAGATGGTAATTTCTTGTACTATTTTGTAGCACTCGGATCTTCCATCAAGGGGTTTATGCAGTACATTCGGCCTGTCATTGCTGTAGATGGTACTCATCTGAAGGGATTATATCGTGGAAGCATGTTCGTGGCAACATGTTTTGATGGTAACAATCAATTATATCCGTTAGCCATTGGGATCATGGATTCAGAAAATAATGATGCTTGGGAATGGTTTATGATGAAGTTACATGGAGTGATTGGTGATAGACCTGAGTTGGTAATTATCTCTGATCGATGCACTGCCATAAGGAGAGCCGTTCTTAAAGTATTTCACAATGCAACTCATGTCGTTTGTTTTTACCACGTCAAAGGTAACATTAAGTCACAATTTAGAATGTCCAAAGCTCTTTGGGATGAATTTGAACCTGCCTTTATTAATGCAGCAAAAGCATATGGCCACGAGGAATTTAAGAGACAACTTGAAGGGTTGTGGATGATCCACTCGGGTGCGGCTGATTACCTAGAAAATAATGTCGGTACGTGTAATTGGGCAAGGTCTCAGTTTCAAGGTAGGAGGTACAGCATTCTTACCACCAACATCGCGGAGAGTGTTAATGCTTTCATGAGGGAACCTCGAAAATTTCCTGTTACTCATCTTGTTGATCACTTCAGGAAAACATTGCAGCAATGGTTTTATGATAGAAAAATTGTGGCTGAATCAATGACTACTCGGCTAACAACATAGGCGGATGAAATAGTCACTGAGAGGAGAACTATAGCTGAAAGAATGATAGTTCGGCCGGTGTCTCCGCATCGCTTTCAAGTTATAGGCGGTGGACTTAAGGAAGGGTTGGTTGACTTGCAAAAGAGAACTTGCTCCTGCAGAGTGTTTCAGCTTGATCAGCTTGTGTGTGCTCATGCAATTGCGGTGTGTCTAACACACCGGGTGGATTTTATTAACCTTTGCTCGGACTTTTACACTACAGAATCGTTGGCGATGGCTTATGCACAACCAGTGGAGCCAGTTGGTGATGTGGCTGATTGGGAAGTTCCAGATGAAATTCAGGAGCTGCAGGTATACCCACCAGTTGAGGCACCGCCACCTGGACGTCGTAAAGAGCGCAGAATACCCTCGACTGGCGAGGACGTTGACCGGCGAACTGTAAGATGCGGCCGGTGTCATGAACTTGGCCATAATCGTAAGCGATGTAAGAATCCTATTGCGTCGACTCGAAGTTAGTTGTATTTTGTGTGTTATTCGTTGGTTAAAACTATTATTGTTTTTGTGTTACGTTGGTTAAAACTGTTATTGTTTTTTGTATTTCGTTGGTTAAAATTGTTATTATTCATAAAACTTTATTTTATTTTAAAGTTCAAAATGTGAGGCATTAAAATTATATAAAATTAAGTGTGGAAATAAAAAAAAATGTAAATTTCAACATTGAAATTACTACATAGGTCTACAATATAATATCGTCATTAAATATATCAACCGCAATCTTCTTTCTAAAGTACTCGACATGACTAGCGTTAAACTCCAACCTAAGCCCGAACATTAAATACATCGTAACCATCAATACAAAAACACCGCAATCGCCAGTTCCAGGCTCTTGTTGTGGCGCGCTCTTAACTGCGATAACTTTCCACGGGTCTTCACTCCGCAACTCAGGTCGTATATTGTAGAAGCCAACATATTCCAACCATCGAGGGAATATAACTTCAAGTGGCTTGAATTTCAACTTGTACCTTTTGTCGTCGCGAAATGTGAGTAATGAGTCATAAATCCAGACTTTATTTTTCCGAAAGTCAACTCGTGCTAGTACCCAATGCGCGCCGTCCAAGTTAACAGGGATGAGTAACTGCATATAAAAATTAAAAAACATGTTCGTTATATATGAAATTGAAATACAACAAAGAAAAAACAACTCCTCGAATATTTTCAGTATAGAACATGTGAAATGTAATAAAATACATACCATATCGACATCCGTCATTGATTTTGACATTGTGTGCTGTCACCCACAAAGATAACTATTCAAGCGGTCGTCGAATACCATTGAATCGACTGCACAATTCCCGTTATTCCATAACTGATTCAAGAACACCTAGTACATAGATAACCAAGAAATGCATAAATTAATAAAACTTAAAGGCAATAATTAAAGAAATTAAATAGTATTTATAAGTTTTGTCGGCACGTTACCCAAAAAAATGTGTCCGTATGTGTGACACGTTGGAGTAAGGCATTTGGATACTGCCGTTGTTTCTCGCTAATCAAGCGGAGATACTCGTGAATATGCTGTAGAGAAACAGAAATATTACGATTTTAAAAAAAAAATTATACACAAATCCACAACAGTATACACCACGAGGAAAATATAAATACCTCATCGCCTAGCCATCCCATCGAAGCTGTCCCCAAAATTATTTGAAAGAATGACCGCGGGTGCTGGACGTTCCGGCGGACTCTGATATCACTAGTGAACCTTCGATCAAACTCAGCAAACAAACTAGAGTCCTCCAATCCTCTCAGTGGATTTACATCCACACTCGTACTCATGTCAATCGCATGCTCCATGATTTGGGGTCGAGGTAACCTCCGGACGTTCTGTCCTCGCCTGACCGGAGGAATCATGTAAGGACTGTTATAAACATACGACGGTATGTACGCGCGGCCGAACTTACTAACGCCCGGAGGCACCTCTGTGAACACCTGCACGCTCTCCCCACTAACATCCCCGTAGAAACTAACCAATGACGTGGGCGTAGACAAATTTTCATTGCCCACGTCAGTATACACTCCATAGTCATCCGGGGCCTGTACAATCGCCAAAAAGAACATATTAAATAATTATCAAATTAAAAGTTAAACGAACATAATTATTTAATTTAAATTAGCTTACCGCATACGAGCGTGCAGTGGGAGAATCCTTATTTGGACGTTTAGAAAATGTGTCGATGAAGCCAACAACGGTTTCTTTAAAATCTTTTAATTCTGACTTTATTTCATACACGTTACGATCAATCTTATCCAACCGTCGTCGTACGTAATCATTAAACTGCTTTGTCCTCGACTAATACAAAAGAAAAAAATAAAACTTTAGAATAACAATAAAAAAATAATAACAACCAAAGTGAAAAATATCGTATATTATTTATAACCTCAGAATCCCGTGCGTCATCAGAGTTGTCTGTTTGCTGCGGGTGGTCATCAACAGCCACCTCATCCTCAAAAGTGTCATGACGCTGCTCAAAAGTGTCATGACGCTGCTCTGGTATTGGGTTTGGTATGTCGTCATGATCGTCATGCTCGTCCGATTGTCTTGTAACCGACGGCATCGCGTTGATTGAGGGTTGGTGCTGTATAAAGTATCATTTAAAATTACTAAATGAAAAGTCAAAAATTTCGATAAAAAAAAATTTTGTACTTACAGTATACCGACCTTATGAACCCAGTCTGGAATGCTTGGCAAGTAATCCTTCACAGAGAGCCAATATTTTCTGCTACTCTCCTTTGAATTTGGCTCAAGAGTTTGTAAAACGTCTGTCTGCCATAAATTTAATTGAAAAATTTAAGTAAGTATACCCAACTTAAATTTAGTAAAGTTAAAAAAATAAGTAATACATATTACTTACAAGACGAGATTCGTCGTTGAAGAACGAATAAACCTCCGCAAAGTTGATTCTCGAAGACGCCATAGGCTTCCATTGCAGAATGCGGGGAATCTTACTCTTCGTTTTGACGACCCATGTTGATGGTAACCCTCCGATTGCTTCATAAATCCAAGCCTACAACAACCAAAGTGAAAAATCAAATAAAACAACTATCAAATATTTAATACTATAAAACTTATTAATAAACAAAAAAAAACACCTGCACCCCAGACGTAAATCCGTAAAGATTGTATTTTTCAATATTATGATCTGGATTTTTCAACCGAGTCTTCTTAAATTTCTCGTCTTTTTCGAACAGTGCATTGTCAAGACTCTCGTAAATCATTTCCCACGACAATAGACCCCATGGACGCTTTCGGAAGTACTGAATATCATCAACTTGGTCAAGCTAATCGAAATTAATTTGACAGTGATTTTTTCTTGCATTTAGTACTCTGTCTGCAAAATAAAACAGCGCAATCTTTAATGCGTCCATATCGTCTATTTCCTCGAAATTCAACTCCTTAAATACGGCATCAAATTGCTTCACATTAATCTTACGATGCACACCACCAAAATACGTATTCCGTAGCCTCTGCTCCATTTCATCATTTTTTTCATTGGTATCAACACCAAATGAAAGTCTAGTAACCAAGCACCATTCGACAATTGACAAGCGAATCAAATGCTTACCAATTTGAAACCATAACTGATCCTCACGGCTATCTTCTTCATGGGCCACTTGACGCAGTAAAAGATTATGCAAAATTACCCCACTAAATGGAAAACTTCGACACTCCAAGAAATGCCCAAATATATCCTTTTTGAACATACTCAACTGCCGCTTTGTTAATTTTTCCTCGATAGCTTTTACGACCGAAGATAACATACACATGCTCGAAATTCGACCAGGAAAGTGATCAGCATAACGAAAATACATCTTGCCTACTTCAATATCCGGTGATTCTGATTTCGCCATGTATCTGTAATATTTATAAAATTATTACATTATATTTACAGAAATAAAAAATTAACTCGTTAAAAAAAAACTCTAATTTTCTGGTGCGACAAAAAAACTGGTGCGACAGCAAGCCTCTCGCACCACAGCTGGTGCGACAGCAAGCCTCTCGCACCACAGCTGGTGCGACAGCAAGCCTCTCGCACCACAGCTGGTGCGACAGCAAGCCTCTCGCACCAATCTGGTGCGTGAGGCTTGCTGTCGCACCAGATTTGGTGCGCGCGCTGCTGCCCAGCGATGGGCGCCGGCGCGCGCCCTGCCCCCCTCCCTTCCCACCCCCAAAATTAAGCGCAATCACACCAAAATCAAAAACAGTACTCCCAAACACCACCAACCACCACAAACATCATCACCACCATTATCAATCTCAAGCTATAACTATTATTATTCTAAAATCTCATTTTAAATTAATGAAAATAAGAAAAATGACTAACCTAGGTTTTGTTGAAGGTTGTGGATCGTAGATCGGATGCCGGTGAGAGATGGAGCCGCCGCCGACGAGGGTTGATGTCGCCGCCGATGATGGGAGTTGGATCGGTTTGGGAGAGATGAGAGAAAGGGAGTGTTGGGGAAGAGATGAGGGAGGGGTATTTTGGACTCAAATGTTGTTTAATGGCTAATGTTGATAGAAATATTTTTGGGGGGTTAAGATGAAAAAAAGCAAAGTTTTTTTGGTTATTAGTGTAAATTTCCCACTCGAGGAGACTTTCATTAACCTCTCCCATTTGTAAAATTCGTTGGGCAAGTCGTAATTAACTTGTAACAACAATATTGACACACATAGTTCTATATTCTTCTTTTATTATTTAACTTTACGGCAATCTAAGAGTAT
This sequence comes from Citrus x clementina, assembly GCF_000493195.1. Taxonomy (NCBI): domain Eukaryota; kingdom Viridiplantae; phylum Streptophyta; class Magnoliopsida; order Sapindales; family Rutaceae; genus Citrus; species Citrus x clementina. Next base: position 20,068,287 of record NW_006262274.1, on the reverse strand, counting down.
CTCCAAAAAAACTCTATTAATTTTACTTTTCAAATATCTATTTACTTACCTATGTAGTAAAAAAGAGAGTGAAAAATATATTATTTTCTAAAAATCTCTTCAAATAAAAATAAGTTAATATTATTTTAATCAAATAAATATTTTTTCGAAGGAAAAATAAATAATAATTAAAGCACTTCTCTCTCTCTAATAAAAAATAATAAAATATGAATTAAAGAGGGAGAAAGCAACTGTAAAAAATGGAAGAGAGAGAATCATTTCTTATTTGAAGAATTTTAATTGGAGTATTTTTTAGAGTCTTAAATGTTGATGTTAGGGACGGCAAAATCCGGGTCCGGGTATGAGTTTAGCCTTTCTGGTTCCGGACCCGAATTAAAACCCGATTTTTTTCATCTAGGTCCGATCCGGGTTCAACTCAGAAAAATCCGGATTTTTAGATTCCAAATTTTGAACCCAAATCAATGAATCAATTTCTAAAATTCTAAAAATAAAATCTTAATACATTTCCAAGTAATAACACATCTAGATTGTAAATCATTCATAAACAACACAAATTTCTAAGCAATAGCACATCCAATAATGTAAATCCATAAATTGAAATATATTTCAATATTTCAAGTAATAAAACAACCACAAATATAAATCCATAACACAAATCTACAACGCGAAAATAATTAGCATGTTAATCCAAGGTAAAGTGGCCCATGTTTGGTTGCGAAGGAAATGAAGGGAGATCCATGGACTAGTTAAAGATTAATCCAGTCATTTGGTCTCATGCGGCCAAACCGAAGATGTAAATGAATGGAGTTGAAGAGAGACAAAGAGCGGAGCAAACAAAGAGAAGGAGCGGTGTCGAGGTCGAATTGTGAGCGATCTGATAGAAGATGCAAGGCGTCGGCGATGGTGGCGAACCCTAACTTCCAAGGGCAGCAACCTGGACCGATGATGATAAATAGAGGAGCTACATGCCTGTGACGGTGGTGAACCCGAGAGTACGAGTTGCGACGATGGCGAACGACAGCAGTAGCCTGGACCGTATTTGGCACTTTTCCTACAGCAGGCGGCAGCTGCGATATGTGAGGAAGAGGAATAGATAAAGTTAGGGTTTTGTATTTTTGGTTTGTATTTATGTTGATTAATAAATATAATTAAAAATAATATTACAATAAGATATCCGAGTCTGGATTCAGGATATATGGGCTAAACCAAACCCGGAATCAGACTTGGATATGTCCGGATCACTAAAATCCATTCCGGATACTGAATTTTTTAACACTCCGGTATGGGTTCAACCCGGACCGGATTACCTAGGTTCATTTGGGTCCGGGTTAAATTGTCATCCCTAATTAATGTGGCTCTTCAAATAAGTAATAAAATCTTAGAACATCTCCAAAAGGTTCTACTAATTTTAATATTCAAATATTTATTTACTTACCTATGTGGCAAAAAGAAGAGTGAAAAAAATAAGTTATTCTCCAAAAAACTCTTCGACTAGAAATAAGTTAATATTACTTTAATGAAATAAATATTTTTTCAAAGAAAAGTAAATAGTAATTAAAATACTTCCCTCTCTCCCCAATAAAAAGTAATAACATATGAATTGAATATGGAGCAACTCTAAAAAATTGAAGAGAGATAATTATTTCTTATTTGAATAATCATAATTAGAGTGTTTTTTGAAGTTTTAAATGCTGATATGACTCTTTAAATAAGTAATAAAATCTCATTTGAAGAATATTTTGGAGATACTCTTATTTAAAGAGATTTTTTAAGATGCTATGATCTCTTCGACAATATGAGTAGAGTTCGAAACCCCATGACATTAATGCTGCGTTTACTAAACTAGAATCAGAATGAGCTGGAATCGGAATGGACAGGAATGGGAATGGGCTAGAATGGGAATATGGAATGAGAATCAAAATAAGTTGTTTACTTGAACTGTAAGAATCGGAATCGGAATGAGCTGAATTCCCATTAATGTATTTACTTTATTTGGAATCGGAATGGGAATGAATTAGATTGTAACAAATTACTAAGAGTACTTAATGGATTATTGTCATAATTATTATTAACTAATATATTAATTAATTGTAAAAAAATTAATTAATTAATTATAATAACTATATTAACAATTATTATAAAAATCTATTAACTAATAATATTAATATTAATTACTTAATTAAAATAATATATTAATTAATTATAAAAAAGGAAAAAATGAACATTTTTAATTTTGGGAGAGTAAAATGATTAATCCTAATAAGAGCAGTGCGACTGACTCACTTGCTCTTTGTGAGTTGGACAAGTTTCCATTGTTTTTCTTTCTTTAAATCAGATTAAATAACTTTTGTCTCGTTATCAGCAAAATATTTAATTATATTGTTTACTCACCACTTTCAGTGAAATTTCATTTAGAATGCCACTTTGCTTCTTCAATTCTTTTTCTTTTTACTTAATTTCTCATTAAATATGAGAAGCTTCTCTCTCGCTCTTCCAAATAAAAGATTTTGAATAGTCATAAATATCAAATGTACACCTACATTTCAACAGTTCAAAGCAGCAATTTCAATTTACTAACTTCATTGTATATAAAAAAAAACTCAACTTTTACAATGTAAATAGAGAAATAAATATACAATTTTTTGCTACATAAAATGACCAATATATATTAACAAAACCAAAAGACACCAAATTTGCATAGAAAAAATTGACAGAAGCATTTTCAATTTTAAATAATAATAGGAAATTATAGTTATTTACCTTAAATTTATCTTGTTATTAACAAAATACTATAGAATTTTGAATATATTTTATTTTTCACCATAAATTTACAATTTATATCAACCATCCACAAAAAAGATATAATTACTCTCATAAAATAATTACTACTATATTATGTATTTAATTTTATTTTCTCATTTCAATAAAGGCAATTATGTCATTTTGGTGGATGGTTGATATGAATTACAAATTTAAGATAAAAAATTAAATAAATTTAAAATTTTATGGTATTTTTTTTATAATAGGATAAATTTAAAGTGAATGACTAATAATTTTTCTAATAATAAAACAAAAACCTAATGTAATTTAAATTACATTATAAAATCACATTTTATAAAGGAAAGGTAAAAGGCATTACCTAAAAAGGCTTGTGGCTTCTCCAAACAATTTCTTGATGGCGGCTGTTGAGATGATAATTTCAAAATAAAATTTTCATCTAAAAATGCCCCTGCAACTTTTGTGCTTTTGAAAGTGGAAGTAGGTGGAATCTGGTATATGGTCTGTACGGAGAAACCAAGGGCAATTAAGCGAAATAAAAAATGAAGAAGTAAGGTGGGTAAACAGTATAACTAAATATTTTATTAACAACGAGACAATAGTTATTTATTGTGATTTAAAGAAAGAAAGACTAATGGACACATATCCAACTCACAAAGAGCGAGTGAGTCAGTCGTCCGATTGGGCGACTGACCGTAGCACTGCTCATTCTGATAATGAGAGACTCATTCTCACATTCTCTATGGAAATCAATCTCTCATTTTCTATTCCCAAATAGTAGTGGATCTCATTATTTTAATTCCGATTCCTGCTCCATATTTGCGAAGTAAACGCTGTCAATTATTCCAATTCTAACTTCTGATTCTCTAATCCGGAAAATAAATATACTATTGTTGTGTTTACTTTCTAAAGTGGAAGTGAGGAGTGCGTATTCCTCCCACTCCAGTGTTTACTTCACTAAATTGGGGAAGGATTAGGAATCCCATTCTGTGGGCCCCACCTATTTTTGGAGTGGGTAGTTGGAGTGGGACTCTCATTGGGGGAGGTGGGAGTGAATCCTCTCCATTTTCTACCATTTTTTTTAATTTAATTCAATTTAATGTTTTATAATTAATAAAATAAAATAAATAATATTATTATATTTAACTAAATAATAATTTACATTAATTCTAAGTTAAAATTATTTAAAAATATTATTATTATATTAATAGAGAATTAATAAATATAATATTATTATATTTATTTTAAAAATAATAGTACTATATTTGTTTAATATTAATAATTAATAATAATAAATAGTTTATTCTAAGAAAATATTAATTTTGTACTAAATAATATTATATTATTATTTTATATAATAATAAATTTAATATAATTATATAAAATAAAATAATGTTTCATTTTATATTAAAATTAAAATTAATAAAAAATTGTGATGTTCATAATTAAGAATATTAATAATTATTATAAATTTACAAATATAATAAAATAAATATTTATTCATTAAATATATTTTTTATTAGATTTGTAATTAAAAATTATAATTCTTTAAATAAGGATAAAATTGTAATTTGAAACTATTTACTCTCAATCAAAGACAAAATAAACACATAAATTAAATTCTGATTTTCATTACATACTTCCATTCCAGTGTAAGTAAACAACCTACTCACACTCCCACTCCACACTCCCAATCCTAAGATTCTCACTCCAATCTAAAAAGTAAACGCTACCTATAAGTATACGTATACCAAAAAATAAATAAATGATCACTAACTAGCTAGATATCACTCACTGTTTACTTTGTTCCATGGAAAACTACCCCAACCAATCCATAATTCAGCATACAGACAATGCACATTGATGAATATTTAATTTTTTTGGCAATCATGACTGAAAACTACCCAACCAATTTGATTATTCGGCTCATTTATTTCTTAAGAAATGTATATTATTTAGTATTAATGAATAATAAATTTTAGACACAGAAGTCTAAAACTACCACAGACGTACAAAGACCAAAAGAGCTCTGTTGCCAGGTTATAAATAGACTCGACTTTTGTCATATCAGTATGCATAGCAACACCATGAAACTACTTTCGTCTTTCATTATTTTCATTTTCCCCCTGGTTTTTCCTTGTGTCATCTTATCCTCCAAAAGCTATCAGCAGCTTCAGCTTCCCGGGGTGGTTGGTCCCGAAAGCCTTGCTTTCGACTGCAACGGCGAAGGACCTTACGTCGGTGTTTCCGACGGTAGAATCCTTAAATGGAAAGCTGCGAACTCTGGTTGGACTGAGTTTGCTACGACGGCCCCTCACAGGTAATCAACTAAGAATATGCAGCATAATGCATGCATACACGTTAATGCATTCAGATCCCACCCTCTAATTACTCTTTGGGAAGAAACCATGCAATTGCATGCCAGTATCTGATTTTTAAGATTTTCTAAAAAAGGAAATCAATAAAATGAAATATGTGTGTGTAGATACAAACATACGCTTGTGTTTGTAGGGCCTCGTACTTACCGTTAATAAAATTTGAACACGGTAGGTATAATAGTAATAAACTTGTATTGATTTTAATCTGTATGTCCTCAGGTTTTTAATGATATCAGCATCAGCATTAATTGACCGGACTATGTTTTGACCTACTGCAGACATCCTCTATTGAATTGAACTCTACGAACTCGCTTTTAATCTGAGCTCTCCTAAACTTTTAACAATTAATCTTATGCCACTTATCTTTTAATGTTAATATATGATTAAAATTTAATTAATTTTATTTTTTAATTTATTTACCGTTAGTTACATGAGAAAATTTTGTTTAAAAAAAGAAGGGTCTGAGAATTTTAGATCTCTCCCTAAAACCACATTGACATGCTTTAGCCTTTTCTTATCATCATTGTCAATTTTATTTTGAGAATTTCGTCGAAAAACAAACTGGCTTCGGAAAATAGCACTAAAAAGGGTCTAAATCTCTAGTGTTTTATTGAAAAATTCAGTTAACTTATTATTTGGAATTTATTTGGTTAGGGCAAGGGAAATATGTGATGGCTCAACGAATACAACTTTGGAACCGTTGTGTGGGAGGCCATTAGGGATCAAATTCAATCCTGTAACTTGCGATCTATATATTGCAGATGCGTACTTTGGGTTGATGGTGGTCGGTCCAAATGGTGGTCAGGCTCAACAACTTGCTTCTTCAGCCGGAGGAATCCCTTTTCGTTTCACAAACGACTTGGACATCGATCCCAACACAGGAATAGTCTATTTTACCGACAGCAGCATTTATTTCCAAAGAAGGTCGCTTTCCTTTCTTAATGGTTGTTGATGCTTATCCTTAAATTATTTTCTACACTAATTTTGTAGGCTACAGGATCCCCTATCTTATATGTAAGTTAAGATACACTACTCACATAAATAGTATATACTATTTATAGATAGGAATTGCCTATTCTTTTTATGTATATATTGACTTCACTTCCAAAGAAGTGTCAAATTCTCCCAGAAGTACGTTTGTGGCTAATGATCCAGTACTTGACCACAAATTTATTACTTAGCCAAAATAACTTCCTTCTAAAAAAAGGTAATTGGTGGCAACACTATTTCGTTACAAAACGTTGTCATATTTAGCCATAAATGTTTTCAACCATAAAAATAGAGACAGATATTTTGACTTCAATGATAAGCAATAAGACTTGCGCAATGAACTCTTACCAAAAATATATGGTGACTATGCTAAATTATCATTTTTCTTATAGTAGTTTCAGTAGCATTTTGTAATAAAAAACAGTAATTTTCTTTTTTTTTTTGGACTAAAAGTATTGTTATTCTGAATAGGGTAATTTATCGTCAGCCCCCAATTGTTTCGACATTTAGCACTGCACACCCACATCTTTCGACTATGTGCACTGCACCCCCATTTCCGTCAAACCACCGTTAACTTAACGCCAAACAAGGGTAAAATGATAAGTTCATATAACATTAAAATAATAAATAAAAAAACTAAAAGAAACACTCTTTATCATTCTTTTTTCCCCCTTTTTCTCTCTCTCTCTCGTTTCCTTTTTTCTTATAGTAGTTTCAGTAGCATTTTGTAATAAAAAACAGTAATTTTCTTTTTTTTTTGGGCTAAAAGTATTGTTATTCTGAATATAATTGCATGGTAAATTAATATTTTTGCACAAATGTTGTGTAGGCAATATTTTATGTCGATTGCTACCGGAGATAGAAGTGGGAGGTTATTGAAATATGATCCACTCAAGAAGAACGTGACAGTAATGTATAACGGCTTATCATTTCCGAATGGTGTTGCACTAAGCAATAATAACTCGTTCCTCCTACTTGCTGAGTCAGCCACACTGAAGATTTTACGGTTTTGGCTTCAAGGTGAGAGAACTACATACACTCCGCAGCTTTTTGCTGAGATGCCGAGATTTCCTGACAACATCAAGAGTGACAGCAAGGGAGAATTTTGGATTGCAATGAACTCTGCGAGGGGAAAGATTGAGAGCAATAAGAAGACGGCTTTCTGTGAAGAAACTGCGAAGCCATGGTTTCTAAGAGACCCTGTTGGGGTTAAGTTTGATGTGAATGGTAATGTTGTGGATGTGTTGGATGGAAACGAAGGAAATACACTCAATTCTGTCAGTGAAGTTCAAGAATACGGTGGATATTTGTACACGGGATCTTCTGTGCAGCCTTATGTTGTCGTAATAAAGGCCTAGTCTAGTCTTTGCTATTTCCTCAGAAGATTTTCTGTCTTGCCATCCCCTCTTGTTTGGTTAAAAACACAAATTAATTAATTAGTAAGCAAACTCTAAATACATATTTTTGTTTGATTTTCAAGTATTAATATAAATATTCTGATAATCTCTTTCGATAAATCAAGAGATTTATGTGGTGAATTTGTTTTTTATTTATTTTAATTGGTAACCACCTCTTTGTTTGGTAATAAACAAGCATGTGGGTTATCTGTCTGTCTACTATAAGAAGAAGATCAATAGAACTTGGGTCTCAAATTTAGATTTTATTTACCTTCTTCCATTTTAATATTAGATTCGGAATTTGAAATACAATTTTGAAGAAGCAGATTCAGTTCATTGAAGGTCCCAACGTCCAATTTTGTTGCCAAGTCCGTAAAAGAGCCATCCAAGAGTGGCAACTTGTACATATTCTAAACTATATATACACATGCACACATGTTTCTAATTAACGATGTCTGGCCATAGTAAAGTAAAGAATGAGTTATAAGATAAATGAAAATTTAGATTTTAAAATATTATATGATAAAATATATTATTTTAAAATTTGTGTTTTTTTTTTCTCTGTTACTTTATCCTTAACTTTAATGTAATTAGAAATTTTTGATTAAAATATTTCTAATATATACATATGTAATAACTCTCTGATATAGACATTCTCATTTTAAGAATGTGAGATATACTAACTCTCTATATATATAATTTAGTTTTTTTTTATAGCATTTCAATAAGCAACAGGGAATAAAATGTTAAAAACTAAATAAACACGTCCCCACCGTTGAAACTAGTTTTTCATGTACGCTACAACTGTCGTAAGGTACCTATCAGATTGTATCCATTTTTGACACTTTGAATTGTGATTATTTATTAATTCCCAAGTTCCACACTGTCGTATAATAATAAAACGCAAGTGGGGTGGGTGGGTGGGGAAGACACACTCAAGACTTCAGGGAACAGAGCACATTGATGTGTGTGCAAGTCCAACTGTAACACCGCATTCACACTTTTTATTTGTCCCTACAAATTGGATTACCAACACACATCCATCCGACAACACTGCATCTTCTAAATCATCAAGGAGAAGTCGGAAATGGCTTACGAATTCAAATTCTAGTTATGGCAATTCTTCACTCTTTTCTTTCCTCGTTTCCAAATAAAACTTCAATCTCAAAATGTAACAATAAACTTTTATGTCTTACAAAAATAATTCATTAAATCATTATGCCGTCCATTTGTGAATTGGATGGAATAGCCTGTTATGGTGCTTAAATTTCTAGAAGTTTATCGACAAAAGCTGGTTAACAAATTTATTTTCTCCCTAGTTCTAAGATGAAGAATATATTCAAATATTTGGTCAATTGTAGAGAAAAATAGCTGTTAAAGAACCATAGTCAAAGTCTTAGCACATAAGTCAAGGTCGAAGTGGTGGGCTGCTGCCCTCACAAGGCTTGTAAGGGCAGCGGTTCTAGCCCCCACAAAAGTATTGTGGGAGCTAAATGTTCTTAATATGTAAAAATTATTCTCTTTTGTGAAATGCGAGTGGATGATGGACATCCCTCTTCTGTGAGGAGTTATTTGTCTAAGCATGTACTTCACAGAATTCAATGTAACAATATAAGTCTGACATCCCTCCTTTGTGAGGAGTTATTTGTCTGTGTATATACTTCTCATAATTTAATGTAATAATGTAAGTCTCAATCATGTATATATGATTGTAATTATCAGTGTAATATATCTGTTATAATAGCAGTTGTTGTAAATATTTGTGTAATGTAGTAATATGTTGTTTAATCAGGATTAAAAAAAAAAGGTTAAGTACCCTCGGACAATGACATGTCAACTCCAAGTTCCAGCAATAATAATAATATAAAAATAAAACCCTTGACGTGTTTCGTGGGTTGCCGCGTCGCTGGGTCCAATTGGAGCTCGCCGCTAAACAAAGCACGAGCGTAACTTACCAAGCATGTATAAATAAATAAATATTATGGATACAGTATGTAAATTGATTTTATTTTTTGTATTGAAAATATTTTTTATGTTAAAAATAAGAAACTTATGAATCACGAGAAAAATGACAGATTATCATCAGACTAAATAAATAAATAAATATATCTATATATATATATATGTGTGTGTGTGTAGAATGGTATTGTATTGAGGACATTAAAAAGAAAAAAATTAATAATATTAGACACTTTAATAATTGAGCCTTAACTTAAATTCTAATAATGAAATTTGTTGATGATTCTCGTAACATTTGAGTCTATTGCTCAAACAAAATGCTTTCTTTTTTTCTTTTTTGACCAAATAAGCATTGAAATTTCGAAGAAGGTCTGATTTCCTAGAAAATGACGACTGAAGAAGTTAAAAAGAATATGCCTAGGGGCTAAAAAGGAGTAGAAAAACAAAAAAAAAAATTGAAATTTCGAAGAAGGTTGGATGTCCTAGAAAATGACAACTGACGAAATTAAAAAGAATATGCCTAGAAGTAGAAAAAAAGAGAGAGAGAGAGAGATTTGTGCTGCAAAAGGAATCCACAGTCTCAAAGTTTGATGCTTAACTCGAGAATTATTTCTATTTTCAACATTTTTAATTAAATGAAAAAGTAGCTTAATCATAATAATATTCTCGCAAAAAGTGCACCTTTCTCTCTTTTTATCAAATTAAAGTTTTTTACTAAAGCTGTGTGACAGTCAATAAAAAGAAGAGAAATTCTTCACTGGCAGATCATAAACGGTGCCGTTTCAAGCGAAAAAATGGGGGAGAAATTTTTTATTTAGGGCGGGAGATAAAAGCAGCTGTTTATTTATTTTCCAATCACGAAATCTGTGACTCTCTCTCTCCCCGGATCAATTCATTTCTAACAGGTATCTTTGTGTCTTCTTTTTTAAAATTATTAATTTTCTAAATTTTTCTTCCTACTGAGCCCTGGCATTTCGTTTTCAGATCCACTCCATTTACGATTTGTATTCTACTTTTACTTTTTTTTTTTTGGTTGAAATTCTGAATAATTAAAATGCATGATTTTTGGCGATTCATCATTTAATCTGGTATATTTATGTTGATTTATGTCGAATAATTTCTCCATTAACGATCAGCAGGTTAAAATCAGTGAGAGTCACAAAAAGTATATCATTAAAAAGAAAAAGGGGGAAAGAATGGGATACATAGGAGCTCATGGAGTAGCGGCGTTGCAAAGATACAAATACAGTGGAGTCGATAATTCATATTTGGCCAAATATGTCTTGCAACCTTTTTGGAGCCGTTTCGTCAATTTCTTCCCTCTTTGGATGCCGTAAGTTTTCCATTTAATTTTTCTCTCTCTGTATTTTTTCATTTTATTGGGGAGGATAAAAATTGAATTCTTATATTGATTAATTTGTATGTTCTTTTGATTGTGTCTCTGCTGCGGGATCTTCTCCAGACCTAACATGGTAAGATAATTTGTTATTGCTGGCCTTTTTTTTTTTTAAATTAATATTGCTGAAACTATGTTACACGGTTTTTTTTTCCAGATAACGCTTACCGGATTTATATTCTTAGTCATATCAGCAGTGATTGGCTATGTGAGTTGCAATTTCTCTACCTGTTATTTTTTTATTGATAATTTATGTTGGAGTATAATTTGCAATTTGAAAGTCTTTATTATCACAAGTGATATTAAATAACTAGTTGTGGTTAGATTCTGCTTTGTTAATTTTCATATTTAAATTTGTTTTTCAGATATATTCGCCTTGTTTGGATACAGCTCCACCTAGATGGGTTCATTTTGCACATGGCTTGCTTCTATTTTTATATCAGGTTCCGTTCTACAACCAAAATGCAACTTTGTCAGGTCCTTCTTTTCTTCTGTTTGTTTTACTGCATTCTAGTACTTTTAGCTGTGGCTCTTTTTGACCTTTCACTAATTACGTGCTAGACTTTTGATGCTGTTGATGGGAAGCAAGCACGACGGACAAATTCTTCCAGTCCACTGGGTGAACTTTTTGACCATGGTATTTGCTCATTCATGTCTTTTGCCTGATATTTACAACTTGATAATTAGTAGTCGATGTTGATCAAATATATTTCTTGTTTCCCATGTTGCAGGTTGTGATGCGCTAGCCTGTGCGGTATGAATATACCTTGTTCTGTTCTTTTGTAATTCTGATCACTACAATGCCTTTGATATGTTTTGGTGCTTTCAGTTTGAAGCCATGGCTTTTGGAAGCACTGCTATGTGTGGAAGAGATACTTTCTGGTTCTGGGTAATTTCAGCTGTTCCATTTTTTGGAGCAACATGGGAACAGTAAGTGGTGCGAAACATACTATTTTTTATTTTGTACACACTGAATAAAATCAGCACTAAGTATGTAAAGCTAGGAAGTCACTCAACGCCTATTGAAGGATGGTTGCTCTTTGACCCCTTTAGGATGAATATCATTTATGATTATTGAGGCCTTTCTTTTGTTTCTGCATTCTTTATATGTATGACATAGAGATTGATTGATGTTTCCAATAATTTTTTTTTTGGTATAAGTCTCAATTTCATTTTTTCTTTTTTGGTGTCAGTAATATTGATAATTCTTTTTCCAGCTATTTTACCAATACCCTTATTCTTCCGGTGGTCAATGGACCTACTGAGGGTCTTATGCTGATCTATGTGGGCCATTTCTTTACAGCTATAGTTGGTATGCTCCTTTTTGCACTTAAAAGAATGTACCTTACTGATTTTTATTTTATGCTTCCAGTTCTTATCTTTTCTATATTCTCCTGTGATAGTAACTTGAGTCTCTTTTCTTAGGTGCTGAGTGGTGGGCGCAAAATTTTGGGAATTCTATACCCTTCTTGAGTTGGGTGCCATTTATTAATGGTAAGCTCCATTATTAGAGCAGATGATTAATATTCTTTACTCTGAAGCTGATAAGCTATATGTCAGAAAAATGGAACTCTGAATTGACAATATGTGTTCAATTATACTGGATATTACTGAATGGAAGAAGACTCATTTTGGCTGTTGCTTATGTACTTTGGACATTCGTTTGTGTGCCATTTTATGAATTGATCAGAGACTGTTTGAAAAAATTGTGAAAATTTTAGATGTAAAATTGCCTTTAGCTTTTTCATACAGTTAACTTTGTGTACTGATGACTGTTGAGCTGATATGTGTCTATGATGTTTGTAAGCTAATCATAAAGCTACTTATTTGGCTATTGATTGTTTCTTGTTCAATGTTGCTTGGATAGTCTTATATCTTGTGCACTGCTAGAACATTGGCCTGAAGTACATTTTCAAGGGATTACAGAGTAAATTTGCTTCAGATTGACTTTCTTATTGTCAATTATGATACTATATGTGTATTGTTCCTGAAGTGGCAGCATGTGTCTTATGTCACGCCCTTAATGTAGCGTGCGGCCTTAAGCGCCAAATCTAGTCTAACTTAGTGCCAAAGTCAGCCTAAAACTCAAAAACCCTAACTTAAGAGTGAAGCACACGCCAAAGAAGTGAGAGGAAGAAGAAAGCACAGAGAATAAAATAGAGGTCTTTATACGCACGTTTAAGTAATGCTACTCCTATTAAGTATCCTAATCTAATGAGGAGAATCCATGCTTAGAAGGGAAAACAAAATCTGTGCAGGATTCTCTATAGGAAAGCCTACTCCTAGTCTAATTAGGAAACTATCTGCATCCGAAATATGTACAAAACTCTCCTAAGCAAGCTAGGACACCTAAAGGCCCAAAACAGCCCCTAAACTAAGGTGCTGTTTGTGCGCTTTACAGCCCACAACAATGACACTTACATTGCATGGTAGATTTAGAATTTTTTTTTTTTTGACGCATCAATAGGTGCTTGTTATGATAATTTGACACTTTCTTGATTCCATCTCTTTTTACCCTTATTGCATTTAGTAGTGTACCTGTGCTAGTTATATGTTACACGTTTTCTTACACAGTTTGTTGATGTCGGAATATAAATTATTAAAAGCTTTCCCGATATATATATATTTTTTAATTTTGGATCCTGCTGTTGCCTTGTTTGTACTGGAGATATCATAACATTCCATCTCTGTAAACATTTTGACTTTTGATTGGTGATTCATTAATTTTCTCAAGCCTCTATTATTTCTTAGAAGATGCACTAAGTACTTCTTGATTACTGTTATTTTCTATTTTCCTTTCTTGATTACTGTTATTTTCTTCTTTTTTTTAATAAACTTTTTATTTGTTTTGAACTCCTAAGTATACAAATGGTTTTTCTTTAATGTCCTTTTGACTTAATTTTTGTTTTTCCTTCTTTTAACCTCAGCAATCCCAACAAACAGAGCAGTGTTATATTTAATGATCGCCTTTGGTGTTATCCCTACAGTATACTTCAAGTAAGTGTTTTCTTAATCCTAAAGGGTTCAAATTTAAACTTGGCCTTCACCGTTAACTTTCATGCTGTAATCTTTAATTCTTTTTTCCCCCTCTTCTTGTCCATTCTATTCTAGATTCATGTTCTTGTTGGACTTGTTGCTTTCTCATTCCAATATGAATTTAAACAGATTAAAGCTACTGATCAGGGTATTGAGTTGCTGAACCCACAGTACTGGCATATGCATCTTAGAGCTTAGTTTCCATATTATTGTTGTCTTGGTTCCCCACTTATTCTCAATGTGACCTTCAGTTCATGTCTATATTCTTCATCTATGCTCAAAAAGTTAGCATGGAAGGAACTGTGGAAGATGTTATAACCATCCTTCCATGTGGAAGATGTTATAACCAAGATGTTTTATGCATAGGTTTGTTTTTTATCAGGCCGGAGTTGTAGTTGAACTTCAAACTACCATGTTTTGATTAGGTTTCACATGCATTGTCCTTTAACAGTTTCTTGCATAAGGTCATTGCTTGAACCTCTCTTATGAGTTCTATGTCTGTGATGCAGTGTGTCCAATGTTTATAAGGTTGTTCAGTCAAGAAACGGAAGCATTTTACGGGCATTAGCAATGGTAATTCTTTGTAGCATCATGACACTCAACTCTGCGTTCAAAATATGCTTAACACATCTCGTTTGTCTCTTGACAGCTTTACCCCTTTGTGGTACTCTTGGTAGGAGTGCTTGCTTGGTATGAGTCACCCTGTGCTATCTGTTCTCATGTTTAATTTTGTTCCTAATATTTGCCTTCATGTTTGTTTTTTCCCCCTTATGTAGGGATTATCTTTCTCCGGCTGAAATTATTCGGAAATATCCACATTTCGTTGTTTTGGGAACTGGACTTGCATTTGGGTTCCTCGTGGTAGGATACAATTTTATTTGTCTTTTTCCTTTCAATTCTCATATCTTTTTTGAATTTCTGATTTAATTTTCATTATTGTAAGTCAAGATTTCATGTAAAACAGATTGTATTATTGCCTCCTTGGGTAGCAATTTGCCATTTCATGGTGTTGGTGAATATTTTACTGATGGTATTATTGGTGTGTGCTAATATAAAAATTAAAAAAAATAATGAAATACAAATAAGTTCTGATGCCAAGCACTCGCAAGTGGGACACTAACTACAGTTGCCAATATCACCCAATTATGTCATCTGCCAATTACTAGGATACTCTTGCCTTTGTATCGGCATTTTGTTTTTCCACCCACTATCTTTGATCGTAGAATGACTATCAAATGCAAATGTTGCCTATTAAATTTTGTTGTGTGTTTAATTCAAGACAATTGTTTTCCATTTTCTACGTGATTGCTTCTGAAGATGCATGGTAATCATTTTCAGTTTATTCACACTCGTGTACATATCTCACCCACCAAATGTCTTTGCACTGAGCATGTTTTGGATTTGTTTTATAATCTTCTGATCATTTTGTTATTTGGCAACTTGTATATGTATTTCACCCACCATATGCTGCTTGTTGCTAGGTTTCAAGGTTTCTTTTGCTCATGTTGTTTTCTCTTGTGGTGTGGATTTCTAATTTTATCTTGAGCACTTCTGCAACAATCAGTCATATTCTTCATCTGTTTGCTGATGAAATGCTTATTTTCACAGGGAAGAATGATTCTGGCTCACTTGTGTGATGAGCCCAAGGGACTGAAAACTAACATGTGCATGGTATGTAGAATTATCCATTCCAAATAATGTTTGTGAGAATTTTCTAATGAATGTTTGTAACTTCCATTTCTCTGAAGTCAATAAATATTGCGCCTAAGGTTATTTTGCAAGACATTTCAGTTTCATTCGCAACAAATTATACAGTTTTCCCTTTTTTGTTATATTATTCACAATGCAGCAGGATTAACTTGATCGTATATTTACATTTTAGTGATTAGGAAAATGATTTTGTTTACTCAATGTTCCTCCTTGGAAGTGCTTTGATGACACCATACATAATTGTTGAAACGATTCTTGTTTGGAGACTGGATTGCTAAATTTTTCCTCTGTCATTTGTGCAGTCACTGTTGTATCTTCCATTTGCCGTAGCTAATGCACTTACTGCTAAACTAAATGACGGGTGTGTAAAAGTTTATTTTTCTGAGCTTCCTCGATGACCATTTTGTTTTAGTTTTCTTTTACATTAATAGACACCTTTTGTTCATTGTAGCAGAGATCCTTTAGTTGATGAATTCTGGGTTCTGCTCGGTTACTGTATATTTACAGGTACATGGTCTTATTTGTATCAGTTGTGTTCTTGTTTATAAAATGCAATCTGCACTTTCTGTGAGACATTTTCAAACTCTACTGTGCATTTGCTGCCATATCGACTTTTTGATCTCATTAAATTCCATTTTTGGGGAAGTAGTTTGAATATGAATGTTATAGACAATTTAAGTTTTTGCATAAAATTATGGTTGAGTTTTCACAATTTCTGTGGTCTTCCATTTTGGTTTCAAATAACTATATTTCAGTTCATGGTTAGAGATCTCATAAATAATATGATGTTAAACTTCACTGTGCCTGACATTGCTCTTTTGCTAACTACAGCTGGCCTCTATCTACACTTTGCGACATCAGTTATTCATGAAATTACGACGGCCTTGGGTATTTATTGCTTCAGGTGAGATTGTTATAATAACCAAATTTTGTTTCACTAGTCAGAATTTGTACTGTACATTTTTTGTGTTTGAGGAGATCTTTGTATTTGCTCATTATATATTCTCGATTAGCTTTACTGCAAAGTTGATTGTTGGAACATTCAACCTATCCTGCATACATTATTAGGCTTTTCTTTCCTTCCCAGGGATTGGACTTTGGTTTCTAATGTTACTCTCTTGTTAAATTACAGGATTACCAGGAAAGAAGCTTGAAAGCTTCTTGATGCTTACATTTGGGTATGTCCTTGTCTTGTTCATGCACTGTAATTATTTCCATTTGCTGTCTGTTTTATTTGTCTTAAGTTTTGATTTCTATCTGATGGTCGAGATCTCAAGATGTATTTCAAATATTTGTTTACTAGATTCAGTTTTTGATTAATGCCAATTTCTTGCCCTATTTTTAATCTTGTTCAGATGGCAAGTTGGAAGCAATGCAGCCAAGCCAGGGACTTGGCATGTCAATTTTGGTTTAGTATCAGTAACAGATTTGTATCTGGACACAGTTTCTGGTCCATCCCTCATTGTTATAGATTATTAATTGAGTTTCAGAAATGGATTAGGAATTGGAGATGAGTAAAAAATACAGAAACATCACTCTGTGTTAGAATATTATTATTTTATGGATGTGGCTTTGTAAGTGCGAGAGAGCCTGAATGCTGTTAAGGGCATATTTGATGAGTCTTCGTACGTTCTCCTGGTTGTTTCTGGTGGGCAAGGCCACTAGTTAAAGCAAAATTGTTGTTATGAACTATTCTGGACGCTTTCTTACTGCCATTCAACGTATATGAAAGGATTTGCCAGCATCGATATCAGGGAATTTTGGTGAATGCTTCATCATCAGGAAACTAATTCTAACTTAATTGCCAATATAAATTTCTTCTTTCTCGGAGCTAATGATGCTTTTTGGCACGGTGTTGATACTAGTGTTTTCCAGATATAGGTCTAATAATAATATTTTACATAAAATAACTTAGGACCTAGGTCTATTCTTTATAAAAAATGATTTAGGTTCACTTTTTACAAATAACGACCTTGTTAAGAATGATTTAGGAATTTAGAAAATATTTCTAAATAAAACACTCAAATGGTGAGTCTTCGATAAAATGTCAAATGTATGATTAAACTAAAAATTACTTACGTCCATTCTTTACAAAAAAAACGATTTAGATTTATTCTTCACAAAAAAATAACTTAGACATTTAGAAAATATTTTTAAATAAAATGCCTAAAGGGCAAGTTTTCGACAAAGGGCTAAAGGCATGATTCAACAAAAAATGATCTAGTCCATTTTTTATAAAAAATAACCTAGGTCTATTCTTTATAAATAATGACTTAGACACTTAGAAAATATTTCTAAGTAAAAGCACCCGAGCTATTAAGCATTTTATGAAATGCGTATATGGGCAAATATATATTCTATGAAATGAATCTATGAGCAAATACACATTCTATGAAATGCGCCTGCGAATAAATACACATTCTACGAAATACACCTATAGGTAAATATACATTTTACAAAATACGCCTACATGAAAATATATGCATTTTACGGAATGTGCTAGTGGGCCAATAAACATTCTACGGAACGAGTTTACAAACTAACAAACATTCTGCGGAATGCACTTACAAAATAATGTTGCAAAATTAATCATCCTTGTAAAGAACAAATATAAATGCCGAATTTAATCTAAAGTCCATTAAAAGTTAAGGGCCCAAAAACATGATAAATGTCCAAAGATTACTTGCTATGAACAAGTATTGACACATATGAATATGTGTTTCTATGCATGGGTTTTGGTTGACACTTGTCACAAGAAAAAGTGCCACATAACTTCTCCAATTGACTCTAAGTTGCCGGTATAAAGGCCAAGACCCATCATTTGAAGGTAAGAGAAAAAAGGACATAAAATGAGTAAAACGAACTATGCTCATCTCACTCCTAAATTTTCTCTCTCTAAAAATTGAGTAAAAAAAACTAATTTAAGCGTCATAGGGTTATCGCTGGCACACCGAACCCCTTTGATAATTGTTTCTTTTTAGAGAACAATTAACCACAAGGAGACATATGATTTAAGACACTTGCTTTAAGTAAAAACTAAGCCATAGAACTTGATTTAGAAGAAAGTCCGAAACACAAATCAATCATTATACATTAAGCAAAAATTTACATCAACAACTTAAAAAACAAAAACCTATCACACTTTGTGTGTACTATAATAGTTTGATTCCCAATTTGGAATATGAATAATTAATATTAACCCAACATAAGGAAAAGTAATTAGTACGAACCCTAACTAAAATGAGATGACAAAAACCTGTTATAAAAACCCGTTACAACTCTACAATTAAGTTGGTGATATTAAATAAACACTAGCAAGGAGCAACAACAATCAAATAAAAAACGCTCTAGCAACAAAAAATGATGAACAGAGTTTATTCTCTTGTGCTCTTCTTGATGATTTATTCTAGTTTATTTGACGGCATTCAACTTCAGCTTCCCGGGGGGTTGGTCCTGAAAGCCTTGCTTTCGATTGTGGTGGTGAAGGGCCATATGTTAGTGTTTCTGACGGTAGAAGTCTGAAGTGGCGAGGCTCCAAGCTTGGATGGACACAGTTTGCTACTACTACTCCTTACTGGTAATTATAATTTTCACTATTTATTCTACTCTGTATACTAAAGGCTAAGGGTTATTATGTAAAGTAGTAAATAACTTCTAAGAATTTGAAAAAGAATCCTATTAGATAGATGTCGGTAATAATTTTCTAACTAATTTCTAAGGAAGATATTCTCTGAAAATAGTTTTGACTTTTGAGTTGTAATCATACAATGTATAATATTGTTATTGTACATGGCACTGAAATTACGTGATAAGAATTTACATAGAAAATTCTGAATGAAGCATGTAGCATGCTTTAGTCTTGTAGCTATGAGTGATGCAAAATATATGTTCATGTGTATGTGTATGAACTTTTTTTTTTTTAATTCCAACTAAATCTGATATTGAGGCATCTTTAAGTTGAGTGTTAGTACATGAATTTGGACAATATAATCTGCAACATATATATATGTACATATACATATACATACATATATGTATATAATTATTTTCTGGTCAGAGATTTTAAAGTGCATGAAAGTTTTAAAACTGCACGGCTTTAAAGACTTACAGTTTTAAGCTCTTAAAACTATGTTGTTTTAAAATTTTCTCATACTTTTCTACACTTTAAAATTTCGAACTGGAACATTTCTAATATATATATACTCTTTAAATATTGACCTGAATTAACTATAGCAAAGACTAACGAGGAATTCAGAAACACAATAGTTTTTACTACTCATAGTCATCATTTTATTTGGAATAGAAATATGCCTATGCATATGGTGCTTTGTTTTTTTTTTTTTTTTTAACAATAAAAAGTTGTTTATGGAAAGCTCGTATTATCATGAAATTTGTGGAATCTGTCTATTTGATTAGGCGTCTGAGGAGATTATGCGATGGCTCAACAAGCCCCAGGTTGGAACCCTGGTGTGGGAGGCCATTGGGCATCGAATTCAGTCCTGTGACATGCGATCTATACATAGCAGATGCATACTTTGGGCTACCGAAGGTCGGGCCTAACTGGTCCAGCACAGCTACTTGCTTCTTCCGCTGAAGGAATACCTTTTCGATTCACAAACGCCTTGGATATCGAATTATCGATCCTAGTACTGGAGTCGTTTATTTTACTGACAGTAGCATGTATTTTCAAAGAAGGATATTTTCTTTTCTTAATTCTTGTTCATCAATTCCAGATTAATATTTTACAATGCTTACACCGAATTACTATTCTTGTAGGCAATATTCTTCTGTAATCGATAACGGAGACAGAAGCGGGAGGTTACTTGAAGTATGATCCACACAGCAATGAGGTGACAATCATGTACAGAGGTTTGGCATTTCCAAATGGAGTTGCCCTAATCAAGGACAAGACGTTCCTCTTAGTGGCTGAATCCATCCCAATGCGAGTTCTGAGGTTTTGGCTCCATGACCATAGAGCTATGTGCCCTCCACAACCTTTTGCTCAGCTCCAAAAAATTCCGGACAACATTGAGGCAGACAGCAAAGGAGAATTCTGGGTTGCATAATAAAATTTATTTTTATTTATTTATTGTGCCTAGTTTGTAGTTTTTTTTTGCATAATAAAATTTATTTTTTCTTTCTTCCTGCTTAATTTTATCATCCATATGGTGCCATACTTAATTGTACGTTTTGTTATTATGTCAATGCTAATGCTGAAAATAGTGTCTAAGTTGTTGACTAGGCTTGTGGATAAGTGATCCTGTTGTATCTTTCAGAAAAATTTTCAAGAAGTTAGGCCTTAAGACAGTGATTGTACAAGCTGCATAGCTTTTGACTTGGTATCACAGGCGAGTGGTAATCGTACCGTGTGGCATGAAAATGCAAGCAAGTGGTGTGCTGTATCAATGTGAGACATAATCATGAAAGACCAAAACGCACCATTTAACAAAATCTATTTAATTAATACAGCAACTATACGGCAATTAATCATATTGATATTAGCATATTAATGGTCTCTGTCCACTGGGCATGGCAATATGGCATCCAGCACACAGGTTACAATTACTTAATCTCAAATATTTCTTCAAGGCCAACACTTTACCAAACTCTTTCATTCTCATTAAATTCTTTCCTTTGATTAATTTAATTACCACCCTCCCTAGGAATAGAAAACAATTCTTTTCGGCCGATACATATACTTTCTGCGGTGGCTTTATCATTAAGTTTGCATAAGACATGCCTTTACTTTATTTGCTTCTATGTTGATGGAGGGCAAACACAACTTTGTTAGCTACTACTTTCCCTTTTTTTTCCGGCTTGAACATTTACTAAATCAAGAGGAGAGGAGAATGCGACCAAAATACACAAAGCAAGAAACAGATAACACAAATTTAATTATAATAGATTGATCTAAGCTACATAATATTGTATTGAAAATAAATCAATCATGGATTGACCATAACTTGATCTTCGTCATCTTTCTTCCTACCACTAATCCAATTTGGATGGTGCTTGAATATCCATCTCCATCCCTTGAAACTCTTTCTGCTCTTTTTGATCCCTCTTTCATTCACTGTAATTCTACACGAACCACCATGGCTTAGTAACATCCGACTTCCACATTGATGATCACTTGCCAAAAAATCGCCGCCGCCGCCGCCACCACCTCTCATGCTACCAAACGCTGAGTTTGAATCTGAAAGAACCCCCATTTTCACAGAATGGTGATCTAATTTTGATTCTGATGACAAATCAAACTTCAAATCAATGAAACCTGAATCTTCCCCACCAGTAAAGTAACTTTCTTTAAGTGAAAACACGCGTCTATTAGCAGCCGTCCTATTGAAATCACTTCCAAATTCGGATTCCACAACAGAGCTATCCCTCTTTTGATCACTATCAAAGCCACTCTTTCTTGGCTCTGCCTCACTGAACCCACTTCTCCTTTCAGGATCAAACAGCATGCCGGCATTAACACCGGAGCTTCTAGCAGCCGAAATTGAACTTCTTGCCCCTGAATAACAACTCATCACATCACCACCGTCCTCTGAACCAAACAACCCACCACCTCTAAAGCTACAAAGAGACCTTGATCTTGAAACCCCCATGTAATCGACAACCCACAAATCACTTTTCTCTTCACACCCACCAACACTACTCTTCGCACAGTCTTTATTATTACTACTACTTTCCCTTTTGCTCTTCCTAAACAACCTCCCAATTCTCCACAACCCATTCTTTTTCTTGATCTCAACACAGCTGCTGTTGCTCCTCTTAAGCAAAATAACCTCTTCAGCAGCTGGTGCTGCAGGTTTCTCTGCAGCAACACTAGTAGCGCTACTACTACTGCTCTTGATTTTTGGGTTCAAAAATTCGTCTTTTTTTTCATTTTCTATGAGGAATGAGACGCGCCCAACACTGCCTACTTCAACAGTGCATGAATTGCGATTAGAAGAAGAGAGATCAGAGCAAGAACATGAAGAGAGACGCTGCTCTCCACAATCTGAGCAAACCAACTTTACTAATCGATCTTTAAGGCAATATGCACATATCCCAACTGAAGATGATTGTGGATGCTTCTTGCATGGAAGATCAGATGAACAGCTGTAATCTTGAAAAAACTCATTGCCGCCGCTGTTGTTGTAAACTTCCACAGCTTTGCCTCTGTCTTTCATTGCTGCTACCGAATTCAATTTGTAAGAAGATGAAAAGGAAAGAAAAGAGAAAAAAAAAATGATAAAGTGGGTGAGTAAACTGACTGAGTGAGAATGTGGGATTTGGAGTAAGTAATAAGGTACTATGAGAGTTTTAGATACATGGGAGTATGGTGCATAGAGTGACAGACAGGCAGAGGCTTCAACTTTACGTTTGCTTTCCAAGAATTTAAATTGAAATTGAAAATGGAATTGGAAAAAGAAAAAAGAAAAAAGAACAGTGTCGAGAAGATAAAGCAGCCACCCCAGTGATGTAGAAAGCAGCACTTGGTTCTGTGGGTATAATTGTGTAGGGAAGTGAATGCAACAGCAAATATTTATTTCATTTGAGTAAAGCAGTGAACAAACAAACTTCAATTCAATTTAATCTCTTTCATCAATTAAGTACCTCTTCTTCAACTCATATCATGCATGCAGCAGTACCACTGTATCAAAAGTCCCACCTCAAAAAGACTTTCAATCATGTGGTTTAATTTCAATCCCATCAGTCTTTCACTTGTTTTTGTCAACCTTTTTTTTCCCAAGATTTTCTTCGCTTAATTTCTCTCATGAGTGATGGGCCTTGATCCTCCTTTTTTTTTTTGCCCACCTTAAAGGATAATGTGATTTTCTCTCTTTCTTTTCTTTCCTTGCTTATGGGTTAACATAATAAAAAGTGGAGAGTTTTTTTTTTTTTTTTCCTGTAGAGTCCTTGTTGTTTGTGAAACATAACTTAGAGACCTTAAACTTCATACATATATTATTTAAATCCTCATAAGACCTCAATGTATTATATATGTGTGTGCGACCATTAAATAGATTTTATTTGTCTTCGAAAGGACATTAGATAAGAGTTAAAGGGTGTAAGGGTATATTAATAGTTCAATTAAAAAAAACATAAATATATTTTCAATTCGGAGAGATAGCCGAATGAGTTAAATATCATATTACTAATTCGGTATATGAGTTATTCGTACCAAGGTTTTTAATCCCTCTCTTTTCGTATTGATCAATGGCTTTTGTATATTTTAGCAAACACTTTTATTTTTTATTTTTTGTTTTATATAGTATCACAAATGGAGAATCAAGAAAATTATGATATTTCTTATTTCATGAAAAAATTTATGAGCGACATTAAATTTGATAAGAAAATGAGTAATTATATTTAACACAATAATTCGTTATAACTTTCAAAAAAATGATCCCTTTAAAAAGTGCCTAGTAGTTGATAGGCTAATATTTTAAGATTGCATCATTTAATTTAATTTTTAATAGATGTGTTCATATTTTTAATTATATGTCCATTCTCTGGATTTCTAGCAATCAGATTCAATTTTGTTGGCTATAATTATTTGTAAATATAAGTGATAAAAAATAAGAAATGAAAAAGTGAAAGCATTCAAATTGTTGAAGTAAGTGAAGCATTTAAACTTGGTCAAGTGCTTAATCGACACAAAATAAAATTTAAAAGGGCTTCAGCAATTTTTAAACATTTAGCCTCTGAGTTTCTTTTTAATAAACAACAAGGACTCAAATGATAAATACTCAGAAAAAGAAATTTTTTTTTTTTATGGGAAATAGAATTTGAAATTAAAAGAGAAGAAGGGGGGAAAAGAAAAAACCGAAGTAGCAAAAAAAAAAAAAAATTAGATACGCATAATAATTTGTCCAGTTTCATTTAACATTGTATATTTGTATTATAATGATTCAAGTGGACACGTCTTGTATGATGTCTCTTTCTCGTGGATCTTAAGCACGTGTCCCACCGACAAATCTAAAAGGGTGGACCCACAAGGAGACTAAGGAATCCGACGGTTGTGACATGCTAGGTTGCATTAGCAATGATGTGGTGAGATGTATCATACAATCAAAGCGGGCATGCTGATCTAAGCAATCAAATGGCCTAAAAGACTCTAAAAACTAGGATGATGTTCGCACAACGCAAGTGTCGCATTCAATCACATTTGTCCTTTTGGCGTGTCGTGCTGAACTTAACAATTCTCTCCGTTCTGTCTGTGTAAAGTTCAGTCATTTACGTAAACTGAACCCCCCCCCCCCCCCCTTTTTTTTCCAAAAAAAAAAAAAAAAGCATAATTTTTTATTAAATGATGCTGACTTGTCACATTAATCTTGAAAATTCTGATCTTTCGTTTGGTCAAGTCATAGAGAGTGGTTCTAATTACGGCATCTTGGGTATCAGACGGATTTTTTCTTGGATTTGCTTTTTTTAAACTGCAAAAATGGATTAACAAGTAATTATACAAACGATAAAATTGAGCATTGTATGGATGAACACCGTATGGGATAAAATTTTTAAATAATAATAATAAAAAATAAAAAAAAGAGACTGAAAAAAGTCAGCGACGGTAGCAGTCACAAATAAATTTTGGTAGTGTTATAGGCATGTCTAGTGGGAAAATATAATGGTGAGGCCGCACGCGCAACGCATGCGCTTGCAGGATCCCCGTGCATTATTGGGACACCAAACAAAGAGGACAAAAAAAAAAAAAAAAAAAAATTGCAATTCTTTTGGATCGACGACTCTTTGTCTAATTTCATTGCATTTTAGACATTCTCATAATCATTATGCCCTTTGCTGTTCCTTCACTAATTATCTTGTTGCCTTGCATATAATTGATGAGTTTAAAATGTGTTTTGAGATTAAGCTTCTATTCTCTCTCTCTCTCTCTCTCTCTGTGTATATATATATATATATATAACACAACAGTGAACGTTAAGCTTCATCGATTGATCTTTGGATGTTTAATTTCTTCTTATATATGGGTTCATGATTAAGTTAAAATCAAGTATTCTCTGTCCAACTCGTTTAGCTAGGGACCCATCAAAATCACAATGCAAGACTCAGTTGAGTTCTCAAAAATTCGAAGGAGTAAAAGTTTTGTGAATAAGCAATGATTTGTTTGCATAGATTTTTATGGCCTACCTTTCTTCTAGTATAAGCAAGCATCAATGGTCTTTCCTTAGGGTTTTTTTTTTTTTGTTTGTTCTTTTTTTTTTTTTGAATTATTATCATTTCACTACTTCAAAAATTGTCAAATATCAAATGATTACAATAAGTATTATTTCTTATTATTTTCCTATTATATCTTTATAAAAATATCATTTTACTACTTTTCCGTTATAACCATTAGTTAACTAGTTAGTTGACTAACAAAATACTAATTTCACCCTTCATGATTAAAAAAGAACCTTATTTACAAAATAAATTTGTAATATATTTATTAAAATGGATATAAAATACCAACATAATTCTTTTTGCTGAAATTATGATATATAAATTACAAATTTATCTTATTATTTTTTTTAATCATGAATGATAGAATCGATATTTTGTTAGTCAACTAACGGTGGTAACGGAAAAATAATAAATGATATTTGTTGTAATAGAAAAGTAGTAAAATGATATTTTTATAAAAATATAGTAGAAAAATGATAGGAATAATACTTGTTGTAATCATTTGATATTTAATAATTTTTGAAGTAGTGAAATGATAATAACCCTTTTTTTTTTTTCAATTCCAAATGTTTAACAACATACAAATTTTCTTTATCATTAGGTTAGACTCTACACGCTGATGTGCATGCTTAGTGGGATGAATTTTTTGCACTAGCTTTTATGGGTTTTCACTTATCCGTACAAATATATAATAGAGATGAACAAGAGCGAGCAAATTATGAAAGTGATTAATTAAATGAGTGATAGTAATAGAAACGGATGCACATAGATGAAATGTCAGTGGCCATCTCATTCTACGCAAAATATCATTATAACAAACCACAAATCCCCTTCGGGTTGTGCCTGCTAGACGATCGCATGCATGATCATCATTTAAAAATAAATAGCAAAGATTGGGCGGATATTTATTTACTAATTGTTGATTGTCTATATATTTAAATATATATACGAGTCGTCGTTGAGGGTGCTCGTACTTATTACACTATTACACCATATAATATCGTAAGGTTTTCGCACCTTAATAAAGCACGAGAACCCTCGTGAAAAAAGAAAAAAATCTAATATATATATATATAACCACAAGAGTAATTGATCAAATTCATGGATGTTCTTACAAGAAAAACCTTATGATACTTGAATTTATGTTGTATCAAGCAAGTTATCTCATTTTTAAATTAGTTTATTTTACAGCGGCAAATGACTTTCATAATCTGGATTTCAATAAAGGAAGTTTATTCATCATTAAAGCCAAAGTAAACAAGGGTCCTGCTGCGAAAAGATAAAACCTTAAGCTTGAGGGCGGAGTTATTTGATAAAAAAATCCCACTTATCAAATAACTACTATTTCAAAAGATACATTGTTAGCTGAATGTAAATATAAAGAGTATCTCGCTCTCGAATGCTCAGAAAATACTAGATTAATAAATTTTAAAAAAAGAATAAAACCATGACTTGTCATGGTACATATAGGAATGGGGGATTATGGAACTAAAAATAAATTCACTAAGAACGTGTTTGAATGCTAGAATTAAGTATAGGATTGGATTAATTTTATAATTAAATATTTATCCCATGTTTGATAAGATTAGTTGGATTCGATTAAGGAGTACTAAATTTGAATTTAATCCTATCATGGGATTAATAATACTAACTTACGCATGGGTTTAGATGGGATAAGATTTAAAGAAAAAAAATTGTTCATTCATGAGGCTTTCATTTATATCATTTTTTTTATTTACACCTAATATTAATTAATTAATTTTTATTTACGATTTACTTAAAATTTATTTTTATTTATTATCTATGATCTAATTAAATTGGTACTTTTACTTCTACTAACTCTTGAAATTATATTTTTATTACTTGTATATTTAATAATTTATCAATAAAATTAATCATTTAATAATCTATTGCGTTATTGGATTGTACTAAATTTAATAATCACTAATATAATATTAAAAAAATTAATAATACCATTAATTAATTGATTTTATATAATGTTTTTAAATCTTTGATAAAAATTAATTAAATATTTAGATTTTTTATGTGTTTTTATATGATTATTATATTATGACTGCCAAATAACTTGTTTACAATATATTTAATTTTCTTATTAATTACTTTTTAAATTTATTTTAATTATAATTATAAAATTTTATAAATAATTGATATTTATAATTAAATATCAACTTAAATACTATTTAATATCATCTAAATATAATTTAACATAATTTAATCCGATACTGTACCAAACATAAGATTGTATAATGTAATCCAATTTAATCCAATCCAACTTAATCTAGTTCAATCTTAATAATTAATCCAATTCAATCTTGCATGCCAAACATAACCTGAGTTTCCAACTTGGTACAACACAAAGTCATCATTCTCCTTGGTAGAGAGTTACGAAGAAGAAATTTATTTATTTGTTTAGTTATTTTTTAAGCTGGAAAGAGAAGTAGGAAAGTAAACTAATTTGGAGTAAAAATATTTAATTTTTAAGGTATTATTGTTGCATGATGGGGGTGTGTATTTATATACATACACACTTATAAGTATACAACTTTATGCAAAAATGTAAATTTCATGCGAATGGATCTAAAAGACAAGAAAAACACATATTTGAATGTATTTTTTTTTTTGTCATTTAGTGCAGACTAGACTAGTGCCTATTCAGGATCACCTTTGGAATTTACGTTGTCGATTTCCCGTCGATATACTCAAATGGGGAATCAGAAAAACTTCTAAAACATTTTTCATCTCGGGTTATATAACCCAAAACAGACTTTCCTTTAGTCTAAAACATTTCTTTTGTTTATTTTGTCTTTTAGCTCCATCCATATAAAATCTACATTTTAGTGGTTTGAATCTCATAAGCTCGCTCGCTCGCTCGCTCTCTATGTGTGTCTTTATATATGTATGTATGTATGTATGTCTCTGTGTGTGTGTGCGCACGCGCGTGTGTACTCGTTATCTAGTAATAGTTCTCTTATTTTAATATGGTAAAGGACAAGTTAAAAAGTATAAAAATATAAATTTCAATACATTACAGTATAGTACATAATACAATACATGAAAATGTGTGTTTTTCTTGTCTTTTAACTTATAATTTATTTTATTAAAGTAATGGATCCCTTATTAAAATATACATACACACACACATAGCGAAAAAATAAAATTTCTATTTAGATAAATTTCTATGTCATTTTTGACTTTACACTATAAAATAAAAATAAACTTAAAAGAAACCAAACACTCTAACTTTGTACCATACCATAAAAATGAAAATGTATCTAAAATCTATTCATCGTCATTTTTCTTTACCTTCCCCTCTTTCTCATTAAAATATTAAAATAAAACTCTAATTTTACAAAAGTCAAAATCAGATAATTTCTTCTTCTCAGCATCTCCCCTATATTTGCAAAACATGCAGCCCTCTTTTTCTCTAAACTCAAGAACCCAAAATGGGTGCCACCATCATATCAAGACCTAAAGGCCAATCCTCACATCACTTAGCCATCTCTGTTGTCCTTTGTTAGCAGATCTAATTCTTAGAGCCATCAATGCGGTTAATTACCAATGTTGAGCATCTGTTAGTTTACAATTTTTTATTTTTAAAAGTTTTTAATATAGAGATAATTTTGTTGTAACAATAAATTGAACACCATTCTCTTTCTTGTTGCTTTTCTTTCAATTTGCATGCAGATGGCTTAAGGTTTTTTGTAGAAGTATACAAGTACCTTATAATATGTCAACAATTTTGGGAATATTCATTAGGCTATGAGTTAGCTAAAAATTAATCCCAAAAGAGCAATCCTACAAAATAAGAAAGAGAGCTCACAAAATAAAGAGCAAATCCCTCAAATTGCAAAATGCATGCTGATGACACACATTTCTACTGCATTCTATCTCATCGTAACATATTTTTTTATGTGACTTTTGAGAATTCGGGCTAATTATATCAATAACATTCCAAACAAAAAATTGGTTATGTCAATAAATAGGAATTAAAAATTTAACATAGCAGCAGCTTGGATGGTAGATCTCTTTCTTAGCATGCGAGAGGTATGGGGATCAATACCCCACATCTCCAATTTGTTTATTTTTCAACTTTAATTAATGGGTTTAGAGGCTTCGACAAATAAAAATTTTCATCAATCCTCCTTAATTTTTCCTTCGCTTTTAAACAAAATTTATAATATTTCAAAAATATTTTAAATATTATCATTTTAAATGAGGATATTTTGAATTACCTGAAATGAAATTAATTTTTACTCTTCAAAATCATAATTTACTCCAATTCTTTAATCATATATACAAGTATCCAATGGACGTTACTGCAATATTATTGGCATTGCTTCAAAAAAAAAAAAAAACTCAACAGTTGCTTTGATTCAAAAATATTTTGAAAATTATTACATTAAATTGAAGCAAAATTTTCACTGGCTAGAAATCATATTGCAACTTCGTTATCCTAAAACATAGAAAAGAAGATAAAAAGGACAAAATTTAATCAAAGCAATAGGAATAAAAAAATGGCTAAGCTTATATATTTCTACCCAAACTATGAACAACAACATCAATTCAATTACATTCATACCCTTACACCAGTTTAACACATACACCATGGCCGCTAGGCCCTTGGCTTAGTGGTTGGGCTACTGCTCTCACAAGCGTGAGGACATCGATTCAAGCCCCCACAAAAGCATTGTAGGGGCTAAACATTTATAAAAATTCTTCTCCCTTGTGAAATATAAGTGGAGTAGGAGCATCCCTCATTTGTGAGGGCTATTTCATCTGGGTATATACTTCATAGAATTTAATGTAATAATGTAAGTCCCAGTAATGTATATTTGATTGTAAATATATGTGTAATATTTGTTATAATAGCAGTTGTAAATATCTATATAATGCAGTAGTAATATGGTGCGTAACTAGTATTAAAAAAAAAACACTTACACTATGACTAGGAATTCCATTATGCACCACAAACATCATATAATACCCAGGTAATGCCACCGTCGCAGTAGTGGGCCATTCACCACAATTTGATAAGTAGTCATAAACGCCCGCTCAATGTTAAACACATTCAAAACGACCATCCGTTGGTTCATGGAAAACGAGTACGTTGTAGACGACGGCGTTACAAAGGAGACAGAGATTTCTCCTCCAGAAGGTATAATAGTAACTTGAAAGTAACGAAAAAATTATGATTATATGACACTATTCCATCCATTGACGTGATTGTGGGCCATAGAATATGGTTCTGTGGGGCCAGTAAGGTGGATAAAATGCTTTTAAACTTAAATTCGTGGGGTAAGGATCTAATGTGAAGTTGCACTTTTCATGAGGGTTACTCCCACCCACTAATATATTGCCATTTGGCAACAACAAAGCTGATGACTGATACATCATTGGAATATTTAACGAGTTTAAAATAGTGAATCTCCAGGTTGGTTCCTCATCAGGTGAATACAACACCTGATTGAAATTCGAGTGCTTAGCATCGTTCGAATCGACAGTACTATGATTGGCACCATTGATAAAAACAACATCACTGATGGGTAACAACAACATATCAGGCATGACACGTGGCATTGACATGGTCTCCATGGACCAAACCAGGTTCAGATCTGTCAGTTTCAATCTCCTACAAGTCTTTGATGCTTTAAGGAAGGTTTTTTCTTGTCAGATTTTATAAAAGCACCAGATAGTGCTCCACCGCACACAAGTACCTTTGCCAGAAGGTCATTGCCACGAAGAGAAAGCAAAATAGAAGAGCAAATACTAGGATAATTCTTCTTATCATCACTGAGAATACACATAAAACTCATTAACAACTTTGTTGTTCATATAGTCAAAAGAGATTGACCTCTTGTTAGCAAAGATAAAAAGATTACTGCCTGGTAAAAGATGTAAAAAAAGGTAAAGATTATTCTCTTCAGAATTATCTATTGTTCCTCTTAATAAACTAAGGTAAAAACTAGATGGTAATGAATCTTTCCTAGGATAAAATTCGTAAGTAAAAACTCCTCTGCCGCTAACAACAATGACCCTATTGTTAGGTAAAAGTTGGCTGGAAGCGTATCACCTCATATTTGTAAGATTACCATTAAGCTCAACCCAATCGCAACCACTGTCATTATTACAAAGAGTGAACAAGTGGATGGCGTGGTCCTCACCATGGTAGTTGCTACTTTGGACGAGGGTGCCATATTTATTGATGAGCCAGACGAGCACCAGGTGTCGGTTTGGACCATAAGGGGATGAAATGTGTTAGAAACGATGTCGTATAAGACAGAGTGGGTGCTGCAATCTTGTTTCTCGACGTCATCGTTTGTCCAGCATGTGCAATTCTTAGGGAGAGAGATGTTTGAGGGGCCAAAGTCAGTGCGATAAAAAATGACGGCCTTATTGTTGTGCAAAATTTAGATGTGCATGGTAGAGATGCCTAGGCTGCTTTCTAGGAGCTTCTAGCGGCCACCCATATATGTTGTCAAATCATCATAACTCCATGATCGAGAGTGTGTAAAGAAAGAAATTATTATAATGGTGATGATGAGGAAGAAAAATAGGTATTTGATCGCCATATTATTGTTTAATGTATAGTAAGTAGCTAGGGTTTTTGGTACTAAAAATAGTAGAAAGGGTTTCAGGTTATATACAAAGAGAAAATTAAAGACGATGACGTGTTGTCTTTGCGAGTTAGGTTTTAATTGAGGAGTGTTTAATGACTGGAGATTTGGGAACGTTAATTGTTAATTATATGTAGGTTAGAAAGGATATTACCATAATGAAATGCAGGTTATGTAAATATAGTTTTCTTGAACTGTGTTAAAAAGAAAAAATGAAAAAAAACAGATAATATGGCAATTTTGAAAGGATAGTAGTATATAGAGTAACGCTCCAATAAGGGATCTCATAGTTTATTAAAGTAAAGAATTTCCTAAAAGATAATAAAATACATCGCATTAAAATGTAAATTTTTTAAATTTATTATTTACTTTAATAAAATATAAAAAGACTCATTATTGCACATAATATATAAACATACACACAAACATACGTACATACTTACATATACATGTAGATATAGATATACATCTATGTATATCTATACACACACTTATGTGTGTGTGTGTGTGTGTGTGTCTATATATATATATATATATATATATATAATGATTGAGGAGAAATGCATTAGCTTTTGACAGTTTGGTTACGAAGGTAAGTACACCTAAAAGTGTGATAGACTGAGCTGGCTGCCTTGTTGCTAATACAACTTATTTATTTGAAGGAAGGTATAATAAGCAAATATGGTTTTAACGTATCGACAAATGTATGTGAGCTGCCTGCCTTTTCGCCTCTGGAGTGTATTATTGTATTTATATGAAATGTACGTAGCTATATGTTATTAAAAATTTAAATATATAGTTTTTCTTGTTTATTTATTGTTTGTTTTTGCTCTTTTTTTTTTAAATAAAAAGTTTTGTGCATTACCATCGATCGGGTGACACCAGCTAGCGTAGCAGCGTCCAGTTAATTCAGGATGGTGGGTTACAACATCAATTAGGCTGATCGTCCCATTTATGGATGCTGGATAGAGGTGTGAGTTGTAGATAACGATGAAATCAATGAAGTTGAACAAAAAATAATTAGTAATTGACGAAATGATTAATTAATATCCTAACTTAAGATCCAGTAGATACACAAAAATTACAAAGCTAATTCATGGTGTATACTTGCAAAAGGGCTGTATTGTTGGGTCGGTTAGTTGGTACTCTTGCGGCATGTGTTGGTTTGGAGAAATGGAAGGAAATGAGAGTAGAGGAAAGGAGGAAAGGGGAAAGAAATAAAGGGAATAATAGATGATTCCACATCAGACTAAACAATGAAATTGAGATTGACCCTCATTTTCTCTCCCTCTGTCGCCTTTCCACTCATCTCCTCTCCTCCCATTTCTTTCAACCAAACAAGCACTTGATGTGGGTTTCAAATTTAGGCCGATAATTAAAAATTAACTTTAGTATAAAAATAGCGAAACAATTTTTAAAATATAACGATTAAAATACAAATTTAATAGATAAAAGTAAGTTGATACAATATAATTAATGGAGTGGTTAATCATTTCATAAGTAACTCAAAACCAACGTGATTGCTAAACAAGCGAACCAGAACCGGCTTGGCCCATTAAGAGTTGATTGGAGCATGGCCCAACAAACAAAGTAAATTACAAAAAGAGCCGGACCCAGCATCAATAGTGCAGCGCTTCAATCGTCCCGCTCTGAATTTCAGAGCTGAAGGAGAAATCGTTCGTATAGGGATGTATCTCCCCAAAATCCATCGCCAACCTGTCTTTTTCCAAATTCCCCAAACTACCCTTCCTCGTCGGCCCGAATTTCCACTCAAATTCAACCCATCTTCTTCCTCTCGTCTTCTCTCAAGTTCTCTCTCGAAACCCAGTTTCAAACTCTCAAGCATTCCAAATGCCGAAGCTTCAATTGTTAATAACAAAAAAGAAAAAGCAGCTATCGATGTTTGTAACAGTTTATCAGAATTTGATGACTTGGCACCAGACGGTGACGTTTATCTGAACACACTGAGACTGGTCGAGTGCTCCATGTTCGCTGCGGTTACTGGGCTTGTTTACTTCTTGAGCAATTCTCTCTCCATTGAGGTTTGTTTAAGATTCCCCCTTCCCACCTTGTCTCAATGGTGAAGTTGGATATTTTTAACTGTGTGAATTATTTTAAATTGACTGGTGTTGTGTTATTGGTTAACTGGGCTGCTTCATTTAGAATTTAGTTTTAGACTTTTTAAGTGTTTATTCATTTTTGGAGCATGAGTATGCTACCTCTCGTCATACTATATATGTTTCTAAATAAGAATTGGATTTTTTTCAGAATTATTTTGGATGTTTTTTCTCGTTGCCAATAGTAATCTCTTCGATGAGATGGGGTGTTGCGGCTGGGAGGAAAACCATGGTTTGTAATCATCTAATGTAATCCCATTACTTCAAATTAAAAAAAAAGAAAAAGAAAAAAAATTGACATAGTGGACCAAAAATCTTTTAGTTATTTCACTGATCATTCATTTTGGCAGGTGGCTACAGCCATGCTGTTGCTTGTCTTGTCCGGTCCGGTGAAAGCCTTGGCCTATCTGGTGAGATTGCTTTCAGATTTTTTAGCACTTTTATATTCTTACACTACCTCACACCAGCTCATATGAAAAATTGGATAGAATGGAATGGATAGGATGCAAAGGTGAATGTGCTTAAAATTCCTTCTTCCTGGGATTGATACCATGAGTGGCTAGCTTTCCTTTTGGGTTTGATCTGAACACAAGTGAAACCACCACGCATATCATTTTAGGTCCTAATTGCTAACTTGGTCTAAAATGATAGAACACTGTTGATGTGAGTTTATAGAAGCGTCAAAAGATTTCTGTGTGCCAGTATGTTAATAAGTTTACAGTGGGTGTTATAAATTTTAATTAAATATGTAACAATTGTAAGGATGGTGAATACTCTGTTCTACTTCAGAGCAGCGACTTTCTCTTTTATTCTTTGATATATAAAGATTCTGTGCTCTCTGCTTTCTAAGCAGAGCAGCAGAACAGCTGATAACATTATCACTTTTGTAAAATATTTTTTTCTCCTGCAGCTTACACATGGAGTGCTTGGTTTCTCAATGGGTTCTCTGTGGAGGTATGGGATGCATGTAATGAATGTCAATAACTTATTTCGCTATTGTCAACCGCTAAAATTATTATTGATCTTTATTAGGATCCTAAACGTTCTCATACTCTTTTGACTAGCATTATTTTCCTTAAATATTGAGTTTTAATATGCATAAATGCCTATTATTCTGTAGCTTGGTAGCATCTGACCACTGTATCCAGTATTATTTAGCGGAGGCAAGAAAAACCATGTTACTTTGTGATTTTGTCAGTCTGCTAATTTTCATATGCTTTTAATATTTGACATGACTGTTATGCTTTAAACTGGGAAGTACCTTTTATCTTTCGGAGTTGCTAGCAAATAATGCGAATATTCATTTGCAAATGTACCGAAATGGTGTTGTAACTGATGATTTTCCTTTTTATGCTTCTTATCAGGTTGGGAGTGGATTGGGGGCTGTCGATTTTCTTGTGCACCATTGTAGTGTTTGCATCTTTCTTCCTTGATTTCTTTAACCATGTAAGTAATGGCCTTCTCATGTTGTTTTCAAATTTCTAAACTACGGTCACTTTTGTTCAAAATGCAGGCTCGCTCTGCGGGTGCCATGGGGTATATTTTGACATCCTCAATCTTAATAAGAGAAAATATACTTGCTTTGGTAATTGTTTATTCTTTAATCTCTAAGCTATTGCTTGATTGAGCATCAGGATTGACTAACTGAGTTGTTTCATATGCTTGTAGATCACCATAAACATACATGCTTCTCTCACCTTCATATTCTCTGCCGCTGGTGTTAATATAGTTCCATCAATGAACGTGATATATGTTATATTTGGGACACTGGTATCTTAACAACACTCCATCCTCCTTTCGGTTAATTTGTCTATTTATGCATAGGAAAAATGTGATGGTTTTCTGGTTAACAGGTCTTGTTGAATAGTGGATTCTTTGTATTCCTTCTCCACCTATTGTACTCGGTATTTCTTACCAGACTTGGGATGAAAGCTTCTCTGAGACTGCCGAGATGGCTGGAGATGGCTTTATAATGACGTCCGAGACTGTCTGTAACTTGTAACTTATACAGAAAAATGTTTTTAAGGTAGAGTAGAGCACAACAATTTTTGTCTAGGGGTGGTAGGTAAATAATAAGGATACCCAACATTCTGTCTGTATTCAAGACACTTTTTCTTCGATATTTACAATAGCTGAAAAGATGCAAGTGTTCTAATTTCTGTAAATTTGTTATTTCTTGTTAAATTTGAACCTGTATGTAGTGCTTGACCCAATATGAAAATAGTTTCGTGCCAAGTAACAGGTAAAGTGTTGAAAAGCGAAGGACACCTTATTCTTTTTTGTGGAACAGTATATGAAAATTTCTTTCTTTCTTTTTTTTTTTGGTGGGTTTAAAAGAATTTATAGAAGAAAAATACTAGATGTACTGTCATCGGTTTTGTTTTCGTAGAATATTTTAAAGCATAAAATGGAAAATGGAAAATAGAAAATACAATCCTAATTTTCATTTTAGCAAGCGCACTTGGAAAACAAATTTATAAAAATTTCCCATGTGCCAAGTAGGGATGGCAAAAATCCCCACGGGGATGGGTATCCTCGGAGATTTTCTCCATTCGGAGAGGATATGAGGATAATTTCATACCTAATTTCTTATTCGGGGAAGGGACAGGGAAATTTTTTTACCCAATTTCTTATTCGGGGAGGGGACGAGAATGAGGTGGAATTCCCATCCCCTACCCATTTCCCCATTTTAATTTTTAATTAAATTTTTAATTTTTAAAATTACTAGTAAATAAATAATAAAATTTGAATTATAAAATTATAAGTATTGGTAAAAATAAAAAATATCAAAATATTTATATTATTAAACTTTTAGGCCTAATTAATTAATTAAAGTCCTAAATTTTTATTTAGGACATTAAAAAGACCGGACAGATTCTATTAGCCCAAAACTTTTGTTTTAATTTTAATATTTATTAAATGTTTTAAACTTAAATCTATTTTTTATTTATCTTAAATCTATTATTTATTTATTTTTAGATGTTATAATTGCCCACATCAAATCATAATTTTAATATCTAATCTAATCTAATATTTGCTCTTGATTTGCTTCGACTTAACTATTGTGCTGTAAATGGAATAGTCTACATTTATAAAGTGCCCACGCCACAATTGAAAAGTTAATTTTGAATCTAAATTTGATTTTATTTGTAACAATTTTGTATTAGGCTATTAATTTGTTCATGATAGTTTGTATCCCTTGCATGCTGCGTTACTTACTAATTTAATGTATGTGACTTTTGTAATGGATATTAATGTAAGATATATTTTGAACTTTACTTTTATTTGAATTTTTTTTTATTTTAATATGATTAACTTAAAATCGAAAACAAAATAAAATGTATTAGTTATTTGGGGATCGGGGACCTTCGGGGATCCCCTGTTATTATTCGAGGAGGAAATAAAAATTCTCTTAAATAATTTTGACGGGAATAAGGAGGGGACAAGGACATACATAAAATATCATGGATGGGTACATGGAGATTGGTCCCCTCTCCGTTGCCATCCCTAGTGCCAAGTGGTAGCGCATCCTCACTGGGCCCAAGTATCTCATAAGCCCGCAAGAATGGCACGGGGACGGACAGCAAAATTCAGCCGTTATAGACCACGTTAAATTCAGACTTTTATGATCAAAACGGGCAAAACCCTAATCCGAGAGCATTGCTGAATTTACATTTCTGCCACTATAACAGCTGACCGCTGACTGCTCTCTTCTTGCTTCGTCTATATAAACCCCGAATCAAGTTCAAACAATGTTCCTTTCTCAATTGGCCGGATAATTCGCTTGCTTTGAGCGGGAAACAAAACAAAATAAAAAAGCGAGAGATATTCGAACCTCAATTTTGGTTTGGAAATGGAGACCAGTGCAGTGGCAAGTGATCAAGATCAGCAATGGCTACTCAATTGCTTATCTGCTACTCTTGATCCTAACCAAGAGGTTCGATCCTTTGCTGAAGCGTCGCTTAATCAAGCCTCTCTTCAACCAGGTCTCTGTCTCTCCCCCTCTCTCTCTCTCATCTTTTTATTGAGGTTTAAATGTTGATTACTAGTGCTTTTGTACACCATCGTTAACGATTTTGAATTGTCAAAAGTCCTTTTGCAGAAGTACTTGTTAGCTGTTATGCACTTGCCTGTAATCAGCTTGTTGGTACTTCATATTCAATTTCTGTATCTTGTCCCCCAAAAAAAAAAAAAATTTACGAATCTTGAACTTATCTGCCAGATGAGATTGTTGAAGATTCAATTGATTGTAATGTTATTTTTTTTTTATATTTATTAGTATTATATGCATGTTTCATTTGGCTCTAATCTGTTATTTCTTTTCCATCATCATTGGACTTTCTTCTGTCCTTAAAGAGGAAGCGATGTGGTCCATGAAACTAAGATTATAATGTGATGATATTCTTCTTATGAAGGTTTTGGAGCAGCATTATCTAAGGTTGCTGCAAACAGGGAGATTTCATTTGGATTGCGCCAGATATCCTTCCTTACTTCCAAAAACTACATAACATACTGTTTGACTTTAACTTTCAAAAATCTGAATGGATTAGAAAATAATATAAAAATATAAGTTTCATAGTGTGATATTTGAATTTGTGTTGTCTTGTGAGATTTAACATGACTTTACCTAGCTGCGGTGCTTCTAAAGCATTTTATTAAGAAACACTGGCAGGAGGGTGAGGAATCATTTGAACTTCCTGCTGTTTCAAGTGAAGAAAAGGTATGTAGATTTGCAGTAGCAGAATGGGTGTGTGTTTTATACTCTGTTATTCCTCAGGATATCTTTATTTTGCTTGAAGGAATTAAAACTTTTAAGGTTCATTGGCTAGTTTGGCAGCAAACCTTTCTTGTTTTGTTGTCTTATTCCCCCTTCATGGTGGTTTTGTGTATTGTTTATATTTCCTGAAGTTGGTTTTAACTGCACAGCCAACCCAATGACATTTTAAGCATATTGGGATTTTCAAGTTGATCTCTTGTGTATAGTTTGTAGCCCCGCTACACTCAAGGAGTCAATCTTGTACCTTACTTTTATTTTCATGATTTGGAATTACAATTTATATACATCTGGCATGGCCATTTTGTATGCAGGCAATAAGTTGAAGATTGTATATCAATCACTTATTTCAAGTATTACTGAAATGTTTCTATTTGACTTGTCTTATTGTGATAGGTGGTTATTGTTGGTTGTAGTCCGATTGTTGTTATTTTGTTTTCAACATCTTACTATGGTCCATACCTTGATTATAATATCCTTTTGACACCTCTATGTGTAAAACCATTGTTGCACTATCAGGAAGTTATTCGCAAACTTCTGTTATCATCACTGGATGACACTCATAGAAAAATTTGCACAGCAATTAGTATGGCTGTGGCATCGATTGCAGCTTATGACTGGCCAGAGGACTGGCCTGACTTATTGCCATTCCTCCTGAAGTTAATTACTGACCAAAGTAATATGAATGGAGGTGAGTTTTTGGCAACTTCATGTTTAAGTTATTCTTATGCATCTCGCTTCTTTTAATTATATTCTTTTATTATTGTGCTGTTTCCACGTGGTGATTTATTTGTATGTGGTGGTTTCTTTGGAATGCCTCTTTCTCATAATGTGTAAATTCAAGTTTTATTGAAATTTTCTTAATTTACTGTATTTTATGAAATACTGGAAACTTATATGATAACTATACATGAACAGAAATTAGTCAATGACAGGACTTCCCCAAATTCTTTTGGAAAGCCACTGGCATCTTTTTTTTTTTTTTTAAATGCTTCTTACGAATAAAGTCACTCTCAGAATCTCTATATACTTGAAATCCTTGACCATCGTCATAGCATAACTGCTATGGGCTGAAATACATTAGAAACTATTAGGTTCTTAGGTGACTAATGACGTTTTTGCGCAATATTTCTTATGTTGGGGTCATTCTTGAGTTTTGCTTCATTTATTTTAAACTGATGTTTACATATTTTGCAGTGCATGGAGGTCTAAGGTGTTTGGCTCTTCTCTCTGCGGACCTGGATGATGCTACTGTCCCAAAGTTAGTACCTGTTCTGTTCCCAGTCTTGCATACGATTGTATCATTTCCTGAGGTTGGTTTTTATTTTCTATTTTTCATTGTTACTGTTCATTATGAAAGCCTTTTAAGTTGTGGAGTAGCTTCTTTTTACCTAATCATTTTGCTAGGACAGATTTCCTGAAATACAAAAACAAGCATCTTGGAAGAAATCTATGTATAATTGCTTAAGTTTGTTAAAAAGAATATGTCAAAGCCTCTGGTTGCAGTGGTTGGTTTTCAGCATCCTTACCGGGTGGTGCTAAGTAAGATCATGGGCTTGTTTGTGCACGGTGGAATTAGGTCTCTTTTATTGTTATCAAAGAAGTCGTGTTTTGACAAAGAGCGTCTGGTTGCTAAGGTGAATAAGTTAGCTGTGAATGCTGTGGGGCAGCCTTGTGAGAGATGTAATGCAAAATGCAATGTGTATGAACATAAGATTAGCATTTCTTTAGAACACTTTAGAAAATTAATTATAGCACGTTTCTCAGATTGCAGTGGTATTGGTTTCTAGAAGGGTCAAGTGCTAAGATATTGCATGGTTTTAATGTGAAGATTTTGTGGATGTATACATTTTGATACAAAGGTTTCTAGTCATTTGGGTTACGTAAATCTTGTGAACTTAAATATTTGAGATCACCTCAAATGCAAAAGAAGTTATATATTATTCACGTTAATTCTTCTCTGATGCTTTTGTGATGGTCAAAGTAAAATATGAGCGTTTCTCATTCTGGAGCTGCTCTCTTATATATTGCATTGTTGGACTTTTTTGTATAGAGCTATGACAGATATGTGCGCACAAAAGCTCTTTCAATTGTTTATTCCTGTACTGCTATGCTGGGGGTGATGAGTGGTGTATGTAAGGTATACCCTGAGCACCAAATCTTGATTGTGGCCAGTTTTGAGTATGTTCAAATCAGCTTGTTCTATTATGAATTTTGAAAGGTCTAAAATATTTATGGTCAGACAGAAATGTTTGCATTGATGATGCCAATGCTTAAACCATGGATGAATCATTTCTCCATTATCCTAGAACATCCAGTGCAACCTGAAGATCCTGATGACTGGGGCATTAAAATGGAGGTTAATTTAGTGTTTATTTTGATATCATGTTTACACGATTTCCTCCGTAACTTAAAATGGCCACAAATTGATTATTAATTTTAGGTTCTCCTTTCATCATTAGGTTTTAAAGTGCTTGAATCAGTTCATTCAGAATTTTCCTAGCCTTGCCGAAAGTGAATTTTTGGGTGAGGTTTTTTTGTTAGTTTTTTTTTTTAATTCACAATTTTAAGATCTGACTCCTCATTCTTCTTGTTGAAGTTGTTGTGAGACCGTTATGGCAAACATTTGTGTCATCTCTTAGAGTATACACACGATCATCAATTGAAGGTACAGAAGACCCATATGCTGGAAGATATGACTCTGATGGTGCAGAGAAAAGCCTTGATTCCTTTGTCGTTCAGGTATCATGAAATCATTTTGGGATCAGGATTTATTGGTTATTGGTAATAGCAATACCTATTTAGATCCTCTACTTTCTTTTTTCCTTTAAATTTCCTCAGGGGTAGGGCTCAATGGTTTCCATTGATGATATGTGATTTAAAATGTAGCCCCTTAGATTGTCAGTAAATTAAACGGTTTGCACAGTTAAAGTTCGAGTTAGCGGAATAACATAGTTTTGCACTTAAAGCTTCGACTTAGGTATGCTAGCCAGGTGCTTGGGCAACTCGCTCCTTCCCACACTCTCGTACTTATGTTTTTGTTTTTAGTTTAAGTTGTATCTCTTGGAGAGAGGGGAGTGCCCAAGCTTAACCTGCATCTAGACGGCCTAGGCAGCAAATTCTGTCAAATTATGGGCTGAATTTTCTTCCCAAGTAGTTGTGAAGCAGTCTGCATGTTAGTCATTTTGATATATGTGATACTGTTAATTTGGTTTGAAATCTGGATTTACAATCTGGAGTTTGGTGTAAATATTTCCAAAATCTTTCTAAATTTGGATTTCCTCAAGTGAAATGAATATTTGGGACTGGGTTTAGTAGGGCTGGAGGGAAGAGGAAAAGGCTTGCACCAATCAATGACTAAACATGTTAGTAATGTTTTAGGTGTTTGACAGCCAACTACTCCACCTTTGAAATAAGTTATTTCCCTTATCAACTACTCAGATTGTGAAGGAAAAGGAGGTCTGTTAGGGGTTAAAGTTCCACATCAAATCTGTTTTCTACGTCTTATCGTAATTTGGATTTATCCTGACTTGCACTTGTATTGGGTTTCCCAATGACTTATTTCTAACTACTCTATTGATCATGCAGTTGTTTGAGTTTCTGTTAACCATTGTGGGTAGTGCAAAGTTGGTAAAGGTGAGTTTAGATAATTTTAAACTAGTTGCTTCTCCTTATTACTTTCTTCCATTATTGTT
Source organism: Citrus x clementina (assembly GCF_000493195.1). Classification (NCBI taxonomy): domain Eukaryota; kingdom Viridiplantae; phylum Streptophyta; class Magnoliopsida; order Sapindales; family Rutaceae; genus Citrus; species Citrus x clementina. Next base: position 20,025,252 of record NW_006262274.1, on the reverse strand, counting down.
TGGGTCAAAAAATTGGTTCTTGCAGGTCATTGCAAGTAATGTTAGAGAATTAGTATACCACACAATCGCTTTTCTGCAAATGACGGAACAACAGGTAATAATATATTCTATATGTACTTTTTCTTTTCTTTGTTGCAAGTAATGTGCCTGTTTGTAAATAGCATTGAAGTACTGAATTATATTTTATTTGATTATATCTCACATAGTCCTTAGGCTTCATTGATATTTCTTGTCAGCTTATTTCTCTGCTATTCTTATCCTATTGATTATCCTCAAGATGCTGAGGCTCCTGCTTTGTCAAACACTATTTCCACTGAACCTTCTCTTTTTCTTGACTTTAGTATGACCCTGGTATCATTATTCTGGCTCCTTTATTGGTTCTCAGCTTGATATGTACCCATATTCATCTCTATCCTTTTGATTCTATCTCTAAAATTAGTTGAGACTCCTTGACTTAGTGTATGATCAGGCTTGCCGTGCATTTGTTTGCCCAGCTTTACTCCAGATCCCACTTCCAAAATCAAATCCCCTTCCCAAAATTATAACCAGTTTTGGCTCGCCACTTCTGAAGCTATTGCATTTATCATTGCACACAAGTTTAATAAAGCAGTTATGCAGTGTTTTCCTTGTATTGTTTGTAGCTATGTCATTTTGCTCTGCTTAATTCTTCAGTTAGAGAGTGGTCTTAATATTGCTGGATGGTGTTGTAATCTGTCCTTAATTGCTGGTGGCTCCATAATGGACTATTTTTCACCCTTAAAGTTTTCAACTACAAAATTTGAAAGATAGAATTTCATATGGTGTGAATTTTATATTAATTCATTATTGAAATTGCGAAATTTGGAAAAAACCACTATGGATAAAAAAATGAGGGCTCTTTGTGGTTCTGGAATGTGACTTGATAATCAGTATTGTTGATTATTATTTTTTGTATGGGTATCACTCTTTTAAAATTTTTTATTTTCTTATAAACTATTTTTTAATAACATTATGTGTATCTGTTGTTGATTTTCCTTCTCATGAATGGTTTTTGTCTAGATTCATATTTGGTCAATAGATGCCAACCAATTTCTCGCTGATGAGGATGAATCTACTTACAGCTGTCGCGTATCTGGTAAGAAATTCCCAAGCAGCTGTCTTCTTGTCATTTGAAGCTTTAACTAATCAATAGCTCAAAAATGTTCTGTGTCTCTGTTTCCAAGAAATTATTAGATTTTTGGTGTTAAACATCATTTTAGTCATTTAGGAGATGATAATGGGATATGTAAAGAAGCCTTAAGAACAAAGATTGAAATTATGGAGTAAGGAGAGTGTTAATATAATCATAAAATTGAAGCCTAGTGACAATTACAATTTCTACCAACAGCCATTTTTTTCTTTTGAAAAATGATTTTGATGGTACTACACATGAGAAAGAGAGAGGGGGACACACAGACAGAGAGAGAGAGAGAGAGAGAGAGAGAAGGTGGTCCATTTACATCTTCAAACAGGTAAATTGTGATGTTCTGTGTAGCTTATGTACAGCTCCAGCAATGACATGCTTTTGCTTTGTTATTTAGAGGCCATATCATTTAATTGTTGATGGAAAAGTTATACTTTGCGTGTACATGTTATTATGTTCTAAAGGTTTTGCATTCCTTAGTGAGGCTTTTCACAAGTAAAGAGAATGAAGATATTTGAGCTCATGAGTCATGTGGGTTATTAGCTGGTTTAGCTGGCAAAACCTCTTTGGATGGTACAAGAGGTGTGCGTTTTGAATCCCTCTCACATGGGTGGGGAGTGGGTTTTGCTTCCAGTTATTGTATGCCTTTTTTCTTTAAGGGAAAAAAAAAAACTCTTGTGAATCACATGAACCTAGCTTTCATACTCACTTCCACTGCTCTCTTTTAGATGTCTGTTTGTCAATGTCTTCATCATTTTTTAACATGCGCTAAGCTTAAATAATGTTAGTTTCACGTCATCAATTGCTAAAAGAGTGATTGTTCTATCTGCAAACCCGTATTTGAAACACAATTCCAGATAAGACCAAAAAGAATTCATGCTGCTCGTTTCCAGTATATCATAGTATGCTTCCTGCTTGTTTCCAGTATATTATAGTCTCTAAATTTGCAACCATGGAGGCCATTCGGCATGTGCCTCACTATGGTGAATTGCTTGATTGACTTTTAGATTCTTATGCTACAAATATCTTGTTTAATCTAGAAACTCATCATCCTATCTTCACTACATATCCATATAAAAAACCTTTGAATTCATACATATCATGTAACCATTCTTGTTCAATTTTCATGTTAATGTACATTGATTGCAAAATATTACAATCATACAATCATACAATCATCCTATCTTCACTACCACAAGCGCATCCATCCATTGTCTAGATGTGACCTCTGCTATAATCCACCTTCCTCACTATCTCCCGTAGATGAACCTCACAGCGATTTATCTGAGCTATCCCTCTCAACCTCAAATCCCCATATCCACAGCCTAACTGGTCCTGGTGGATTTTACTGCCATTAAATCTATTGGCACGTATAAATTTAGTGATGATATTATGAGTTGCATCTAATTTTTTAAATTATGACTATATATATTAATTTTTTGAGACTGTAGGAGCTTTAGCCACATATTGTAACATCTTAATGTTGCTTCTTCCAGGTGCACTTCTACTAGAAGAGGTGGTGAGTTATTGTGGCAGAGAAGGAATTGATGCCATTATAGATGCTGCTAGTAAAAGATTTAATGAGTCACAACAAGAAAAAGCTGCAGGCTCTACTGTTTGGTGGAGAGTAAGTAGAGAACTTTTTGGTTTCTGATTTAGAATTCATATTGTAAAAGATTGCCCAGTATCAGTAGTTAGTCTTCACTTATTATATTTACTGAGTTCTACCTTAATAACAGCTGCTTCAGAAACTTTCCTTGATGAGTTCTTGTCTCTAGTAAACTCAAACCTTCCAGGGATAATTGGATCCCACTAATGGATGTTGATGCTACTTATTGGAGCTTGGCAATAGCTTTCCTGATGCATTATAAATGGCCCTTCTCTTCGTCTGCTAAGTTAGGCGTGTCTTGCTTTCATTTCAAAACCTCCTTTTAGTTTGAAAATCTGCAAACAGATAGAAAATTTTATCGCTATTGATTTTCAAATACCTGATTAGAAGCACAAACTTCATTTTGAAAAGCTTGTGTCAAACTAAAAATCAACTAAAAAGTATTTTCTGTTTTCAGAGAACAAGTTTGAAAGACACAAGAAACTCTTCTCTTGTTTTTCCAAAAACACTTCAATGTTTTGGTTCTCTGAAAATTGCTATCAAATTATATTATGAGATACATTGTGAGATCTTAAAGGTGCAAATTTAATTTTTTGTTTTCATTTTATGAAACACTTTTTAAAAGCTATGTTTGGTAAATGACACAAAAATACCCTTATCCATCTTGTGTTATATTCCTCAAGAATCAATTTCTGCCATCCAGCTTGGTGCTAGGGAAAAGGGAACACTAAAGGAGCTATGAATAACATGGCAGAAATTATAATCTATGAGAACAGTTGAGTGATCCCCCAACTTTTTAAGATGGTTGTAGATTCCAGATCCTATTAGGTTGGCCATAACCTTCGACAAGCGAACTTAGTAATCAGTTCTTACTGTCAAAATAATTGATTCATGGTTCCTTTATTGGCTTCATGGTTAGACTGCAGCAATTTCTTGTGGATTAGCTCCATTTAGAAAATTTGTTTCTGAACCTGGTCATAAACATGGGTGATGGTAATCTCTCTAGTTTCTGGTTACCAGCAGACAGCAGTGTAACTGCACAATTTAAATTGTATTTTTGTCAATTAAGAGTAAAACATGAAGTTGTCAAGCATACTTTTATTGCATCCTTTACCTACTCTCTGTAGCTTTAAGGCATTGGTCTACCAATTATAAAAGCAGCAGTATGTTTAGGTGTACAAATGCACACATGTTGTGAGAACAATGTACAAGTGATGCAAGTATTGGTTTGAGTTGCCATTCTCTTCTATATGATATGAAATACCTTTATAAGATGAATACTATCAAGATACATACGTGTGCATTTGATACCTTTATAAGTATTGCTTTGTAAGATGGATACTATCAATACCTTTATAAGTATTGGTTTTTGTTATTCACTTTTTTCTCCCTATGCTTATGATCTTCTTTGAAAGTTCTTTTTTAAGAGAATTTTTTTTTCTTTTTTCTCTTTCAGATATTCATTTATATCTTCCCTCAACTGAATTTGTCATTGTAACTTAACATTTTCTCAGATGAGGGAGGCTACTCTATTTGCATTGGCCTTTTTGTCAGAACAGTTGCTTGAGGCTGAGGTCTGTGCTTTATGATGGAAGTTATTTTTCTTTTGTATGGTTTTGGGGCTAGGAGGCAACCATTATTTCCGGTATATAATGTGATTCTATTTTTCCAAGTTCTTTATAAATGCCCAATTTATCTTTTAGGTTTCAGGACTGACCAGTGTCAGATTAGGAGAACTATTAGAGCAAATGATCACCGAAGATATTGGAACCGGTGAATTTTCTTTCTTAGATTGTCGTGGGATCGGTAGTAGTATTCAGATCATTAAAGTAGTGAGCACAGCATAGTGTTAACATTTTTATTCTGCAGGGGTGCACCAGTATCCCTTTCTTTATGCTCGTATTTTTGCGTCAGTTGCTAGGTTCTCCTCTGCGGTAATTTACAATCTCTCCTTTTCTTCATGCATTCAATTTTAGAAATCTTCTTCCTGATTTCTGCACTTTGCAGATTAGTGATGGAGTTCTTGAGCACTTCCTATCTGCTGCTATCACCACAATTGCCATGGATGTGTATGCATACCTCTCTCTTTTTTTTTTTTTTTTAATATTTATCTAGTCAAGAATAGAATAAAATCTGATGGTTAGAGTCTTTGGTCAACAGTCCCCCACCCGTGAAAGTAGGTGCCTGTCGGGCACTTTCTGAGCTCCTACCCAAAGCAAATAAAGGAAATTTTCAGCCTCAAATGATGGGTTTATTTTCATCACTTGCTGATCTTCTTCATCAGGTGAATAAACGACTAGTTATTTCTCAGTCTCGTTGAAGATATATAATAATAGTTGTTACTTGATTCTGCTTTTCAGGCACGTGATGAGACATTGCATCTGGTACTTGAAACATTGCAAGCTGCAATTAAGGCTGGTAGGTCCCCTTTTTTATTTTTTTTAATTCAGGGATTATTTTGTGAAATCCATAATGTAAATCAGATTTGTTAGTAATGTTGATGTAATTTTTTGTTTGTATCATCTAATGTTTGTTATCTTTGTCTATGTATTTTCTTGCTAACTGTAGGTTTCTTGACTGCATCGATGGAACCTATGATCTCTCCTTTGATCCTTAATATATGGGCCTTGCATGTTTCAGACCCTTTTATCAGTATTGATGCAATTGAGGTTCTGGAGGTAAAACATTGATGCTGACATGATGCTATAGTCTTTTGACATGTTGAACGGCATGCTTCGGTCATAGATATGCTGCTAAACAGATTAGAACCTCTAGGTGAACTGATTCAATATTTCGGAGGCAATACTTGTTATCATCATATGTTCATATGCATGCTTATTTTCTGCATTATAGTGGTAAACAGATAAGAAATAAAAGGTCAACCAGGTCAAGCTTCTTTGATAGATTATCATCTCTTATTGCATCTTTGAACGATCTGGGATTTGTTAACCAGAATTCTGTGAGTTCATGTAAAAAAATAGTCGGTACAACATTTGGGAATGAGACTCCTACAATTTTTTATTTCTTTTGTAACTTCCCATGATCTCTTTTGAGGTTGGTGCGAGGATGTTTCAATTCCTAGACTTCTTCCATCATGCCAAGAGATGTAACCAACTAGGCTATCCCCCTGAGAAAGAAGTATCCTACTAATCCCCTGTAAATGAATATCGTGTTGAGGTAATCATTTTCAGAATGACTGTAGTAGTTGAAACCACCCTTTGTCAAACACTTACATGGGCACAACATAGGAAAAAAGCATTTTGGAAGTTTTTACATTATTTTTATTTATTCTTTAAAGTCTAAACATATATCTTTGCTTGTCTTAGATAATTATTGATGGTACTTTTAACTTTTATGATTTATCAAGATCTTCCGTAGTGTATCAATTTGATCATGTTCAACCTTTCTTTTTCCTTTTGATTTTTCCCCAGGCGATAAAATGTTCTCCTGGTTGTATTCATCAACTTGCTTCCCGGATTTTACCATATGTTGGACCAATTTTAAATAATGTATGGCTAGTAAGAATTATGGTTGTGTTACTGTTCCTCAACCATGGTTTAGGGTATTTGTTTCTAATGCATCTTGTGGTGATCATTAGCCTCAGCAGCAACCTGATGGATTAGTAGCTGGATCATTGGATCTGTTGACAATGCTATTGAAGGCAAGTTAGACTTGGGTTTATAAATGTCAGATGTCTTACTTTTGCCATTGACTTCAGTTTACAAACTTAAACAACTTTGTGATTTTATGACATGTTGCTAATTAAAGTTTGTGATGCCATTGTACAGAGTGCTTCTACTGATGTAGTGAAAGCAGCATACGATGTTTGCTTTGATGCTGTTATCCGGATAATCCTTCAAAGTGAAGACCATAGTGAAATGCAGGTTAAGATTTCTTGGGAAAAGTTATATGCACATGTTCACTTTTCAGGTAGTTGTATGTTGTATGTAAACTGTATGAAAATGACCTCTGTTTTGACAACATTTACCAGAATGCAACTGAATGTTTGGCAACTTTTATATGTGGGGGAAGACAACAGATGCTTGTTTGGGGGGGTGATTCTGGATTTACTATGAGAAGTTTGCTTGATGCTGCTTCAAGGTAGGATTTTTTTTTTCATTTTTTTAGGTTAATTTTGGATCTCAAAATACAGATATTCTTTATGGACTTCTTATAGATCACCTAGTTTTAGTCCCTCTTTTAAATTTGGTGAGTTTTTGTTTCTGTGCCAGACCTTGTCTTTAGTGTCTTCTCATGAAAGACCTTTTTTCTTTTTGGCACAACCATTGGGTAAATGTAGTTTACATATGCTTGTTTCTCGCTTTTGTTTCCTCAATTGATTTGTATCTTGTGTGAAATTGTTTTCACTTAGGAGTCATTTTTTTATGAAGATGATTTATTTAAAAGGGTTTCACTCATTATAACCCCATAATTTTATACCATTTTCTTGAATAACATTTGATAGTTGATCATGAAGTATATACTGACTGCCTTTTGTTGAGCCCCTTTGATCCTGCTTTATCTATTAAGCTTCATATCTGATGATGATGAGGACTTTTATGGATTCTTTTTTTAGTATGCTGAATTTAAAGCAAATCTGAATGCAGGCTTCTTAATCCTGATCTGGAAAGCTCTGGATCACTTTTTGTTGGAAGCTATATACTGCAACTGATTTTGCATCTTCCATCACAAATGGCACAGCATATTCGGGACCTAGTTGCTGCTCTTGTTAGACGCCTGCAGTCTGCTCAAATAGCCGGATTGAGAAGCTCATTGCTACTTATTTTTGCTAGATTGGTACTGTCCTTCAATATGACAATGTGATCTTTAGTGCTTGTCTGCGTCAAATTTTACAGCTTCTGGTACAGATAACTATTTAAGTTAATAACCGATGTCTACGTATTTTTGAAATTTTTTTTCTTGTCGCATTTTCTCTTATTGGCTATCTTAGCTGGAAAATTTTCTGGTTACTTATATCATAGAAATTTATATTCTATTTTATAGCTTAAGCAGCCAATTGAACCTTACTTCTTCAGAACCTTTATGCTAGTTTCTTTTTCCCTTAGTTGTGTGGTTAATATGTCAGAATGAAGTTTCAGCTTCTCTGTCTGACTAAAATCCAGGTCCATATGAGTGCGCCGAATGTTGAATGGTTTATCAATATGCTGATGACTATTCCATCTGAAGGCTATGGTAATTCCTTCGTTTACGTAATGTCAGAATGGACTAAGCTGCAAGGCAAGTATTCACTGTCTTTCAGGCCTGCATTGTGTTGGCGTTAAACTACATCTTCAATGATCCTAAGCGTGTTGCTATCATGTCTTATAGGCATCATTGAATTATTTGTTTTCCACTGTAAAACTGGTCAGTTTCTAATAGTATCTTGTTTAAGTTGTGTGCATGTGAATTTGAATTATTTTCTGGTGCAATACAGGGGAGATTCAGGGTGCTTATCCGATCAAAGTCACCACCACTGCTTTGGCATTATTACTGTCCACAAGGCATCCTGAATTGGCAAAAATTAATGTCCAAGGTCATCTGATTAAGGTTCACCTCTACCTATGACTTTGGACTGTTTCTTTACTTTTATCTTTTAATGGTAATAAGCTTTTTTTGTTTAAAAAATCTCTTTCTGTTTCATAGTCTGATGCAGGGATAACCACTCGAGCGAAAGCTAAACTGGCTCCAGATCAGTGGACTGTGCTGCCACTTCCTGCGAAGGTACTCTTAGATTATGTTTTGACTGAATCAGAATTCAAATATCCTCTGGACCGCCTCCCGAGATGTAATATCCCATTACTTTCCTGGTTGCTAAAGGTTGTATGTTCCGATGGTAGAACTTAGTTCTGAGCCCAACACGCCAATTTGTTTCAAGGTTATGAAAATATAAGGATGTTTATGCATGGGCCATACAGATTGGTGTTCTCCTGGGCAGTGCAGAGTGTAATTTGTCTCCTACTATCACCATGGTTTATCTCTTATGAAACATTAATTATTCTGTTAAGGTGCACCAAAATTCTTACTTCTAGCCTGTGCCCTACACAAGTGGAAGAGTTTCATACCATCTATTCATTCCTTGCAAACAGTTTTCTTGTCCCTAAATTTTAGATAGCTAAAGCCGTGTTCGAACTGAATTAACTTGCAAATATTGACAATGTTAGAAGTTACTAAGCCTGTGTTTGGCAGCACAGCTGCCCCAAACACTCTCTAAGACTCATTTTCCACGGTGTTGCAGATATTGACTTTACTGACAGATGCATTGATTGAGATCCAAGAACAAGTTTTAGGTGATGATGATGAAGAGGTATTTATTTTCTTCATTGTTTTTTGGGCTCCTTATGATACTTAACCCAGCTAAATGGAACTTTTATCGTTAAATCAATTTTATTTCAGGATAGTGACTGGGAGGAAGTTCAGGAAGGAGATGTGGAATCTGACAAGGATTTGATATATTCAACAGGTGCTGCATCGTTGGGCAGACCTACATATGAACATCTTGAAGCAATGGCTAAAGTATATAATGAGGTTCGGTCAAGAAATAGTCACTTCTGTTTTTTGGAAGTTTGGTCCCGTGCTTTATCCCCACTGTCGTGTCGCTAATACGGTTTGCTTGAATGTGAATTTGAAGAATCAGGGGGATGACTATGAAGATGATATACTCTGTGTCAGTGATCCACTTAATGAGGTGGTGTCTCGACCTTAAAATTTTGTGCGTGTTTGATTTTGATTTGCTTTTGCTATTTTTAACTCCTTGCAATCAACCTGACAGATCAATTTGGCAAAATATCTTGCTGACTTCTTTATGAAATTCTCCCAAACCGACAGACAGCTCTTTGATACTCTTTGCCAGGTTCACTTTGGTCTCTGTCAATAATTATGGATCATTGATTCAAGAACTTCATTTTCTATTGTTCATTTTGCCATATTAGGACTGGAAACTGAATGTGGATTCACATGTTCATTTTAAAATGCAGTCACTTACACAGGCTCAACAAAATGCTGTTAGGATGGTTCTGAATTGCTGACTGCTGAGATGTTGATTTGGCACATCAAATGAGGATGGTCGGCTTTGTCGTGGAGCATCAAGTTAAGAAGGTTTGCTTCATTTAATTGATTTTAAATGACTGGACAAAGTAGTGATTATATTCCTTGCCTTAGCTACTCTTGTGGGTGGAACGGCCTTCAATTGAGTTTGTAAAGTTGAGGATACTTCTGTTTTGTTTTGTTTTGTTTTGTTTTTAGTGTTCTCCTCTTCCCCTTACTAGTTCCTCCCACCCCCAAAATCTAAATTATGGCCGGTGTTCGCTTCTTGACTCTTCATGTAGCACATTGTACCGGTGCTCTAATTCTTTCATTTCTTTAATATATATATTTTCCCCTTACCGAGTCGGTATAATTTTGACTTTTTAATTGTTATCATTTTCATTAATATTTGGAGATATTTAATAAAGATGCAAGAATGGAAAAGTAGTTAATCTAATTCACGTGGATCGTGTAATATTAGCTCCACATGTTCAACGTATTGTGTAATAAAATTCTTGACAAGGACTGCCGATGAAAGCCGGGTTGGTCTAAGTGTTCACAGATTTACAATTTTTTTTGGGGGGAAAGGACAAACACACCTTCAACGTTTAGATAAAGAGACAAAAAATTTCTTAATATTTTAAAAAATATATTTATACTTTCATTCACTAATGGAAACAATTATTTTTAACGGAAATAATAATTTTAATATATAATTATTGTTATACCCTTTTAGTACATAAAAAAATAATTATTAATTGTTCAATTAATTCATATATTGTTAATAAAATTATAAATATACCTCCATTGCTCAATTCCTTTATTTAAATTTTTATCAAATTCTTTTTTCAAGTTAAATAAATTTAATCAATTACTCAAAAATAAAAATAAATAAAATTAGTTATTAATGCCATAAGAATAACAATTCTCTACATGTCAATCATTTAAATTTGTATAATCAACAAAATAAAAAAAAATGTTGGTTACAATAGTAATTACAAAAATCTTATCTTAATTGTATTAAATAACATATCCAATAGGCATAAAAATTGATAATGGATTAAATTTATTTGGCTTGAAAAGAGAATTTGATAAAAATTTAAATAGAGGAATTGGGCAATGAGGGTATATTAGTAATTTTATTAACAATATATGGACAAATTAGACATTTAATAATTTTTTTTATGTGTGTAATTATATATTAAAATTACTATTTCCGTTAAAAGTAACTATTTTTGTTAGTTAATGAAGGTGTAAATATCTTTTTTAAAACATTAAGGGAGTTTTTGTCCTTTTGTCTAAATATTAGGGGTGTGTTTGTTCTTTTCTCTTTTTTTTTTTTCAGAAAGACTATTCATCAGTTTCTTCCAAAACAATGTTCTATTTCAAATTTATTTAATTATGGAGATGACATCAGTTGACAAATCTCTGGCTAAATTTGTGACTCCGGGGGAATTTGTAACAGCTAACAATATCTTCAGTCCTTTGCTGAGAAATTGTTTTCTTTATTTGAATGGAAAAAATCGGCAGTAGAAAAAAAAACCAGTTAATTCAACTCAGTGATTTGACAGGCCGTTATATTGCAAGGTGGGTGCTGTTATTGAATTATAATCATCCATGCTCTGACATTACTAGTTCTCGTAGATATTGGTAAAAAAGGTCTGCCATTTATGCTTACTTCTATATTTGTTTTATTTTTTGTGATCTTAAACTGTCTCCATATGAAAAATCTACAGCTCCACTTGTTTTAGGTACATAAAATATGTTTAACATTATATAATAGTTGCAAATAAACTGCCAGGGATTCAAATCTTGAGATTCTTACTAGGGTTCCTCTATGATGCTGTAAATTTTTTTACAGCATCAATAATGTATTAATTTTGAACCATTAGATCTAATCAATGGTATACAATATTTGTACTAAAAAATAATTTAAAAATAATGGTAATCGTTCAAGTGGATAGATAATTTTTGTAAAATAATTGTGACCACCCTTAGAGTTTGAAACAATTTCACTTAAATAGTATATTTTATTTAAAATTACTTTTCAGCCCTCCTTTAAATTTGTAATATGATAATTTCTTTTAAATAAATCTTCCAAAATCAGTTACCATTAAGTATAAAATATAATATCAAGTAGGCTATTTAACACAAAGTCTTGTAATAATTTGTATTGTATGAATTTAATTACAAACCACTAATACCTAAACAATAATGATAATAGAAAGCATTGCAATAAACGATTTTATATGTGTTTTATTAATAATACTATATGAGTCACAACAAATGAGAAATATTTTATTCACCAATTATTATTGAAAAATATATATGTCTATATAACTATAGAGTGAGAAATATTTTGATTTAAATTTTTATCAAAAAATTAAACTATTTATTTCATGCAATTCAATGGTGGAGGATATAACATTATGAAATGGTGCTTTGACTTTCAATATCAACCATTAAACTATGAGATATTAGTGGCTCAAATATTGTACCAAAATTTTTAAGTTAAAGTATCACAAACCATATCTTTATAATGGAAATATAAAAACATACAATGATTTTTTTCCTCATTTTGTCCATTAAATATTATTTGATGTAATATTTATTTATTGTCACTATTAATTATCATAATAAAAGTAATGACTCTTCGTATCATATAAATTTTATAATTACTATCAAAGAATAACAATAAAATAATCTTTCATGATTCATAAACTAAAGTTAATTAGGAATATGTGTTAGATTTAACTTTTATGAAATTAACAAAGTGACATTTGAAAATAAAATGAAAACAAGCTTGTGAAAGTTAAATTTTATAAGGCTGAGATAATTTCCTACTATGTCAATAAAAATCTAAAAATATAAATGATTTTCTTTCACTTTTGTTCCCATGTAAATATTATTGAAGGCAATATTTTATTTATTGTCATTATTAACTATCATAACAAAAGTAATGACTCGTCATAACATAAAATTTTATAATTACAATAAAAGATATCAATAAAATAATCTTTCACGATTCATAAACTAAAGCTCATTAGGAATATATATTCAATTTAACTTTTATAAAATTAACAAAGTGATATTTGAAAATAAAATGAAAATATATAAGCTTATAAAACTTAAAACTCCTACCATGTAAGGATATTAACTATAAGATAAATATAAAGTTAAGAAAATAAGTATGTTAAATGGGTATTAAAAATAATACATACTTCATGATCAATTATATAATGACCCTTAGTATTATATAAAATAATGAGTATTTTAATATACGATATTAAATTTTATTAAAACATGTGTGATCAAGTAATTTTTATGTTGCAAGCAATCTCAACAATGAGTTTATTGATGTAACTATGACATTTACTTAAGTATATGTACTTAGTTGTGTTATTTATTAGTGTTATATCATATATAAATTTTGTAATTGCAACTTATTTATTTGATTTGTGTTAAATAACCTACCATTATATTTTATACTTAATGGAAATAGATTTTGGAAGATTTATTTAAAAAAGATTACCACATTTCAAATTTAAAGGGAGATTGAAAAATAATTTTAAATAAAATATGCTATTTAAGTGAAATTGTTTCAAACTCTAAGGGTGGTCATAGTTATTTTACAAACTTCTCCACCCCTTACACGTTTGTTAACCGTTTACCATTATTATTATTTTTTTTTTTGCCTACAAATATTGTGTACCATTGATTAAATCCAATGGTGCACAATTAAAAACATTATTAATGCTGTAAAAAAATTACAGCATCATAGAGGAACCCTTCTTACTATTATTAGTATTATTGATAATAATTATCGCATCTGGGCCGTAGTGTATTTTTCCACCGGACAACAAGGAGCGGGCCTGCAGGGCCTTCACCATCGCACAACAACCTCCCTGCCCTGTTTTGTTTTGGGATAATTTTTAAAAACCTCTCCTGAGGTTTGGACTTATTGCAAGTAGATGGCGAGAATCTGTTTATTTATAAAAAACCTCCTACCGTCAGTTAACTTTAACATTGACCGTTAGTTGACTGTGCAAAGACAATATTACCCTCAACAACAATTTGTAGACGGAAATAACTAAAAAAAAAAATTAAAATTGTTGGCGCGAAAAGCACAAACCCTATTTTTTGACAATTTTATCCTTGTCAATACCAAAAATTTACAATATCATAGGTAAAGATTATAACTATTTTATTTTCAAGTTTTTAATTTTATCTTTTTTGTAGAAACTTTAAGAAAATATCAATAATTTAAAGAGAATTTTTAAAATTTTTAATTTTATCTTTCTTGTAGAAACTTTAAAAAAATATCAATAATTTAAAGAGGGTAAAATAACCAATAATTTTATTTTATTTTTAGTTATTTCTGTCTATAAATTATTGTTAAGGGTAATATTATCTTTGCACAGTCAACTAACGGTCAATGTTAAAATTAACTGACGGTAGGGAGTTTTTTACAAATAAATTAATTCTCACCATCTACTTGCAACAAGCCCAAACCTCAAGGGAGATTTTTAAAAATTACCCTTTTGCTTTGTTCTGTTCGTTGAAAATTGATTGCTGATGAGGTTGATGGAATTTCTGGAAGCTTGCGAAGAATCAACGTGAATCACGCATCTCCAAAATCTCGATTCTTGAGTATTTTAAAATTAAGCTGTGGATTGTTACTAAAGCTCACAAAATTTGACAACTTAATTACTCAATACGAACACTACACGAATCATAAATTTGACATGATTATTAAATGGGTTGGATGCGGATTGATATAATTTTTTTTCTATGTCGGGTTAAGATTAAAAATATTTACTCATTTACCCAATTAAAGACACGATTATATTTTTTTATCATAAATTAATTTATTGGTTCTTATCATCAAAACTTAAACATTGGAATGATTCTCTCGTTTTATTTTGATTTTTTGAAAGAATGAACATATATACAGTGTTCTGTTTATATATAGATTTATAACTTTAATAGTGTAAATGTGTAAAATATTAGTAGACATATATATATTATAATATTGACATATACTATTATCTACATATATATAATTAAAATTTTAATTGTGTAAATATGTAATATGTTGGTGGGTAATTTTTAGGGACTTCCCCTGAGATTTGGTGTATTGACACTTAAATAGAAAGTATGACCATAATTTCAAATCCCTCCCCTACCGTTTGTATTCCATTTGGTATCTTATCAATATATGAGGGTAATTTCGTAAAAAGATATTTTAAATTGAAAAAATCAAAAGCAACCACGTGACAGAGATGTGACCACTGCAGCACTTCATTATCCTTTGGTTGTAACAATGACTTGGACATATCTTCTCTTTCATCTACCAAACCCAAGCCAATTAACAATCTCAAACCAGATTCTTCTCTTTTTGCCTTTGACCTCACCAAACCCAAGCTCAGATCTAAAGAAGCCCCAGTTCCAAAGAAGAGTTATGAATGTAAAGTGACAACAGCTGGAAAATGGTGTCGTTGAGTGACCATTGCTGGCGATCGATGAGGGACATGGCAGTGATTAAACCTTGTAGTAGGTGAAAAATCCAAATAACCCAATGCATGTCAAATTTAGAGCCTTTTGGTTGATTCGATGTTGTGTTTGAAAATGGATTTAATGATTTGTTTGATTTGTTGAAGAAGCTGCTGCATGTATCAACTTTGATTCGTACTAGCTAAACAAACCATTGCATATTATAATTTAGTTGTGTTCTCTGATTTATATGTTAAACAAAAATGGGTTTTAGATTTGTAATTGCAAATACAATTCCAAATGTTTATAATAAAATTAAAATGAAAAAATTGAGATTTTTTTAAGTGAAATTAATTTTTGGGATCTTATTTATGATTACAATTTAAGATTTAGGTGGGTTTGATCGCAAAAAAATGTTAAAAATCGAGAGTTGTGTGATAGAAATACCATTTTTATTTTTGAATTGTTTAAAGCAAATATGATTTTGTTAATTAAAGTTTAGAAATTGTTAAATTTTTTTTTAGCAATATTTTCTTTTAGGTAGTGAATATGCAGTGAGTTATTTTTGTCATTTCATGAGCGCGCTGGGAGCAACACATATTTCATACTATTAACGAACAGCAACCTACTGGTCGCCAGTGCCGCAAGCGTGTCTTTTTGGCCTTAGGGTAGTTTGGTCATTTTTTTGATCCACTAACAGTTATTGGATGGAAATACAAACGGCAGGGGAGGTT
Source organism: Citrus x clementina (assembly GCF_000493195.1). Classification (NCBI taxonomy): domain Eukaryota; kingdom Viridiplantae; phylum Streptophyta; class Magnoliopsida; order Sapindales; family Rutaceae; genus Citrus; species Citrus x clementina. The sequence continues at coordinate 20,009,231 of NW_006262274.1, read as the reverse complement.
TTTGAAATTACGGTCATACTTTCTATCTAAGTGTCAATACGCCAAACCTCAGGGGAGGTCCCTAAAAATTATCTTATGTTGGTAGATATGTATTTTTATAGTATCGATAAATTATATATGTATATAATAGCGTGCAAATGTGTGATATAAATTTGTTAAATATATAGCTATTAAGCGGTTTATTAGGTAATCCGTTTAATTTCGTGTCAGATTAGGGTCTCAATATTTTGACACGATTATTATATGGGTTCTGTTTGGGTCAACCTAAATTTGATACGATACAAAGCTGATACGACACGAACACGATCAAATGATCCATTTTGCCAGCTCTAATTTGTGGCTATAAAATCTAAAGAAGGATGGCATGCCAGGAGATAAATAGAGGTACAATATATAATGCTAATATTTAGCTTGTTAGTATTTGCACTTTTCGCACTTGAGTCTTTATCTTCTTTTAATGAGTAAGCATTGGACATTCCAAAATTTTATCTCAAAATTTCATTTCAAATGATATGATACAGTAAAATAATATAATTATACTATCATTAATAAGATAATACTATGCTTGCAAAGTGGGGTGTAAACTGTGTATTGCAAATAATGTATCACTAATTAATAATCGCTATGTGTTTAGTAACAGTTCACTTTTTATGCTCTTATATTATAAATTGCTTTAAAACTTACAATCAACAAACAGAATCCATATGACTTAATCTAAAAATATCCTTGCTAGATTATGTTTTCCCATCTGCTTTTCCCAAATGATGCTGCTTGCACAAATTCTTGTTTAACAAACTGATGGAATGGATATTGTACTATTGGACTGCACAATCTCTTTAACTCGTTTTGTGAAATAAAATAAACAAGTACTACCAGCACAAATTCTATCTTATTTTGAAGATTAGAGGGATAATAATTAATTAATTATATAGAGTGTTAATACACGCACATGATTTTGTTTACGTTTCCCTTGCACATACATAAGCAAGCACTCTTAATATATAGAGTGTTGCTATTTGAGCTTTACAAATTTGCAAATTCTACATATCTATGTTTATTATGAAGATAGTTAGAATTTACCTTAACCACCATGAATCACGATCACTTGATGAACTGAGATAACAAAACCTTTTAAACACCAAAATCTCAATCCCATTCTCGACAACAGCTCTTCGTGAATCGAGAAAATCACGACAAAGAGGACAAGTAACCCGCCTGAATAACCCAACCCATTGATCCAAGCAAACCCTATGAAAGATATGATCACATCTCAGCTCTCTAATCTCTTCTCCCTCTTCAATCTCGCATAAACACACCGCACATTCTACGGCCTTATTATCATTGTTGCGCTCGTAGCGTCCTACGGTCAGTAGTTCCTCGCCAATTTCAGCTGGCACGCCATGCATGCCAATCCGATGGCTGAAGAGAGAGTTTTGAATCAAGAATTTGCATGCCCATTTCAAATGGGTAGATACTGAAACTATGTAACTCAGCATGAATGATAGAAACTTGAAGGTTTGCTTACGCAAGATGTAAATGAGAAAAAGTAGTAACAGTAAGGAGAGGAGAGGAGAGAAGTTCGAGATAATAGCTAATAAGCTCATTGTGCTTGATGAGTTCAGGCAGGTCACGGGATTGTGGGTATTTATAGACAGTTCTCTAAAAAATTATTGAAATTTATTTTATGAACATAGTTATTGTATTTATTTGAAAATGATAACAATATAGTTGCCGGTGAACAGCGACTGTTCCCTAAAATTGACTACAGGGGGCAACATTATAATGAAAAAAACTTGGAGTTGTAAAATCCTAGAAAAATTAATTGACACGAGGAGGTAAAAAAAAAATCTAAAAAGAACAAAGAATTTTAGGAAAATGATAAAGGAACGAAAGTATGATAAAAGACAAAAAGGAACAAAAATCCATAAATTTGACAGAAATTTGTATCATTGGTGATTTTGTTGTTTAGCATTACTCATAATTTTATCCAATTCTTTGAAATTTGTAATTGTAGCCCTGTTGTTGATAAGCAAAAAAGGTGGAAAAGAAAGAATAACGACAAAAACTCGTGAATTTTGCGATAATATGTTAGAATTTATGATTTTCTTTTGTTATTATTAAAAAAAAATAGACATCTGGACTTAATAATAACAAGATATATTTATAAAGGGTGTGGCTAAATTATATTATATGTAACTTATATTTAACTTAAGAGTTGCACCCAATAATTCAAGACATACATTTAATCAAACTACATTTGAATTATTGGGTAGATATAATGTAACTTAACATAACCATTTTTAAAAGTTGTAAGAATGAAATTAAGTTTTTTTTTTTTTTTTGGGTTGTGTTGAATGTGTCTACGAAACCTTAAGGTTGTTTACTTATAGGATTAGAGAATTGGTATTTAGAATAAGATTGGTTGATAGTCTTTGTTTATTAAAGTAAAAGGGAGAATGAGAATAAAACATATAAGGGCCGTTCGGTATTGTTTATGAATTTGTATTTTTTGATAATAAAAATAAAAATGAAAATGGTGTTTTGCAGCTGCTGTATTTCGAATTTAAGTATGCGTCTGGTATCATTTTCTGTATCCTATATTTTAAAACTAAAAACAGTAATATGCGTTTGGTAGACACAATTAAAAATTATAAAAACAGAGAATATGCGTTCGGTAATACTTTTTTCAAAAACAATTTTTACTAAGTTACATCATATTTATAGTTATAAAATAATTATTTAGCTAGTACATACACAAATACAATATAAGATTCACATGTTTTTCAGATTAAAAAATAAAAACTTTATTCCCATGGATCCAAACCTTGTAACTCTGGAAGGACAATTATTATGTTTCATGCTAATTTACAAAGCCACGTTTTTTTCGTTCGGAAGAGGCTGAAGTGTGTGGCTTACAATCGAGGATGTTTGCCTTCTGAACAACTGCAATAATTCAAGATTTTCACCAAACTTAACGTTGGACCATTCCTTTGATATTCGGCAGCAACCACAAGTCGTAATCGCAAATTTTTAGCTTTTATTAGGATAATAAACAATAGTTAATTTTGATTCACTCCATCATTTTGAATCAATTATTGCTCTCAAAATATGTTGATTGTGTCATTTTTAAAATAATAAAAAAAAATCATATGGCTTATATAAATGGATACTTTTGTGCTATATGAACAAATTAAAAGTGATATTGTTTATTTTCTATATAATTGTCTCTTAATTTTGTCAACACGACATTATTCTTATACAATTCGTAGCAATGAGGTTGGATGAGTTGCCATCTTCTTGATTACACAAATTAATTCTCAACATATATAAGCTCTCAAAGTACAGTTCATTAAATTACACTGATCGGTTTTCAGATGAAATAGCAAAGCCCACTATTATCAGGGGAAAAGGACACAGAGACCCTCAATGTTTGAATAAGAGACACAGAGACCCTCAACGTTTGAAAAAGGGACACAAAACCTCCTAATGTTTCAAAAAAGACACTCAGACCCCCATTTGTTAATATGCTATTATAATTTTAAAGTGCAATTACCATTATACCCTTATAGCATATTAAAAAATAATTGTTCATTGTTCAATTTATTTCTATATTATTAATAAAATTACAAATATAACTTCATTACCCAATTTTTCCATTTAATTTTTGTCAAATTTTCTCTTCAACTAAATAAATTTAATCCATTGCTCAGAAATAAAAATAAATTAAATTGATTACTAATATAATAAAAATAATAATTCTCCATTTAAACTTATATAATCAACAAAATAAAAAAAATTGGTTACAACAATAATTACAAAATCTTAATTGTACTAAATAACATATTCAATAAATTTTTAAATGGAGAATTGTTATTTTTATTATATTAGCAATCAATTTAATTTATTTTTATTCTTGAGCAATGGATTAAATTTATTGAGTTGAAGAGAAAATTTGACAAAAATTAAATGGAAAGAATTGGCGTCAACCCCGTAATCCTACACGT
>NW_006262274.1:19967877-20004514 GCF_000493195.1 Citrus x clementina | reverse complement strand
AATGTTGGGGTCTCTGTGTCCCTTAATCAAACATTGGGAGGTCTCTGTGTCCTTTTGCTCCTATTATCAGTTGGCTTGAGTTTCACGCGTACATGTGTATACGCAGGAGAAAAGTCTTCCGTTTGATTAATTGTGGATCACACACACGCTGTAAGCTTGTGGTTTTTGTCTAATGAATATGTGGCTTGAAATTCTGCAAGTTATGTCTGAAAGTTATTGACAGCTCTATATTCATGCTGTTCCGGCGACTGAATGAATGGAAGGTATTGTGAGAGGGAAATGATCCTGAAAGGTTCAATTGATCCGCAGACACGATTTTTATCACATTTACTTCTTTCGTCCTATTGCCTTGTATCATGGCCGGTCACACATTTTTCATCCATTCAAATAGGAAAGTCTTAGATTATTCCACAAAGGTGAAACATATATTTATATATATATATATACACACACTCACGAAATAGAGAATCTCTAATCATATTAAAGTAAAAGACAAACTAAAAAAATAAAGACTTCAATGCAGTGTATTATATCCTATAGTATATTGAAATCTATATATTTTTTTTATCTTTTAACTTATCGTTGGCTTTAATATGTGGTATTGTTGTTTGGGTACACCAAATTTAAAACCTTACCAATGATATAAACAACTAGTACAGACCGAGTAAGAATCAATGTCACGAAAATTATGCCAGTTGTATTTATTATCAACTCTAAAATAAAGACTTAAAAATAAAAATAATATAAATTAATCTAACCAAAGAAAATGTCAACTATAAATAAAAGGGGGGTTTTATGAAATTTTAACTAAATAGCAAGAAATAACTCTAATTAAAGGATAAAGAAATAATAATAATGAAAACTTTAGTTAAATGATCATTTGCTACCCCCAAACATGCACATAATCAATATATCAATTCTATCATCAATTTTTATTGAAATTATCAACCGTAGACAACAATAAGCTTTGCTAATCTCAATTTTTTCCTAATGTGTCATTAGGTAAAACAAGTTCTTCACCTAATCTCTAATCATTAAATAATTTAAAATAAACTCTTTAAATTTAAGATAATGAAAGCATTAAATAGAGAAAGATATTAGGTTGAAATAGGTAATAAACACACAAGTTCAGATTATTTAACCTAGGTTATGTGGAATCATTGATTCCAATTTGCTACTAATGATTAAAATATCAAGACAATTACGGATCACAAATTTTAATTTAGCAATAGAATTTATTCAATTCCTATCTAATTGGTCACTGAAATAAGTTAAGAATAAAATCATAAACATTAATTATAAAAGAACATAAACAGTATCAATTAAATAAAGAGAGATTGTCAATTTTTCCCTACTGTAATTAGTATATAACTATTTACCCCATACTATTTTATAATAGCCAATAACCCCTGAAAGTATAATTTTATAATATTACGTTTATTTTCAAATACAATTTTATTCGCATTAATTATAAATTAAATAAGTCATATGAATGAAAATTTAAAATAAAAAATTAAGTATTAAAAACAAGAAATATACATTTTGATGTGAACAAAAAATTAATAATAATTTTTTTATAATTTTTTATTTTATAAACATTTTATTATAATAAGCATACTAGAAAATTATTATAAAATGGTAAAAAAATTGTTATAAGAAAACTTAAATGATAAGTAAAAAATTATTATAAATAAAAAAAATATTTTTCTTGTACTTTTTACATTTAATTTTAAAATATTGTAAAATACTTATTATAAGAAAATGTTTATAAAATAAAAAAGTACTTAAAATATTTTTTTATTCACATCCGAACATATATTTCTTGTTTGTAATACTTTTTTTTTCATTCCATTAGTATGATTTATTTAATTTACAATAATGAGTAAAAGTGCATTTGAAAATAATTATTGGCTATTATAAAAACAATAAGGATGTAAATGGTATATATTAATTATAGTAAGGGGAAAATTGGTAATCTCCCTTAAATAAATTGAATGATAGAAATTGAATATTAATTATATATCATATTTGGGGTTTTGAATTCACCTTCAACTAAATAAAAAATTTAGCCTAATATAATTAAATTGGAAATAAAAAAGTTGATAAAATTAGTCATAAAGATTAATTCAAAAGGTTGACTCTACTTTCGGATTTATGCGACTTCCTCCTCTTTTTTTTCTTCTCTTCTTGCAGTGGCAATCTCTAATCTTTCTCTTGGCTGCCAGTTGTGTGTGTCTCTTCGAAAGCCAAATGTTGGCATTTTATAATGGCCAAGGTTGGCCAAATCCAATTTGGATTCTAATTCCAATTTAAAGCAATTAATTTGCTTCCCTTATTAGCCGTGCACGTACACTTCACTTAGAATCATATTAGGATTTCCATTCTTTTTTTTATTGCCATACACATGCAATTGCCAAAGTAAATTGTTTAATTCCAATAATGCACGTTCATTTGAATCTTGAGGAAATTGACATTCGATTTAAATTCTTGTTGGCCACGGGTTCTTGACTTTATTTTCCATTATCTTTCAATTTTTTTTCCAATTTAATCTTGATTAGTTCCCAAATTAAATTTTTTCATGCCTTTTGTTATCCATAATCTCTAATTAATTCTCTATGAAATAAAATAAAATAATTAACTAGCAAATATTAAATTAAGAATAAAATCTACAATAATAAAATATAAAAAATTAGACAAAAATTAACAGAATAAAATATAATTTAATAAGATAACTAAATTAAAAATTAAATAAAATAATTCGAATATTTAAAACCAAAAAAGAAAAAGATGGAGAAATTAATAGTAAAATATAGAGAAAATATGCACTTATCAATATGGTCAATGATCCCACTCTCTATAAATATAAATGTTCTAATTCTGGATTCTGGATTTTGCTATAAAACCTGGGAAAACTATTAAACTATATAGTTTAATAACATTATACTATTAAATTATATAACTTAATAACTTTTCCAAATTTTAATAAAGTTCAAGATTCTTAATCAAATTAGTACTATATGTATCGACGTGGATTTCTAATGTGGGTCATATTGGATCCACGTGTCAAGCCTAAATGAGCTCTTGTACATATGTACACAACATTAATTTTAATTCTTGGGAAATTATCTATGCACCACTTCTGTTTTATCATAAGTATATCTAACTATCATAAAATTTTGACATGTTTTTTTCATCACTTTTATTTTTAAACTTGTATCAATCAATCACTTTGATACTAATAAAATGATCCTCTAAATGAACTAAAAGACCATTTTAATCTACAATATTCTGAAAAATAAATTACTATAATTACAAAAATACCTATGAAATATTTAATAAAATAAATAAATCTCAAAATGCATGATGTTAATTTTTTATAATTATAATGTAATTTTAAAATTATTGTTTTAAGTGGATTTTGGGTACAAGAAAAAGAGACAAAACCTCACCAACACAATGAATTTATTTTTTGGGATTTAGGGTATCTCACTTAACCGTGGTATGTGGCCTGTTTTGAGTTTAAAAGGAGATGAAAAAGAATGGAAGAGCACTAATAATCGTGAAAGGTCATATCTGGAACGTGGGAGCCTTGAAAGGGTGTTTTTAGACATACAAAACAAGGAAAAGAGGTTAGAGGTGGAGCCGGCGGTGGATGATTATAGAGTAGTTGTTGATCCAGTCTAGTTAATTGACTTAAGAGCAACCAATCATGTGATTAAAGATGCAAGTGTTTTTACATCTTGTTTTGCTTATATTGGGACATATAAGTTGCATATAGTTAATGGTATGGGATTACATATTCAGCACGTTGGTTTTGCTATGCTAAATACACTTTATAAAACACATATTCACCTTAACAATATCTTACATATTTTTACAATTATTAAAAACCTTTTGAATGTATCTAAACTTCTTACTAATAATGATGTGCTTATTGAATTTCACAAAACCTCTTGCTTTGTTAAGGACAAGAGAATATGGACTATCTTGCTCAAGTGGATTGCCAGAGGAGGATTATATTAAGTTGAAGGTCTTGTTACAATTTCTAATGTTCTAGCTTCTAATAATACAAGTTCCAATGTTTCATCCGTCACCTCAAATTATAATTCTAGTTTTCAGGACTCTCTAGTGCCAATGTTTAATCATATAAATGTATCTAATTCCATAAACTCTTATGAAAGGTTGGTAGATGTAAACATTCTGTTCAATTCAATAATAAAGCCTCAAAGGCCTTGTTTGTCTCTTGTTCTAAGTCTATTGATTATAATATCCTGCATAAAAGAATAAGTCATTCTATTATTCATACTCTCATACTTGTTATAAAACAACTTAATTCTAATTTTGATGTGGATAAGGAAATTAAACCAGTATTTTGTAATGCATGCCAATTTTATAAGTGTCATATGCAACACTTCCTTTCTATAGAAGCTACAACATCTTAACATTTAGAGCGTTTACATGCTGATTTACGGGGGCCAGCTCTACTCATATCTTTTTAAGGCTATCAATATTGACTATTCATCTTAGATGACTTAACTAAGTTCACCTGGATATTTCCTCTTATTACCAAATCTAGAGCATTACAAACTTTCATTGAGTTTAAACTTATGATAGAAACCAATCTAAATACCAAGACAAAATGTCTTCAATCAAATTAGGGGACAGAGTTTCGATCATTTACATCTTATCTTGCTGCACAGGGCATTTAATTTAGACATCATTGTCCATATATTCATCATAAAAATGAGATAATTGAGTGTAAACACAGACACATAATGGAGACATGACTAACACTCTTAGCATAAGCACACTTACCATTAAAATTTTGGTAGAATGCTTTTCATACTGCCACTTATTTTATTAATCGACTTCCTACACCAATTTTAAATAACAAATCACCCTTTGAACTGTTATTCAAGAAGAAACCAGATTACTCAATGATGAGCATTTTTGGACGAGCTTGTTTCTTTTATCTTAGAGCATACAATTATCACAAACTTGACTTCAAAATAAGCAAATGTATTTTTGTTCATTATAGTTCCCTTCACAAAGGTGACTTATGTCTTCATTCATTTGGAAAAGTCTACCTTAACAATCATATTGTTTTTTTTTTACGAATCTTGCTACCTTTTTTAGTCTGGCATTGATTTTTCTTCAGTTGGTACTCCATATGTCTCTTCTTGTTCAAACTGTCATTCTCATTCTTTTTTTCATCTTCCATCCAATTCAACTTCCAGTTCATCTTCTCATTCTTTACTTCAACTTGATATATACCCAAATCAATATTCAGCAGCAAATGAGTTTCTCTCCTTTCCTACACATCCACAATTGCCCATCAACTCAGTTTTATCTTCACATTTGCCTGTTGACTCTCAACATACCTCTTAAACTTCTTAATCTGTTCATCAAATAACCCCTCCACAACCACCAGTTTATGGTCATTCTATGATCACCAGATCTAAGCAGGAATCTTTAAGCCTAAAACTTATCTAACCACTTGTTTAGCTAAACCAACAGAACCCTCAAGTATGTCAGCTACAATAACAGATCCTAAAAGGCATCAGGCCATGAAAGAAGAGTATCAAGCTCTAATGGATAACAAAACTTGGGTTCTTGTTTAGCCAACTCATCATATTACAGTAGTTGGTAATAAATTGATAGTTATGATTAAATATAATCTTGATGGGAATGTATCAAGGTATAAAGCCACGCTTGTAGTTAAGGGGTTTCATCAAACACAAGGCTGGACTACAATAAAACCTTTAGTTCAGTTGTCAAATCTTCTACCATCAGAGTTATTTTAAGTTGGTTGTGATGAATAATTGGATGTTGAGACAAATTGATATCAACAATACAGTCCTTAATGGGTATTTGACTAGGGGAGTCTATATACAGCAACTAGAGGGCTTTGTAGATAGCACCAAACCTAATAATGTTTGTAGATTGCACAAAGCTTTATATAGTCCCAAGCAGACACTTAAAGCATAATTTGACATACTTAAAATGGTTCTTTTGTTTAACTCCAGGTTAGACGGCTCTATGTTTTTCAAGAGAGTTCAAGGATATTTGCTGCTTATTCTTGTGTATGTGGATGATATCATCATCACAGGTTCAAATGCTCAACTAATTCAACAAGTCATTGATAATTTAGAGTCAACCTTTGCTGTTAAGGATCTTAGTGAACTAAATTATTTCTTGGGTATTCAAGTAACCAAGAATCAGTCAGGTCTTCATCTTTCTAAATCTAAGTATGTAGCTGATTTACTTGGCAAGACAGGACTAGAAGACTGCACACCATGATCAACTCCAATGGCTTTTAGAGTTTTTCTTACAAAGACTGATAATGATCATTTTTTGATATTTCTTTGTATAGAAGCACTGTTGGGGCACTACAATATGTCACTTTAACAAGACCAGAAATTGCTTTTCCAATCAACAAACTTAGCTAATTTCTCTTAGCCCTAACCATTTATCACTGGCAAGTTTGCAAGAGGGTTCTTAAGTATCTCAAATGAACCATCTCCCTTGGATTGCAGTTTTATCATCAAGGTAACTTGCAAATCGATTGCTTTAGTGATGCAGATTAGGTTGCTAACATAGATGAAAAATGGTCAGTTGCTAGTTATTGTGTGTTTGTTGGTCCTAATCTTGTACCATAGTGTTCTAAAATGTAAGTTGTTGTCTCTCAGCAAGCACTGATCTGAGTATAGAGCCTTGGCATTGGCTGCCTCAGAAGTATTATGGATAAGATCCTTACTCCATGAGCTTGTTATTCGTCTTTCTTCTATCATTTGGTGTGACAATTAAAGTGCCACAGCCTTGGCATGCAATCCTAAGTTCCATTCTTGGACAAAACATATTGAATTGGATGTGCATTTTCTCAGAGGAAAAGGTTGATGCTAACAATCTATAGGTTCGTTATGTTTCCAGCTCTAATCAAATTGCAAATATCCTTACCAAGGCCTTAGCGTGCCATCTTTTTCATCACTTACGTGACAAGCTCAATCTTGCTCCCCAAGGTTGAACTTGAGGGGGGATATTAAGGATAATAAGCAAGTGTTGAGCTGTGTGAGTTGCTGAGTAAGTAAGTGAGTTGTTGAGATTTGTGAGATGTTGACGTGTCAAGTATATTCTCAGCATGTGTATTAAGTTGTAACTAATTTGCTATGTGGCAGTATATGATAGATTCAAGTAGTTATTGTTAGCAAGTTGTTAGTGTAGATTGACTGATATAAATAATGTGTGTACACAAAAGTTTATTCTAATTGATTCTAAATCTTTCCATTTTTCATTTTCTCTGATTTTCTTGGCTGCCAAACATCCGGTTACATTTCTCACAGGGTATTATCATTAAATTACTTGACTTTTTTATGTATTCAAGGAATCAAGAATTTTGGATTAATAGTTTATTTAGTGTCTATATTTTAAAAAATACTTAAAACATTATTTATTGGATGGGCCTATTTTAATTCACTTTTTTTTTTACTTAAAATTTTGACACAATTCTTGAGCTATTTATTTCAAGCAATCTAGTAGTTTATATCGAAAGTCAAAATGACGTTGAAATTTTTGAAATAAGTGGCTGAAGATTTATTTTAAAATTTGAAGTAAAAAATTTAAGTTAGAATTACATAACCCTAATTCATTAGGAGATTGACACTTTTTCTCTACGATTTATAATTTTACTGCTTACACCCTCTTAATTTTCATAATATTCCGTTATTCTCTTTTTGTCAAAATTTTGACTCAAAAAGAAAAGAAAGTGATTGCTTTGTAGGTAGAATGAATTAGTCCAACGAAAGTTTTGATATCAAAAGGAGCATCAGAGTATTGCGAAAACTTTGAAGTAACTGATAAAAGCATATATATAACTTTTAATCATGCATGTGATTTAACGTACCCACCATTTATCACGCTGAGAAGTGGAACTGAAGGAACAGAAATTAAAGAAGAGCATCTCCTCTCCAAGCTCAGTGACCAACCTAGGCGGAGCGATTGAATCCCGGCAGATGGGACACGTGGCATACTTGTAGGCTGTCCAAGCATCCAAGCAAGATTGATGAAACAAATGACTGCATCTCAACTCCCTCATCTCTTCTTCTTCAATCTTGCAAAGACAGACAGCACACTCTATCTCTTCATGATCATCATGAGCAGCCCGCTCTAGCTTCTGCAAATTGATCAGTTCATTGCATGAATGCATGCAAAGTCCCAAGACAGGATAGGTCATCAAAAAGGCCCACGCTCGTATCAGATACTTTGTTATTGAAGCTACAAAACTCAACATGGTTGATCACTTAGGTGAATGAGCTTTGAATTAATAATAAAAAAAAAGTTGATATTTGAAGAATTTTTGCAGCACGCTATGGTGGGTGTTTGTAGAGTTGCTACTTATAGAAGATGCCAAGCATAGTCTTTAACAATCTTCAAAATTAGGCCTTTTTATTTAAATGAAAGTCAATTATATTGATTGAAATTTTTGTGATAAATAAGGATACAGCTGGAAAGAAACAAAAATTGCGTTGAGCAATTTTCTCTATTAAATATACTAAAATGAGAAAATATACTAAAATGGGGCCTTGATTTTTTCAAGGCTAGTTAATATTATATTGAAATATTATGAACTCGAGTTTTTTTTTTTTTTTTTTTTGCATATCGGAGTTCGTGATTTTTTTTTTATTTTTTTTAAGTTAACCACTTGCTAACAACTATTGCGGAGGAGAATATGTCACATCTATTGAGAGTAATTATTCCACTAAGAATATAAGTTTGAAGCAATATCTCTCAATCTGTAAACTATCTTTTGAGAAGTTAAGCCCATAAATTTTTGTAAGTAGCATATATATATATATATGTATGTATATATGTGTGTGTATTCTTTTTTTTTTTTTTTGTAAATCATCCGGTGTCCCAAGACTGCATTGGGTCTCGACTAATCCGGATTCGAGGTGTAGTCACAGTTAAGACACTTTATCCCTCCCAAATAGTGTGTTTAGTGGGGATCAAACCCGAAAGCTCTTTCTACAAACTCAGCATGCGCTGCCAACTGAGCCACAACCATTTGGTATATATGTGTATTCTTTAATGCAAAGGTCAATTTTTTAAAATTGTTACCACTAATTTAACTCAAGCCCCACGTCTAATGTTGAAGCTTATGTCAACTTTCGAAAATTGTTGAACTCTAATAATTTGGTGTGACCTGTTCGGAGATGTTTGTTGATTGGATTTAGTTTTTACAGTACAGGCGGCTTTGCTTCATTTTTCCCTTTTAAAAATGAAATAGACTCCATTTCATTAAAAACGAAGAAGGTTAATTATAGTTGTCATTGCTATAAGCATAAGTTAAGACTTCTTAATTATAAACAATTTACAATTATAAACGCAACGTGCTGTGTTAAGAATGAATGATTGATATACAAAAACGATTGCATGCATTCAGTTAATTTGTATTTTTTAAAAAAAAATAATGCATGGCCATGACGCTATTTTCTAATATTTTTACTCTAGCACCAAAGTGAGACGATACAAAAATACTATATGTTGGACGACGTTTCCAGCAGCAGCAGCAAGCTCGAGATATGTCTCTATTATCGAAGAAAAATAGCAGAACTCATTATCGAATGCCAAGCCAGCTCCAATTAATGGTGGGCAAAAAAAAAATTGATTAATAAAAAACCGATGGTTTTTTGGGCGGTTTTTTTACTTTTAAAAAATCAAATGAGTAATATAGTAAATGTAATAAAACCAGTTGGTTCGGTTTTTTATTTAAAAAAAAAATCGAAAAACCAAACCTGATTTGATTTTTTTATTGTTTTATGTTTTATGAACTGTGGGACGCTTTTCTTTGTTGAAGTTATTTCCGCCTTTGAGTTTTGTTTTGCATTGTCATCTCTTTGCTCAAAAGACAAACGCAAAGGAGACACAATCCAATCAATAGCCGACAAGTCTTCGCACATGGTCTGCAGATTTAATTAAAACAAGTTTAAAATTTTCACAATAATTAAATGCAAGACCACCTTTATTTCTACACTAACAAAGACGTTTGATTATGCTCTTACTAACATTTGAATCAATAAATCTACCACTCCCATATTTACTAGAGAAGATTGATTTTGAATATTTGGTGATCAGACATAGCGCCCTAAAATAAATCATTCACTATAACAAAATAATATCGATTAATTAGACCTAATAATTTTTTTATTAGAAAATATCAATAATATTGTTATCATAATTTTAAAAAAAAAACAACAATTAGCTATGCTTTGTTTTTAAAGAAAAATATTTTTTATTAATTAAAGTACTTTTTATTCACATAAATCATAAATTATCTCATTAAGCAGTAAGCACACCACATCTCACAAAATAAATAGATTCAATAGCATAATATTTTATATTTCCCCACAATACTGACATATATTATTTTATATTTCTCCACAATACTGACAGATATTACGAGATTATTATGTAAAAGTAAAACACACCACTTATATTTTAGATATCCTCTTGGATATAAAATCTTTAATTTGTGAAATTAACTGAGAAGCCTCAGGCAATTCCGGAAAAACATAAAACTTGAAACTTATGATCAAGTTTAAAAGACTTTTTACTTATTTATTTTGATTTGAACTTGTTATTTGAACATGTTATGTGTTCTTGAACATACTTTGAGACATATTTTGATTTTTTGTGTTTGTTAACTTTTTATATTTGTGGTAGATTTATTAATTTAAGGTTTTAAATTTAAAAAAGCCCAAAATAGGTCAAATAGACCCATAATCGAAATAATTGAACTGAATCGAATTGAATTATTTCGATTAATCGAGTATTTGATTATTTCGATAATTTAATTAATCGCGATTATGATTTTAAAATAATCGTAATCCAATAATTATGAAAAATTTAGTAAAAAATTGAACCGAACCGAATCACGCCCACCCCTAGTTCCAATATGTGTGGGTAAGTAGGAAAAAAATAAATAAATTATTGTAGCCTTGCCCTATGTGCTAGCTTGACGCACGCAATAAACACGAAAGAAATATTCAAGCCAACACCAATCGACCACCAACATGTGTTTTTAGAATTAATAATAAAGGTAAAATTACAAATTATGACATTGAGTGTCGTAAGTGGAAACTTTGAGGGAATACCGTTGCTAGAATACAAATCATGTGATTTTTTTTTTAAAGGAAAATGTGTTTTTCAATTAGAGGTGGCAAAAAAGTCCGGTCCGGCCTAAGCCTAAGCCTAAGCCTGTGGGCCTAAAGCCTGGCCCTCAAGGGGTGGGTTGGATATAGGCCTAAAAATTATAAAGCCCGCATGTGTTGGGCTTGGACAAGGGCTTAGCAAAAGCCCGGGCTTGATTTATAAATAAAAAATAAATTTAATTTAAATAAAAAAGAAAAAAAAATTAAAATATTAAATTAGTTTAATTTTTTTATATTAGTATTTGTTATTTTATTAGGTTGTATTATTAATATTTTATGTATTATACTATTATTCTTATTATATATTAGATGATTATCTTTAATTTAAATATTTTTTCTTAATTAAAAAATATTTTATAATTAATTTTTTAAAAAAAACCATGCCTGGCCCGAGCAAATTTGGACGGGCTTTTGAAGGGCATGGACTTTATTTGAATGATGTGGGCTTGGGCTTGGGCTTCGAAAAGCCCAACCCAAGCCCACAAATTGCCATTCCTATTTTCAATATCAAGGTGTTAATATGTTGACTTAAGTTGATGTTTGGTACTAAGACTAGTCAACTGTAATTTAAAAGGTACAATGTTAAAAAGTTTAATAAATATTAATTATTGTGATTTGAAAATTAAATTGATTTGATCTTATACTTGTACAATGAAACAACTATAATATTTTTACCATGTTTATTAAAATTTAAAATTTTTATTTAAAAGTCACATTTGTTACACACTATTAATTTTTATTTTATAGTTATAATTTTTTTCCACGTCAGCAGTAACTTTAAATTAGACCACTTCAATACAAAACATGACATCAATGCTAAACATGACATATATTAATGCAAGTCATAATCCTCTCATCTATCTTAGCTTTAACTTATGCAAAAACAGATTGTGGTGAACAAAAATATTGGTTAGTCACATGGATAAGAATCCTCTCCTTTTTTTTTTTTTTCTTCTTTCCTAATCTCTCATAATTAAACGAATAATTAAGATTGAGTTTTGAATTTTTATGTTTACCAATTAAGTCAGCTCTTTTTACTTCATTTATAGTTAAGCCAGCAAAACTACATTTAAAAAAACAAAGAGAGGATCATAACCCACTAATCCTATATTCAAAGGCACTAACATCTTCCATTTTTATCATTTATTTCATTTTAATTTTGCAGCCTCACCGCACGGAATAACTGTTTCTGTGAGGATAATATCGTGGCTGCTCCTGTTTTACTTGGCTGCGGAGAATTTTCATAATTCTGCTGTCATCACTCATCAGATGTAACATAACAATAATTCTCTTCTAATTTCTAAATGACATTTCAAGAAATTTAATATCGAGTGATGTGTTATTTATATTTCAAACGATAAATTAATTATATAATTTATGTCATTTCTTATTTAATTGTTCCCCAATTCAATGAAGGAATGCCACGCGGAGATGAAATCTTTTACAACTTTGGATGACAATAAAAAATGGAAAGTAATATTTGTCAATAAAATGATACAATTGGAAGGGAGAATGACACTTTTGTAAATTAGTTTTGTCCTAAGAGCAGATACATATAACATATCCCGTAATGTTTTTATTACCAAATTTGAGTTTGCTGATTAATAGTTAGCTCAATATCTTTATGATCGTATTTCTCACCAAAATTATTTAATTGGAAGGAAGAATCACTCTTTAGTAACTTAAATATGTCCAAAGACTAGGCGCATATCTAGGACATGCTCGTGTTAAAATGGTAACATAATTGGATGGCAATTTCGCCATCACCCAAAAAAAGAAAGAAACAAATCAATTTCCAAGGCCTGTATGAAGTTAGGACCAATTTGATAATGTTGTAGTTTTTAAAGTTATTAACTGTGAAGAGAATTAATTATGAAAAAAATAATGGTTAGGACCAATTAGATATACTGTAAAAATATTAACTGTGAAGAGAATTAACTATGAAAAAAATTAATTAAGCATTTGGTAATATTTATTTTTAAAGGTGTTATTGGTTTTAAAAGCAGTCGTATGTGTTTACTAAATCTTATTGTTAAATTGTTGTTAAAATGTAAATGGCTGAGTTGGAGATAATGTTGAATAAAATTTATTTACATATAAACATGTATATAAAATAGCTTTTTTATGCATATTTGTCAATTGATAACAAAAATAAATATTTTGTATTATTAATTTTATTTTTTTATCTCAATATAATGGACAATAATAATATTATCTTTAAATTTGATAATTTTATTTTCTAGTTAATAAGGATAATTTTATGTTTTTAAAATATAAAAAAAGATATATATGAAATAATATTAAGTACAACACTAACTCTTAAAATCAGATTTTAAAAATTTGCTCATTCCCTTCTTTTCAAAATATGTTGTAGGATAGGCTGATTTTATCAGAAGTGATTTCTTAAAAATTTACCCTCCCAAAAACAATCCAAAATAGTCCTTATTTGACAAAACAAATTTACAAATAAAGAAATTTTCCCTTCATTATTGATATATTTGTAATTTAGCAGGACATGATGTAAATGGTATCATCAATATTTCGTACGCATTACAAGTTTTTTTAAAACAAGAATTTGTGTTCTCAAATTTGAAAGTCCTAGACATTTTCACTTGCATAAGATAATTGAGATTGGTTCACCCTAATTATGAGTTTGTTCAAGAGACAAAGCAATTCGAATCACATAATCTAACTCTTTCATATAGTTAAGTTTCAAATGAATAATTAGTCTTTATATATTAGCCAGCTTTAATTATACTTTCACATTCATTTAGATGATGCATCATTTATGAATCTTACGTCATGGCATACATTTTCTATTAGACGAATCACTAATAATGATAGAAGTTTTTAAAAATACAACATGTTTAATTAAATGAACATCATTAATGATGTTATATGAGCATTTATAATTTTATCAGATGGACTTATAGATGACGTAATACGTCAATTATCTCTATATATTTAATCTAACTCTTTCATATAGCTAAGCGTCAAATGAATAATTAATCTTTATGTATTAGCCAACTTTAATTATACTTTCACATTCATTTAGATGATGCATCATTTATGAATCTTACGTCACGGTATACATTTTCTATTAGACGAATCACTAATAATGATAGACGTTTTCAAAAATACAACATGTTTAATTAAATGAACATCATTAATGACGTTATATGAGCATCTATAATTTTATCATATGGACTTATAGATGATGTGATACGTAATTTATCTCTATATATCTAATATAACTCTTTCATATAGCTAAGTTTCAAATGAATAATTAGTCTTTATATATTAGCCAACTTTAATTATACTTTCACATTCATTTAGATGATGCATCATTTATGAATCTTACGTTATGGTATACATTTTCTATTAGACGAATTACTAATAATGATAGAAGTTTTTAAAAATACAACATGTTTAATTAAATGAACATCATTAATGACGTTATATGAGCATCTATAATTTTATCAGATGGATTTATAGATGATGTGATACGTCAATTATCTCTATATATCTCAACCATAAAAGAGCATAAAATTAATAGATTGTCGAACAAAACATACACTTTTTATTATCATTATGATTTTACGTAATTAGTATATATATTTTCTTCTTATTCTAATGAAGCTGTAAACATTTATAAATGATTCAGCGTAGCCACCATGTATCACGCTCGGTTCTTGAATTGAAACAACGGAACTTCAAGACAATCACTTCTTCTCCATGCCCGGTGAGCCACCTTGACGGTGCAATCGAATCATGGCAAACTGGACAAATGGCATAGTTGTTGCTTATCCACGTGTCCAAACACACCGCATGAAAGAGATGATGGCAACTTAATTCTCTTATCTCTTCTCCTTCTTCAATATGGCTAAGACATACAGCACATTCCACAGCTTCAGCTCTGGAACCCAGCTCGAATCTGTCCTCCCATATATTCACAAGTTGGTCGCTAGCATTTATGCGATGGCCAAAGAAGGAGAAGTGAAGCAAGAGATTGCATGCCCATTTCAAACATCTAAGAAACCGTATCAGGTAACCAAACATGTTCGAATTTTGATTGAACAATGAAACCCTGAAAGTACTAATAATAATGGTGATGATAAGATAGTTGATTGGTTTGAACTTTTTTTGACAATGTGTAGCAAAATGGTCGGTATTTATAGACTTAATTGACATAGAATGTTAAGTGATTTCACTACAATCCAACATATCTTTTTAGCCCATTAAAAAAAAATCTTCGTTGGTAGGATAATTTTTCCCCATAATACCCTTGACAAACAATGAATCCGTACGTAATTACTGCAACTTTGCAAGTTAGGTAATTTTGGCTATTAGACATTAATTACTAGATATACTTTGTGGAATGGCTGTAATCTAGATTTTAGTTTATCATTTATCTGATGCAACTTTTTTTAAATATGATACAATTAAACTTTTACGTAATTTTAGTTTTTAATACTATACAATTCAACTGATATATGGAGCGATATAATATAAGAGTTCTTCTAATTATATGGAATTGGAAGGAGAAAGAAAGTCCGAGCACTTGGAGCCCTCGGGCTTATTTGATGTAATTTTGTTTAAATTAATACTCAAGAAAGATACAATTAGCCTTAATAACAATGGTTAACATCCATTGAGGCACTTTAAACGTTAAGAACTAATCTTATTCATTTATTTATTTTTTCATTTCATCAGTTATTTACTACCTTCAGTACCTTGACATACTAATTTTGCTATATATTACCGCTTTATTTAAAAAAAAGTCAAAATTATAAACATCATGTTTTGAGAAATAATTTATGAACATTTACAAAAGTAAGAATGCCATATATGAATTTTCCTACACATTTAGATCCCGTTTGAATGTCATATATGGATTTTCCTACACATTTAGATCCCGTTTGAGATTAAGATTGAATAGCTGAAGAATAGTAAATGTTTCGTTAATACTACCTCGTTGTAGTTTGAAAAATAAGTTAATTTAATTTTATACTTGTATGACAAAAAATCTATTATATCTTTACTAATTTTGTCAAAACTATTATTTAGAAATTGTATATACTATGTACTATTAATTTTTATTTCATAATCATAATTTTTTTTCTATAGTAACTCTACAATATTTCAATACCAAATAGGGCATTGCCTTTATGGATAACCAAGAACTTTGATATTAATGGATAGTAGATAAGGATTTACACTCAAAAGGTAAAAAGTGATGTAGGATTATCTAGAGATGGGAAAGAAAAAAAGGAAATGTAATAATAAATTTACCATTATTAGTTTTTTTCAGCTAAGTTCGACCTTTGCAAATACTGAAATTTTTATTTATGTAAATTCGAATGAATATAACAGTTTCCATTTATTTTCTACTTTACCAAACCATGCGTACTACCAAGAAAAAAAAATCTAAGTTCTAAACCATAAAATATTTAAAAAAATGAATTTAGGAAAAAAAGATTTAAAAAAAGGTTAAAGGGGTTCCGGAAATACAGAAAAGTAACATGAGCTGGTAAAGAAAAATGTGAAAAGGAGAAAAAAAAAAAGTTGTAATGTTTCCCTCTCAATTTATCGAGCAGTGGCATACACCCAGAAAATAAACCCAATTATAGCTAAAAAATAAAAATAAATTACACTTGAATGGGGTTAAATTAGGGTTTATTTTCAGGGCAACAAACATTTTCCCAATTTATCTCCAACTTTTCAATTGCCTCTATATATTTATAAAATTACCCTTATTTATCACTTTCTTAATTTTCATTACTCTAAAAATACTTGAACAGATCATTCATTGGAATTGTAAGGTTATTGAAACATGAACTAAAGATCTTTCATGTTAATAGAGCAAATGCATTCGAAATTAAACTTTAAAAAGTTGATCATGTTTCATCAATTACTTATTAATGATGTGCATCCAATACCCACTAACAATTTCAAGATCTCACAGCAATCTGGTGCTTGCTGTCTTTATCCCCATTTACACAGCTTCATCCAAGTGCTTTGTCTCTCTTGTCGATGTACTGAAACAATCAGCTTCGTCCCTACTTTTGCTTCCTAAGTTTCTCTTATTATGCATTTGTTTTATCAATCTTTCGAGTATTTCAGTCATCTTCTTAAATAACTGGATAACGGAGCTATCTCGATCAATTTCAAACTCAATTGTGTAAAATGCTGCTCTATTATCTGCGAATGATTTACGGCAGAATCAATTCTAAACCTAGCATTTTATTACCTATTTCAAGTGATTTTTTCTCATCAAAAGTCATGATGCTGATGTTGCATTTTGAAGGATTAATGGAGTTTCTCTAGAACTTGAATAATAATTTGGAAAAGAAAATTAATAAATAAAGATAATTTTAAGAATAATTAAGTTTAATTAAAAAAAAGATTGGTGAGATAGATTGAGGAGTCAAATAAAAATATTAAAAAAAAGGTTGGAATTATTAAATCGTTAGTGCTAAATAATTTGAGGGCCAAAAGCCCAAAACTTCAACTTAACATATAAACACATGAAAGGTAAAAATTTTATTAGTCGTTGTGTTAATAAACTAAAATAACCTCAAAAGTACGTAAATTTTTAATTTAAACCCTTGTGTTTTCTTTGTGTTAATTTTAAGTGCATCTTTGTGATTTAGGAACTTTCATCACAGCGCAATTTTTTCATTTTTCATTTTTTTCTTAATTTTTTATAGTGTGACAACTAATGATAGTTGCATCTCAATTTAAATTATTCAGGTTTTTTTCACATAGGAAGTCAATTTGATGTTGTCCTTCTTCACAGCGCAATTTTTTCTTTTCTCTTCTTTTTTTTTCCCCCCAAAGTACGACAACTAATGGTAGTTGCATCTCAATTTAAATTATTCTGGTTTTTAAATAGAAAAGCAAGTTGATATTGTACTTCTTCCTATATTTTAATTGCCAAACAAATGACATTATTTGTTGGACATGTGTTAGGATCGACTCTAATGTTTGATAAACAAATTTCAATGAATCGAAACGGAACAAACATTTTGAGCACAATCAATCACAAGCAATTGAGGGCCTGTGTTTCTGATATTATAATTGAGCAGCTGTAATTTAAAATTATAATTTTAAAATATTTGACGAACTTATTATTGTAGTTTTAAAAAAAAGTTTTTTTTTCTCTGAATTACGAGGTGGTCTTGAGTGGATCTCAACTGTGGGAGGCACCTTTAAGTCCATATCACAACCTAGATTTAGGGTTGGCAAAAAAGCCCGGGCCGGCCCAGGCCCACGGGCTTAGGCTCGGCCCTCACCCATGAGGGACTGGACAAGGGCCCAAGAAAAAAAGCCCGGACAAAGCCCAAGGCCACTACTTTAAAAAAATAATTTTATAAATTAGAATAATATAATTAAAATTGAAAAGTAATTCAAAAATAAAAAAGAAAACTTAAATTCTTAACTTATAAATCAATTATGATTCAAAAAAACTAAAATTATGATACTAAATTCTCCATTTTGTGTCAATTAATTAAGAGAGCGTTTGAATTAGAAAATTCAGTATTAAAAAAAATTTAAGTTATGAGTTTTTATTTTCTTTATTTATTATTTTAATTTGAAATATTGATTTTCTTTAATTTATCTATGATTGTAATAATTTGTTCATTATTAATTTATTTCAAATTTACAATAATTTAAAAAATTTTAAATAAATAAATAAAGCCCAAGCCCGGCACATGCCCGCAATGGGCCCGGGCCGTACACTTAGCTGACAGAGGGCCTGGACATGGGCTTGAAAAAGCCCGGCCCAGGCCCGCTGTTTGCCATCCCTACCTAGATTAATCCCCGCTCGTACTGGGTCGGCCTGTAAGAGGTAAAGTGTTAGGTAAAGTAGTGACTCCATACGAGAGCGGGACTTGAAAAAAAAAAAGTTAATTTTATCTCAGATTTGTATGATCAAAACCTATAACATACTTATTATTTTTATCAAAATTATTTTTAAAAAATTATATTTATTTAACATTATCAATTTTTATTTCACAACCGTAATTTTTTTTATTTCACAGAAAATGTGGGTTAAGCTACCACAACACCTTAATAAAATAAACACGCCCTGAGAAAGAATCAAAAGAATTGCATAATTGAAGCAGAACAGAAAATGGTAGGGTTCAGCCAATTTTGCTTACTTCCGCACCTTCAAACTTCCTTAAGGTCGATCACCTAAAACAGTAGAAAAGTTGACAAGGAAGTTACAGCTCTCACAACGAGAAACGGAATCTCCCTAGATTGTCCAACTAATAAAACACTCAGTAAGAAAAAAAAAAATCACATTGAATTATGCTGGTTTGATCAATCTTAAAATCACTGTTTCCAGCAACTATTTTTGCTAGCCAATCAGAAGATATAATAGCTGTTGTTTCTTACAGCAATGGGATCAGCGCTCTTCAGAGTTTTTGCAATCAGCTTCTGAGTTTTCCTGTGCCCTTTTGCTTCTTGCCTCATGCTCTCTGTCTTTTCAATCTTATGATACAGATTCTTTAGCCTCATATTTCTCATTCTAGACCTCAGAATTTTCGCTAACCTCTGCAAACCAATCATCATCACCTTGGCATGAAACCTGCAAACAAAGATCAGAAATGTAAGTGAGTGTTTAATACGTAACTATTAGAAATATATACCTGTGATACAAGACTCAAATTCAAAGTTTCTCCCGTTGGCTTAAATAAGGAAGAACGACACTTTGGTCCTTCTTCAAAGTTATTTTTTACTGTTTAGATTCTTAATAAATTTTTACAAACTCGTTTCATCTTTAGCGTTAAAGGATAGTGACATGTTAGTTTTGTTTTGTAAGTTTGTAAGAATCTCAAATAATTATTTGTGCGTAAAATGTAATTTTTACCCTTCAACAAAATATATTTAGTGTTAATATTTTAGCATCATGAATGAAAAAATGGGATATTAAAAATTTTATCCGAGACCCAAATAGTAAAACAAATTCTGTGAAGGATGAAATTGTCATTCTCTGTCTTTTTAAAAGTTTGTTTGTTGAACACGTGGCTATAAAATCAGGTCTAACTATTAATTAATTAAATGATCACGTCCCGTGTGTTTCAATTTGTTGAGCAGTCAAGCAATGCATGTGAATGAGATGAAGACTAGGCAATATTTGATGGTATGCATCAACTACCACAAAGATGCGAAATTTAATCGAGAAAAAGAAAGCGAAAGCACTTCAATCATCAAACTAATTAGAAATGGTTCAAAGCAATTTCTTTTTCCAACTCCACACTAAAAATATACCTAACACAGTATATATGGATCAAGTGAAACAACGAAATATATAATGGGAGAACACATGTTTTATTCTTAACAGATATTATATTTATTATATACATTTTTATTCGATTTTTAATTACTTGTTTCTTCCCTCGCGTTAAGAGATAACATAGTTGACTGTGAAAATAAAACAAAAACAGTCATTTAGAGTGTGATATTTTAAAATTTAAATTGAAATCTTACACAAGTCATTGGGATTATAAAAAAAAAGGATTCTTTTGGCAATTACACAAACCTAATTATTTTCACCTTCTCTCTAATTTTGACACCAAACTACTTTAAAATATTATAAGTAAGATAGAATTGTAGAGGAACATAAAATGTTAACTTCATCTATTATCTTTTGGCACTAAAAATGAAATAGACGGTTAAAAATCTAATAGAGATGAATAAAACATTTATGAGAGATTAAACAATAGATGAATATAACATTTATGAGAGATTAAACAACCATTCTCCTATATATAATTTGGTCCTTTAGCTTCGAATGAAACGAATATTAAGATGTTGACATGTATTTCAAGTGAGCACTATCACATGCAAAATCACAAAAACGAAAGTCTAAAAGTAGTTTCAAACTAGGGAGGGAGATGACATGTGTTACCCATATAACTTTTGGATTATTAAAAGTATTATTATGATTTTTTTTTTTATGTCAAGGGAGTAACAGGAAATTGTGAAAATTAGAGAGAAATAAGTAGCTAAAACTCAAAAACCACAAAATCATGTGACATCTTAATATACTTTATATTAATGTACTACGATGTTTTTAATTTATGTATATTTCTTCTATTTGTAGTTGCCTGACAGAAACAAGGGAGCAGCAATGATATAAATTCAACACCAAAGATTAAAACAAAAAACAAAAATACTGTCTTATGGTTGCAATTGAGAACACTAGCTAGATGAGGTTGTCAAGTCACTAACTACACACAGGTAACTGAAAAGACCAGGAAATTAATTAAGCCATGGCAATTATGTAAACGACATGACGTTTTCTTCATAATTAATGACCCTAAAAGTATTAGAAGATAAATCACTAAACCTATCCTCAGGCAGTCCAAATATTTCAGCTCTCCTCATACTTCTATTCACAACATCATAATGGATCACGTAAACTGAGTCGGACACTGTCTGTGGCACCAACAAGAGCTCATTGTTACGACCAATACAATCAACAAAGTAATCAATATCTTCTTCAAGAATCTCTTCACCGTAATCTTCCGGTAAAAACACCTTAATCTGAACCCAATAATCACCATCATTTTCATCCAACACCCAAATCGTCATGGTAGCATCTTCAAGAAGCAGATGATCAGCTATAGCCGGACGTCCCGAATACACGATCAGTTCAGACTCACTTCTACGCGCCAATGCCTTTGCAGGAATTTCAATCACCCGGAAACTCTCCTCATGTAAATCAAACGCAATTAGAACCGTTCTGCCGTTCTTGTGAGTCGAAACCCAACTTCTGAAATACACAAAGCCATCAACACAAACGCTTTCCCGCTGAGGATAATAATTCGGGCCACCTTTAAGCGGGCGCCAGGAATTTGTCCCCAGCTCAAAAATTCTATACTCAGGGTCTCTCCCAGGGATGGCCCAGGAGTTCAAAACTTTGTACTTTTTACTAACGGGATCAAACCCAAAGGAGTTCACGCAAAAGTAAGTAGAGTTTACGGAAGGAGACGTTAAGGAGCAAACAAACGGGGTATTGAAGGTTTGTCTGGTACTGGGGTTGCATAATGTAGCGTAAAGGCCGAAGTCCATCAGGATTATGCCGTTAACGGAGCGAGTGGTGTAACGGGAGAAGCGCGGTGGGATGGTCAAGAGAGGGACGGCGAGGCCGCCGTCGAAGTCAACGGAGAAAAAATGCTGAGCGGTTTGAAGCCTGGCTGGGCAGGTGACGAGGAGGCCTACAGTTTTTATGGGGAAATTAAGTGCATGAAGTTCTGCAAACGATGGGGCGGTTATGTACGACGAGCAAAGCTTGGAAAGGCAACGGAATCGCATCAAGGATTTTATGGGCAGCTTTGTGAGAATATCGTAGATTATCTCGGAAGGTATTGGTTTTGACGATGATGGCGGTTGTTGTTCCTTCTCCATCATGCTGTCTGTTGTTGTGTGAGGATCACTCTTGCGCTCTCTGGTTAATTTTTGCTTAGGGTTTCATTAAGGGATTAGGGATGCGGGGGTTTGGTTTTTTTCCTATCCTAGTGAGAGTGTAAAAGCACAAACTTAAATCAGTTGGTGAGCTTTAGATTCTTCATTTGTGTGGTGAGCAATGCTGATTGCGGCTTTTTAGTGCGCTCGCGTCGGTGCGATGTTAAACTTCTTTTATACGTATACAATCACAACTCTACTAATATATATATTTATCATTAGACTATTAGAAATTTATTGTGACTGATCTAACTTCATTTTTATCCAATATTCTATTCTCATTAATTTGAAGGAACATATATATTTATCCTATCCACAAATTTATAGAAGAAATATTAATTTACTCTCACCCAATAATCTGTGCCCAGGTGTATTTCGATATTTTTATATATTTTATTATAATCAAGAACTAAATTTAGAAAAAAAAAAACAATTGTATGTTTTCCCAAAAAAGAATACTACCTAGCTTGTAGATTGGATAGACACTTATTAGTTGTTGAAATATTTTATTATTATGCACATTTGATAGGTTGTATTTGTCTGTAACAATAATACCTAGTATATCGCACTAAAACACCAAAATACATCTAATTGACAACAACGTTTTTCTAATGTTCCTTGTTAAGCCTTGTTTGACAGGTCGTAGTTGACTGTATAAAACAACAATACAGTGTTATTAAAATTTCTTTATAAATCTTTGAAACGTTCAAAATTAGAGGGAATAAGATTCTCTCCTAATCTAACTCTAATGAGTTTCAAAGATCTCCTATCATAGGTATTTTAGTGGTAGTATATAAGTAAAATTTAACTTCTTTATATTTTTTATTTATTATCTACCAATCGGATGAGATTTTAAAGATCTCATATCATATGTCTTTTAGTAGTAGTAGTAGTGTATGAGTAAAATTTAATTTCTTTACATTTTTTTTTATTAACTACTAATCAAAGTTATTTATTCATACATATTCAGATTATGAGAGAATCTTGTTATGAGGTAGAGATCAAATTATCCATTTTATAATAAAAATATTGATAAATTAATATTTGATTAAATACTATTTTATAGGGGTACTGATTTGATAACTAACGTGTGCTTTATTTTTCTCAGTCATAAGAGCACTATTAATGATTGAGGATTTCCTGTACTGTTAATTGACAAAATTTACAACTACTCAGCATCTACTTAATTTATGTGAAAACTTACTCAATAGTCTAGTGTTCGACTACTTCTTTACCTACAACGAATGTATAGGTTTGAGTTTCCCGTATGTATTAATGTGTTACTTTTCTTTGAAATATTTAAAAATAAATCTGATTACACATTTTGAGTCGGTTTAAGAAGCTGTAATAAAATTTTATTAGAAATTTTAATATTCATTGTTTAACCTTAAAAAAAAAAAAAAAACCTAAATCTATGTAAAAAGTCTGGCAAGCGATAAACACATTAATGTCGTGCCAAAGAGTTGGTGAAGCACGCTTTTTAGCTCTGTGCATGGCATTTGGGACCCATTGGTGAGGACCTTTTAAAAAAAAGATTGTTTGAGATGGTTTTAAAGAAAAAGACATATGCCACTTCGGCCTTGGCCGAAGTGGTGGGCTGCTGCCCTCACAAGCACGGTTCTAGCCCCCACAAAAGTATTGTGGGGGCTAAATGTTCTTTATATTTAAAAAATCATTATCCCTTGTGAAATGTAAGTGGAGTATGGACATTTTCTCTTGTGAGGGGTTATTTGTATTGGGCATGTACTTCATAGAATTCATTGTAATAATGTAAGTCCCAATCATGTATATCTGATTGTAAATATCAGTGTAATATCTCTGCTACAATAAGCAGTTGTTGTAAATATCTGTGTAATACAGTAATCTGATGATTAATCAGTTTCAAAAAAAAAAAAAAAAAAGACATATGATAAATTCCAAAGAAAAAGATATAGGATAAATTTGGTAGTGAGGTTTATTTTTTTAAGTTCGAGAGCACTAAAGTATTTATTAAATTCTAACAGTTATAGTTTAAAATTTAAATTGATTTGATTCCGTACTTATATAATGATAAATTTATAATATTTTTATTATTTTTATCAAAATTATTTTTAAAAAATCATATTTATTACGTATTATTTATATTTATTTTGTAATTACAATTTTTTTATGACAGCTGTACTTTTTTAAGTACAACACTTTTTATTCATAGCATTGACAAAAAAAAACTGCTTAAAGACTGAACTGCTCTTTGTTTTATCACAAATTATTTTATTATCTTTACGAGTTATAATAAAATGAAATAAAGATGTGGACTTGAACAATCCCAGCCCCATGGACCAGTGTGCGTCGTACAGCGTCACTGGGCTTATATGAAAGACCAGCCTCGACACATTACAGTTACAGACAAATAAGTTATATTTTCTCTCTAAATAAATTACTTGTATTAATCAATTTTTTTTTTAATTTTTTACATGTCATTTCCTATGTAATCAAAATAAATTGCACAAATTTAAAATATATTGTTCTTTTCATAAATATTTTTGTACTTATAATTGCTTTCAAATTATAATTTAATATATGTGTAATTTAAGCCACATTCATAAATTTTTTACCTAAAAAAATTTTAATTTGTGTATAAGGTAACAACAAGATTGCAAAAGAAAAGAAAAATAACAAACTACTACGTTAAGTTTTAATGCTAAAAACAATTAAATTAAAAACTAGAATAATATATTTAAAAGAGAGAGAGAGAGAGAGGATATTTTCGAAAATAAAATAAATATAATGGAAATGGAATTTCACGAGGAAATTAGAGGTGTACCAGTAGTTCAACTCTATATAATCGAGTACCTAAATAGATGGGGTTTACAATCATTCTTTATTCGATGAATGTTAGTTATCTTCTCGTCTCAACCTTTTTTTTTTTAAATAAAAGTTGAGAGTGTAGCTATTTCATCATGATTATAAAAGTCAAATTTGCTTGTTCTTTTCTTCTTCTTCATTTTTTTTTTCAAATTTTTTTGTCGAGACGTCCTGTTTGCAGGAGCATATATGTGGAACTTCAAATTGATATCAAAGTTGAGAGATTAATTATTTCATCATGATTATGAAGGTCAAATTAGCTTGTTCTTTTCTTCTTCTTTATTTTTTTTTAATTTTTCTTTTTTGGTACACGTCTCTTTTTTGGAGGAACATATTCTTATGTTGAACTTCAAATTTAGGTAGATCGTGTTTGATTTTTCTTTTCATTTTTTTAATAGTAGATATGAGCTAAACTTTATATTAAGAGAAAAAAATTATATGAGATAGGTTCACCAGCTTAGTATGAGATAGGCTCATTTAATGCTGCTCTCCCATATGGCAAAGTAAAGAATCCTAGAGTGAAACTATTTGTAGATTCCACAATAATTTATGGGTATATTTGGCACGTGGTATTGCATTGTATTATCTTGTGGGCCCAGCATTAGTTAAAATATACCTGTGTTTGGTGACCAAATGGATTGCATTGAGCAGCATTAAAGTGCAGCTTTTGCCGCATTATCAAAACCCGCACCCCCCCCCCCCCCGGGGATTAAGAAGTATTATTGACTTTTGGGGTTTAAAAAGCAGTAGCTTCTCCTTTTTTTAACTTTATAATAATAGTAATAAATAAATAAAATTTTAATTTAATATAATATTATACAATATTAATTAATAATAAATACTTAAATAGTATATAAAAATATAATATAGCATTACATTATTTAATTAAGTTACAATAATTAATATAAAATATTAATACAATTTAAATATATTAATATAATATAATATTTAATTTAAATTAATAAAAAATTATTATAGTACAGTGTAGTACTAAATATTGTACAATATTATTATAATACAATATTAATACAATACAACATAATATAATACATCAATATTAAAATAATATAATACAACATAATACAATATGTATATCAAACGCACTCTATATTTAAAAGCCGGTGAAAGTGGATTCCACTACTCTGCCACCACATGATAAAGCACCATTAAATGGGCTTACCAGTTACAACTTTAATATATCTCGCGCAAGTTTCTCTGAAATTAGATATGTTAACGTACATTGAATAAATTTTTAATATTATAATCAATAATTTTGTAATGTCATTGAAAAAAAAACTTAAAACGATTTTGGAAACAAAAATTATGAAATAAATCTTTACATGTTTTTTTAACTTGACGGCCGAGTTCAAATTTTAGAGTACAACTGTACAAGGATTGAAAATTTTGATTTGACTTTTACCCACCTTAACTTTTTAATTTAAAAAAAAAATGAATTTGCCAGTCTAGTTGAAAAAATAATAAAATTATGCTGTAAGATTTTGAAAAAAAAGAAGTAAAAAGTGGTAAAACAAATAAAATTACACCGTAACATTTTGACAAAAGAAAAGAGAAAATTAACTTATCCAAGCATTTTTATAAATTCATTATCAAAATTTATATTTAAAGAAATTGCCCGATTCAAACAATCATGCTCAAACATAAAATATGAAGTAAATTATAGCAACAACAACACATTCGCTTTCACACACACATTTCGTCAAATACATTATATGCAATAATAAATTAAACTATTTTATCCACAATTTTGTTAACATATATGTTTCCATAATATTGATTTTGATGATAACAAACAAGATTAAGAATGATTAATCTTTTAAGCTCAAATTATTTAATATTCTTTTTAAATAAATCATTATTTTCACATTATAAATGTTTTGTATTTAATGGAAAAATGATTTTATGAAATTAATTGTTTTTATTCTTTTTAAATAATAAATCATTATTTTCACATTATAAATGTTTCATATTTAATGGAAAAATGATTTTATGAAATTGGTTGTTTTTCAAAGTTTATGGTTTAATTGAAAGCATTTTGAAAACTTTGAAATAAACAAGTATTTCTTGAAATTTTGGTAAAGAACTTATTTGAAAAGTGTCATAGCATTTTTGGCTATATCATAATTTCAGAAAGTTTTGGGATTAACAAAGCATTACTTAGAAATTCTGAAATTGTACCTATTTGCAAAGTTTCATAACGTTTTGGGCCTTAATATAATTTTATAAAGTTTTGGGGTCAAACGGTAATTTCAGAAAATAGTGCACTGTGCAGGTTACTGTAGCAATCACTGTAGCAAACGGCTAACCGTTTATTTAAAAACGGTTAACCGATAATTTCCAGAAAGCATGTTCTGCAAAGTATTGTTAAAATGATGATTCTGGAAACTAACGGTGAACCGTTTACTGAAAACGGTTAACCGATTATTTCCAGTTTTTGCTAACCTTGAACCGTTTAGTAAGAACGGTTAAACCAAATTTGTTTTGCAGGTCTCTGGAAATTAACGGCGAAAGGGTAAGCCTAAACGGCTAACCGTTTATTTGAAAATTGGCCCAACGGTAACTTTGACCAACCGAAACGGCTAACCGTTTATGGTTAACGGCGAACCGTTTTCTGTCCGACAGTTTGTAACGGCTAGATTTTCAGCTCCAACTATAAATATGCTCAATCCAATTCAAACAAAAAGAATTCCAACGATCATCATTGAGCAAAATATTGAGAATACAATTTTCATTGAGCTTTAAATCTTTGTATTCATCTCATTCATTCACACATTGAGCTTTCACTTGTGATCAAACACATTGTGTGAGAGAGATTCATTTGTAATCTTTTTTTTTGTAAAATCAAGTTAAAAGATTGTAAGTGTTGGGATACACTTGGGTTAAGAGATTGGGGATAATCTCTTGTTGTAAAGGTCCATTGACACCTTGGAAGTCAATTGTAAGCGTTTGAAGCCTTGGGAGGCTAGCTTAGTGAAATCCTCAAGCCCGGTGTGCTTGGAGGCGTGGACGTAGGCGGGGATAGCCGAACCACGTAAAAATCCTTGTGTTCGTTTTCTCTTCCCTTACTCTTTTAATATTGTGCTTGATTGAATTTATTGTTTTCGAATTTATTAAGGCATTAGATTAAATTGTTGTGTGGTTTGCCTAGGATACTTTTTAAAATCCCAATTCACCCCCCTCTTGGGTTGCCTAGTTAGTATTTCAAATTTGTTTATAAGGCTCACCATAAAATCTAACACTAATTATTAAGGAAAATTATCTCTACATCACCTTTATTTTGTCATATGTACATTAAATTACCTCAAAATTTTGATATATTTTTTGCACTACCTTTATTTCTAAGTTTATATCAATCAGCCACTTTAACACAAAAAATAATTATTTTACCCCTAAATGTTTTAAAAAACTATTTTATTCTACAAAATTTTGAAAAATAAAAAATTATAATTTTAAGAATACCCCTAAATTCAATAAAATAAATAAATCTCAAAATCTAAGATGATAATTTTTAAATGAAGTTATAATTATAAAAAAATTAACATCTTATAATTATGATTTTTGTAATTATAATTTCGATTAATATTTGTAATTAAATTAAGTATAGGGAGGTTTACAAAAAATAACATGAAGAGAAAAAATTCCTATAATTATTGTAAACTTCCCTATAATCAATTTTAAGAAACATTCCTATACAAATTAAATGAAATTATGATTACAAAAAATTAACATGACAATTTTTAAATGAAATTATAATTATAAAAAATTAACATATTGGATTTGAGATTTATTTATTTTATTAAATTCAGGGGTACTCTTGTAATTAAAATTTTTAAAAAATTTTTGTAAAATAAAATGGTCTTTTAATTTATTTAGGATAAAATGATAATTTTCTAGTATTAAAGTGATTTATTGATACAAAGTTAAAAATAAAGGAGGTGCAAAACTGTAAATAACATGTTAAAATATTAAGATAGTTAGATGTATGTATGGTAAAATAAAGATGATGTACAAATAATTTCTTAACTAATAACAGCATATAATCAATTGTAAAATCAATTTAAATTCACAAGAAAATACAATAATTAAAACATTAATTAACCTAATACTAACAAAAGTATAAACACCCTGTCACCGCAAAGGATACGTTGCGTAGTGTTTCCAATATCAAATCTTGGTTGCTGCCATTGTGGGTGATGGGCTACAGGTTTAAGAGGGTCGTGAGATGGTGATGAGAGTAATTTAGTCTAAAACACTTGTACTTAACTATGATACAAAAAGTTAAGGCCGAGTGGTTAGGGCTGTTGTCCTGCAATTTGGAGGGTAGTAATTCAAACCCCCACAAGTATAATGTAGATATATTTTATTCCTTAATTATATTGTATAATTGAGTGAAGGTATTCTTTTCTTTCACCTAAGTGTGAGTGGAGTAGACATCCCTCGAATATTAATAAAGTTTAAAATCTGGGCAGTATAAGCATTGATGTAAGTTGATCTCAGTAATAATTTAATTTGTAAATATTAGTTATAGTCTCATATAATATGAGTTGTAGTTTGACCAGTAATCTCATATAATAATAAAAAAAAACTATGATAGGAAAAGTTAAAACTGACCCATTTTAAAAAATTTAAAATCTTTTGAGTGATGATAGAGCCATAAACTCGTGTATAAATTTATCTTATACAAATTGATGTATCATTAATTCATTAATTGAATAAAAATATATAAAATAAATAAATTATATAAATTAAAAAATATTTAATTCAATCAATTTTATTATGTCCCACCAATTTAAAGTAAATTTATATAATGACTGTATCATTATCCAAATCTTTTTAGGCTAGTCACGGTAAATTTCCCTGACGAAGTTGCCGTAACCGTAGATCTTTTCCCACCAACTCACCATCAAAACAATCACGCAATCATTTCAAGCCACGTGTTAAGGAGTCCACGACAACGTGTCAGCGAAGACCGGAAACTCGAGAGACTGGGAAATGATTTCGGGGGACCCCATTTTCTTCACGTCGTATCGTAATGGAAAAACAAAAGAGCGAAAATGAAGAAAACAAATCAGAAACATTTTCTCTCAATAGCGAGAAAGAACTGAGGAGGAAAAAAAAAAAAAAAGCTCTTCTCTTTTAACAGCAACTGCTTAAACAACAATGGCAGTTAATTCGTCGACTCACCGCGCGCTTCCACTTAACCGTCCCGTACAGCTTCGCTTTCGCTTATCTCCCGCTTTCTTCTATAACCGGACATCTTCCAGACCCGTTTTCTCCACCGACGCTCCGAATTTGAGACTCGTCTCGGTCCGCGCTCATAAACCTGGTTCCGACGGATTTGGTTACAAGAAATCGGTGAATTTGACCGATTCCGAAGCTCCGATCGGTTCTTCGAGTTCGTCAACTTCGTCGGCTATTGATTTTCTCACATTGTGTCATAGCCTCAAGGTAAGGACTACAATAAAATAAATTAAATTTGCTGACTGTTCAGCTTGTTTGGTTTCTGTAGAATAAAATTGAAAACTGAATATTGAAATTAAGTTTTTTTAATAGTTTATTTTTTGGCGATATTTTGTTACCTACCAAATGAACGTATACAGCAAACTTGCTTCCAATAGCAGTACAACATTATGCTTACAAAGATGTGATGCAAAGTTTGTTTTCGAACTCATACAGCCGAATGACACGGCACTCATCATTGAGTGTTCATTAATCAAATCAATCATTGCCTCCTGCATAGCAATTATTGATAGTTGTCACATCTCTGAGGATACTAGATTTGATGATAAATTTGTGGCTTGATTAGTAAGAAATGGAAAATGATGTATGGTAGTGAACTTAGTGTTTGTGTTAATGCCGTAGACAACAAAAAGGAAAGGGTGGATCAATCATGGGATAAAGGGACCAGAATCAATTGCTGATCATATGTACCGCATGGCTTTGATGGCTTTGATTGCTGGTGACATTCCTGGCGTGGACAGAGAAAGGTTGGATTTTCACATTGAATATTCACAATTTAATTTCAAATTCACTTCAAATGTGATTGTTTCAGCTTAGAAAGGAGACTAGAGATCTGTGATAATGATGTTGGATGGATTTATATTAACATCACTTGAAAGCGGAGCCTTTTATGTATCCAGGAAATTCTTGTGACACATCTTTGATTCTTTGATAATACTGACATTTGTGCTCAATTTATGCCATTCGCAATTAAAGTTTACCAGGTGCTTGTTATTTTTCTTTTGATAATTGTTATTCTAGGTTTGATTGCTCCCTTTTTGGTGACTTTTTTAGAATGTTTTCCTCTGTTCTTTTTTGAACAGGTGTATTAAGATAGCAATCGTGCATGATATTGCAGAAGGTACTTGCTTTCAATTCTCTGAAATATTTTATGTTCCACTTTGAAGAATGTAATAAGAATGCGTGACTTTTGTAAACAATTTACCTTTCTGTCATTCTATTCTTTTATGGCTTCCCTTTTTTTCCCATTTTGGATAGTCTTGGAAAGCATTTACCTTTTCTTTTTACTGGTTGTTTAATATATGGCATAGGAAGTTAATAGAGAATAGAAAAATAGGCTCCCATTTAAAAAATTTAGTGTCTTGATGGATTGTCGTATTAGTGGAATTTACAAGAGATCTAGGTGATTAAAACAGGTGTGTATCTGGCCTAGCACTTATGTATTTTGTTTTTAGGATATCCTTAATAATTAATTTGCTTCTTCTAGCTTGGGATTTTGAGGAGAATGGCTGGATTGGATGTGAGGAATATGGGAATGCTATTGAAGTATTCCTTGGGAATGCTTATGTCAGTTTAGGGTAAAGAAAGTATTTGGAGGATAAATATTTAGGGAAAAAAAATGTTGGTTGATTACACATGCACACAGTTGTATAATCTTGGAGGCAAATCAGAATCTATAGAATCTTGGAGGCAGGTGAGAAGAGGGGATGACAATTATTAAGTTTATTTGGAGGCAAAATATGGGGCAAAGAAAGGCTGGTTGATTCATAATCTAGGAAGAAGTTTTGAAGATAGTTGGTACATGAGGTGGGGATCACAAATAAGTTTGTTTTAGAGGAGAAATATAGGGCAAAGAAATGCTGGTTGATTCCTCTGGAGACAATCACATTGTGAGCCCATATTATGTTACCTTGGATGAAGTTTTTTGTTATAGTTGGCAGATGAGAGCAGGGGATAAGTTTGTATATCAGTTCTTCTCTGTAATTCCAGGGAATATCCTGTTACTACTTTTTTTGTATGGGAAATGGGTCTACGTCAACCGGAACATAACATTACTCATTGTGAGAATCTACCTTTTGTACATTCTTTAATTTTTTTGTATTCTGCTTGGATTTCACAGCTATTGTTGGGGACATAACACCATCAGATGGTGTGCCTAAAGAAGTAAAGAGCAGAATGGAGCAGGAAGCTTTAAATGAAATGTGCAAAGTTCTTGGCGGAGGGATGAGGGGTACTGCCTAAGCTCTCATTATTATGGAAATTGTAATCACTCAAACACCTCAATGTTGGCACTAATTTTTAGCAATTGGGTATTTGTTTTCTGCAGCCGAAGAGATCCAAGAATTATGGGCGGAGTATGAAAATAATGCCTCCATAGAAGCTAATCTTGTGAAAGATTTTGACAAAGTATGTTTGTGCATTTATGTGCATTCATTTATGTAAGATTTTTAAATATATGGTTGAGATTTAAGATGTGATTTAGGACAACATCGCCACTTGCAATATCTTGATAAAGGTAGTGATCTGCTTAGAGCTAGAATTCTGTCTATACTTTTAACAAGGTAGTCCATGCTAACAAAATTGCATAGTGTTTCTCTGAACCCCTTTTCTGGTTGGTGCTTTATGTTATATTATTTTAATGACTAATGACTGTGAATATACTGATGTTTTTAAGGTATACAAATTGTCTTGTCTACAACAGTCTCTTGAAATAAAATGCTTTACTGTTCTCTTAGCTAGTGTTGGATAGTCTGACAGTCGTAGTTAAATTTGTAGTGTTGGGTGCAAGTGTTATTTACAGACAAGGCTTGGTGTACACTTAGCCCAAAAATTAAAAAAAAAATAAAATAAAATAACTAGATCATTTTTCTGGTTGGCCAGCAGAGCTTTTGTCATAGATTAAATTTTGAGGCGTTCACCGTTTGTTGTTTCCATAACTATAATCAACTTGTAATTGCAAAATGACTTGATGGTCGTAGATATTATTTCATACTTGTTGCATTTTCTCTCTCTTTATCCCTATTTTATCATTGTTCTAAATGTCTTCAACGCAGGTTGAGATGATTTTGCAGGCATTGGAGTATGAAATGGGTAAGCTTCTAGATGAATTTTCTGCGTATATGTTCTGTTTCTGTGGGTTTTTTTCTTGTCTTTCTCATTTGCTATTACAATGTCATGACAGAGCATGGGAAGGTGCTGGATGAGTTTTTCCTTTCCACAGCAGGTAAAATTTAATATTTCTTCATTACAGTCAGTTAACAGATTGAAATACCAGTTTCTTTAACTATCAACTGAATATTATGTTCTTCCCTTGTGCTCTCAGGAAAATTTCAGACAGAAATAGGAAAGTGTTGGGCAGCCGAGATCAATTCAAGAAGAAACTCAAGGTTGGCGAACAAACTCAGTTGATCTCGTGGTCTGGTCATGGTTCTTTGCCAAGTGAAGTCAAACCAAACTTTTTGAGTGGTAATCACAGGACTGAGAACCGTCCCCTAGGTAGGTGAACCTTGTTCATCTTCCCTCTTTATTTGAGTAGGTCAACTACTGACTTTTTATCTAGAAGCAACCTGAAAGGAGCTTCCATTGGCGACTACTGGATAAGAAAAGCTGTCAAAATCTGGAAATTCAACATAGCAGCTTCTATATCCTGCTGATACTGACTTTTAATCAGACAAGCATGTAGTAATTTTTTTTTACTTTTTTTTGGGGTTAGCAGTGGAATTATAATTGTTAGTTACTAACTTACTACTAGTTATACCTTCGGTGGTCAAATTTTACTGATAGATCATTAGTAGGGCTGCATGAAGGCTTTGCTTTGAAAAATATTAAGGCGGTTATAATCAAACTGTGTTATATTCATCCTTATAATTTAAATAATATATTCAGCCAGCAATGGTGGATGGCACTTGCTAGCTAACTTAAGAAGGTGATCTGGCCTTATATATTGGGTCTTTTATGAGAAAACAATGCTGATGAATCTTGATTTTTCTGTTGAGTTGACCTAAATCAATATTATTAGCTGCTTTGTAGTTAACATCTATGTCATCTCAATTTGTTTATTGCATAGGAGAAAATTGTAAACTCTAGCAAATTGGTAAAAGTGCATCCCTTTCGAATATGGGACACCGACAAGATAGATGGTTTGGAAGTTTGGATTGGTTAAGCGAGCTTGATTAGTTTCTAAATGTGCAGCTATTATTCAATCCTTGGAATATGCCTTTGAATTGGATCATCTTTACATAGTTATCTATTAAAGTCTACTTTTGGACAAGGTCATTATCCAATTGTAACCCACACGCCCATTTTCTTTATTAAAATTGAAAATTTCCCATCTGGAAGATGATAAGGATTGGGAATACGAAAGAAAGAAATGACCAATTCCTTCTCATTCATCGTCAATGGTTGCCGCATCATGTGGAAGCAAATTACACGTAGGCTTTACGTTAAGTAAAATTTTCAGTGGATGACATTGTTCATGTTACAATCAACAATAGCACTGTCATATTACAGTATTGGATCAATACGTGCCTTCAATTTTATTTACTAGATATTTACTAAATTTTCACAATTGTACT
The DNA here is from genome assembly GCF_000493195.1 of Citrus x clementina. Classification (NCBI taxonomy): domain Eukaryota; kingdom Viridiplantae; phylum Streptophyta; class Magnoliopsida; order Sapindales; family Rutaceae; genus Citrus; species Citrus x clementina. The sequence continues at coordinate 19,969,152 of NW_006262274.1, read as the reverse complement.
TCATTAGTAAAAGAAAAATGTGTTATGCCAAATCAAGAAGAATCTGAAGTCCAAGGCTATAAATCTAATAAGCTCAGCCCAGCTTCAGAAAAGTCTTGAGCGTGTGCTCCCTGTAGGGCCCTGCTTGCTGGGTCTATATCCGTCAATGTTGGTAATCAATGTTGTGCGGTCAGCGCATACGCATAAATATGAGCATCCATCTGCCCTTTAACTTCCACCGACAAGTTATTAGTTGAATACAGGCGAAAAATCAACATTCAATCGCTGAAACGTAAAAGAGAAAACGGAACAAAATAATAAAAGGGGAAAAGAGGAAAAAAAAAAGAAAAAAAAAAGTACATCAGTTAACAACATTTATGAACATCAAATTTGTAGTCAAAAAAATTCATAAAAGCATCGAAGATTCCCATTTGAAGTTTGCAGAAAGTGCAAATGCTTAGCAACAAATGCTCCAGAAAAAAGCTTCACGGGTTGCCATAAATTTGTCAATAATTGGACAAATTGGCCCACTACCCAGTACCCACGGCCATAAAAATTCATTTCTTATTTATGAAAAAGAAAAAAAGGTGAAAAATCTTGCCAATTCAGCTTAGTGCTTACATCTTTCACGACCCGCAGATTTGATCTTCACCATCGGAGCATGTGATTCACAATCTCTCGTGAATTCAGAAGCATCAAACCAGAATATGTGTACCGCAGATGCCTACTTAATTCTACATTCCCTGCCATCCAAATTACTTTAATCTTATGATATTTTTTTTAAAAAAAAATGAACCATGATTTATACTTTTTTTTTTCATTAATACTATACCCAGTTACCCTCATTCAGGCCAATGAATAATGATGAGTCAGATGTGAACATGCACCGTGTAAAAAAATTTGTGATTTACATCATCCCTTGCTTTTGAGCTTGTCTTTGTTGTTATGGAGGAATAGAGATCTCCACGTAGAGAATTTCTTTGCTTTGTGCCTGGTTAAATGATTTTTTTTAATAAAAAAGATTTGGTGAGAACACAATTAATTATATTCAAATGACAATTTGGGTGGATTTTGGGTCAATAAAATATCGCAGTCAAACGTGGGGCTCCAAAAATCCAGACGAATTACAGTAAATTAAATAATAAATTATTTATAGTATGAATTATCAAACAAAAACAGTGTTGTGAAGACAACATCAGCCATTGGACGATGATATTTTGGGGTGGTGTGGGTGGGTACCCACTTTTAAAATATTCTGATTTTTGTTACTTATTTAATTCTTTTAATTATACTTTT
>NW_006262274.1:19758748-19967771 GCF_000493195.1 Citrus x clementina | reverse complement strand
GGTAACACGGAAGTCAGAATACCCATCAGCTTCGTAGGTTGATTTTACTGTGAGTTTGGTGATTTGGGTATTGCCTAAACTTGGTTGCCGTGTCCATTTCGCTTGAGAACTGACTGATGATCATAGTTTAGTTCAAGAAGTAGTTTGGTGATCTGTGTTATGATAAAGAGAGGAAAAAGATAATGAAGGGTGATTAGGGTTTCTGTGTTTTGAAGTTAAAGAGTGTTTGGTGATTTCAGGGTTTGATTTGGTAAATTTGGCATCTTGGATAATCTGTCAGTTGGAAGAAAGATTGAGAATTTCGTTTTTGCCTGTAAAATACAATCTGGAACTGGATTTTGATCAAAGTTTTGGTTTTTGTACTGGAATTATGCATAGTATGTGACAATTTCATGTAAGCTCTTGCATTGACAGATTGTTACATAATGAATAATTTTTACCAGATTGTTAGCCTATATTATGCCATTTAGCTAATGGCAACAAACTCACCACCTCCAAATACTTCTCCTACTGCTTTGTCACCTTCTTCTACTACCAGTCCACCGCCGTCGCAGTCGTCCCCTCCTCCTCCTCCTCCTCCTCCAAGCCCTCCTACAGCTTCCCCTCCTCGGCCAACTGCAAATCCACCAGACTCATCAACACCTTCAACTCCATCTCCTCCTCCGCGATCACCTGTTGCACCGTTGCCCCCTCTTCCTCAACAAACTATTTCGCCCACATCACCGCCACCACCCTCCAATTCTACGTCTCCATCACCTCCAGCGCCTGTTCCACCAATGAGTGCACCCTCTCCCGGCCCACCAGCTGCCAATTCCTCATCTCCTCCACCACCAGTATCCAATCCTCCTACTATTTCACCTCCACCACCAGTGTCTAATCCACCAAAAAGTTCACCACCTCCACCACCAGTGTCTAAACCACCAACAAGTTCACCACCACCATCACCACCAGCGTCTAATCCACCAACAAGTTCATCACCACCAGCGTCTAGTCCACCAACAAGTTCACCACCACCCGCGTCTAATCCACCAACAAGTTCACCACCACCATCACCACCAGCGTCTAGTCCACCAACAATTTCACCACCACCACCAGTGTCCAATCCACCAACAAGATCACCTCCACCACCATCATCTACTCCACCACCTAATTCACCTCCTTCTCCACCATCTGATCCACCAGCTAATTCACCTCCACCATCAAATCCACCCAGTAATTTGCCTCCACCACCACCATCATCAGTAGAGCCGCCTAAAAGGTCACCACCATCTGTCCCACCCCAAAATCCACCTCCGCCACCATCATCAAGCCCGCCTAAAAATTCACCCCCTGCACCCATAGCTGTTCCTCCCAGTAATGTACCCCCACCTCCTACACAAACTCCTCCTACTCCTGCTTCTCCAATAGCTCCCCGTCCTTCAAATTCTTCTCCAAATTCACCACCACCACCATCAACAAAACGACTTTCACCCCCTCCTGGAATTCCAGTCCCATCAACAGAAAATACACCTGGTAATGGTACCAATCCTAGCTCTCCAGAAAGTTCTAGTTCTCCAAGTAATAATGGCATTGGAACAGCAGGTACCGTGGTTATTGCTGTGGCTGTAGGAATCATAGCATTTAGCCTCATCGGACTGGTTGTTTGGTGTTTGAGGAGGCGAAAGAAAGAGGTTTCTGGACTTAATGGGGTGTACATTATGCCGTCCCCATTGGGCTCTTCCTCCACGACTGGTAAATTATTTATACATTTTACTATTGTTTCTTTCTATTGGTACTACTTTTTGTGTCCCTTCTCAGCTATTCTTGTTATTTCTATTCACATTCCACAGCACTATCAACTCAAAAATTTGCTTTAATTTAGCTGCTGGATCATAATGCAGTATCCTTGAAATTTGGTGTATGCTGGGTGATATGAATACTGGATGAGCATATATGCTAGTTATAATTGTAATATTTGAGAGATTCAATATAATAAGTAACTTGTTTTTCTTGTAGAAAAAAGATTAGATCATAGGTAAATTTAATTGCAATCGAGATGAAGATGCTATTTTCCCCTCTCTTTTCCACTGTCTAACAAGTTATTTATTTGTTTCTATAAGAAAATTATATCATATGCCAGATTAATTGCTAATTAAATTGAAAATGGTAAGTTTTGTCCATGCTCATTGTCCTTTAAAGTATAGACTAATGAAGCTTTGACACTTGTATGCAGATTCATCCTATATAAAGACACAGTCTTCAGCTCCCTTAATAGGAAGTGGTCCTGGTAGTGACTTTGTGAATTCACCACAAGATCCAGGTGGCTTAGGCCATTCAAGGTCAATGTTTACGTATGAAGAACTAGTCAAGGCCACTGATGGGTTTGCAGATCAGAATCTTTTGGGTGAAGGTGGATTTGGTTCTGTTTATAAAGGGTATTTACCAGATGGGAGAGAAGTGGCAATTAAGCAGCTAAAAATAGGTGGAGGACAGGGCGAGCGGGAATTTAAGGCTGAAGTTGAGATTATTAGTCGCATACACCATCGCCATTTGGTTTCACTTGTGGGCTATTGCATTTCAGACGACCGAAGATTGCTCATATATGACTATGTACCTAACAATACCCTTTATTTCCATCTTCATGGTAAGTGGCAACTGGGCTTTGATAGTAGAAATCACAACAATGGCCTCTTAATCCTTACCGTGTTGCCTCTTTGATTTCATAGGAGAAGGTAGGCCGGTTCTGGATTGGGCAACACGCGTGAAAATTGCAGCAGGTGCAGCTCGTGGACTAGCTTATCTCCATGAAGACTGTAAGTATCTAATATTCTGCTTCTGAGTTCAATTGTTTTTATGTTCACCTTCACATTATTAACCCTAACAACACCACCCCCCCTCTAATTAGCGGAAAAAATTTTTCAACCAAAATACAAGATTCTCTAGTGGTACATCTATCAACTTTATTGATATGAACAAAGTTGCAAAGGGTTTTCTATATACTTGCCAATCAGATTCTTCATCCAGCTTTGAATTGGATTGATGACTAGAACAACATCTCATCCTAGAATGATCAGAGGGTCCAGTTTTTCTACTTCAACCATAGCAGGTAGAAATTTATCCACCCACAAAGTATCTTCTGGTGGTTCTTCAGCTTTCCAGACCTCTCAAATCTGTCTAGTGGCTCTAGCAATTGACCATTGTATATCAAGCTATTGGATTGCATGAACAAAACTGAGTTTCAAACCGCTTTGTAGGGAAGGGAGATCCATGAATAGAGATTGTTAGGGGCATTACTTACCTGTTTTAAGCTATTCCTTAATAGAAGATTTGAGAGGGGCACTACTTACCTGTTTTAAAGTATTCCTTTAGCAAAATTTACTGTACCTGTTTTAATGTATTAGTTTAGCAAATTTTACTGACTCCACTTTTAAGATAGTGTGAGAAAATTTGTGTTTTGACAGACGGATACAATGGCTTGGTCTGGACACACATTAATAATTGTTTAGACAATGATGTCGGATTGAGCATGAGATGATCATTGTTCAGTTCAAGTTTGTGGGAGAATATCTAACAATCGGTTACTCCTTTGGTGTCTGTAACTGAGAACTGAATTTGGTCCAACTGGAAAGTTGAGGGAAAAGCAAAAAGTCTTTTCCCTAAACTAGCTGCTTAGTGGTAACAGTTGAACATAAGGCAAACTATCATCTGTCTTGAATTTGACTACTTTCTGATAGCAGACCGATAAAGTGGGACCAATTGACACATTATTTGACCTTCTCATTAGGTACAAAATTATGACAACTTCTCATACCTTTTCTTTTTACTGATAGCAGACTGCAAAGCAGACTAAGTGACACATTATTTGACCTTCTCGTTGGGTACAAAATTATGACAACTTCTCATACCATTTCTTTTTTCTGATAGCAGACCGCAGAGGGGACTAATTGACACATTATTTGACCTTCCCATTAGGTACAAAATTATGACAGCCTCTCATACCCTTTCTTTGTTTCCATTACCTATTTTTTCAACAATCTAGATCTTAATCTACAATTATCTCCTTGCACTCATGGATGTTCTTCGATAGAAGCATGCAGATAATGTTACCTTGATTAAAATAGCAGACACATCGTTATTTTAGCCATGTATGCTTCTTTTGGCCAAAACAAACTAGCCAAAATTAATAAAATAGAAAGCCACTGGATGTTCAATCTATAAGTGCTCTTTCTTTAGGGATAAGACATTTAATGAGAAGATCTATTGATTTATTTCCTTGTTATATAATCCATGTTTGTTGATTATATTGTTTATTTATTTTTTTTACATATATCAGGTCATCCTCGTATTATTCACAGAGATATCAAGTCATCGAATATTCTTCTAGATAACAACTTTGAGGCTCAAGTATGCTCTGCTTATCTTTTCTCAAGCTACATTTTTCTCTTTTCCATATAGTCTTACAGTACATGGTTTTTGACCTTACAGGTTTCAGACTTCGGGCTTGCCAAGTTAGCTCTTGATGCAAATACACATGTCACGACTCGCGTTATGGGAACTTTCGGGTAAAGTAGTTTCTGTGATAAATAGATACTCCAGGATAAGACCTTTTTGAGAGCTCTTCTAGTTGTGGTAGCAAAGTTGCAAAACATGTGACAATTGTCTTATGGCTCTAATTATTCCAATTGGTTTTACAGATACATGGCCCCTGAATATGCATCAAGTGGCAAGTTAACTGAGAAATCTGATGTATTCTCATTTGGAGTTGTGCTTTTGGAGCTAATTACCGGCCGGAAGCCCGTCGATGCATCCCAACCCTTGGGAGATGAGAGTCTAGTTGAATGGGTAAATTTGATAGATGCCAAAATCTTGTTTAAACTTGTCTTCCTTTGTCAACAAAATTCAAACTCAATCTTCTAAACAGGGTAGGGATGCATAAATGGTCTATTAAACTAAATCTTTTGACTTTGATTGTAAGTCACTTTGCTTGATTTTGATAATATGGTAAAAGCTTTAGTTATACTGTGTTCCCTTTTCTTATGACTTGGTTAGTTTTATGTCAAAGGATGCTGCTAGCGAGAAAGCTTCTGTCAGAATTTTAGGTTCGGTGCTCTTGAAATGAGACCTTGTAAAATATTACATCTGCTTGAAAATCTCTGTGGGTTTTGCAATTTTAATTTGATTAATCATGAAATAACTGATTTTATATTTCTTTGTGATTCTGCTTTTATGTATATCCTCAACAGTGACAATGAAGGAATAAATCCACCAAAAAAGAGGAAAAAAATAAAAAAAAGTATAGATACATTTGGCTACTTCTTTGCCTCTTTCACAGGCTCGGATTTTTTGACATATGTAAAAGAGGCACTACCATTATTCTTTGGACATGACATATTTTTCTCTTTAGTGAAGGTTGTGAATCTCACACATATGCACATGGCATCTATGCATATCTTAGATGTCTTAGGAATGAGTCGTATGGGTTTGAAAACAAAATTCCCTGTGAAATGGTCCAAATCCTATTCAGAGGAGCAACTATAATTTTCAAGAGCTAATCCATTCTGACGAAAGGCTTATTATATCTTGCAGGCTCGACCTTTGCTTAGTCATGCACTGGAGAATGAGGAATTTGACAATTTAGCTGATCCAAGGCTTGGAGAAAACTATGTTGAGGGTGAAATGTTTCGGATGATTGAGGCTGCTGCGGCCTGTGTGCGGCATTCAGCTGCCAAGAGACCACGGATGGGACAGGTAATAAACTTATATTTTTCCAACCAACTCAATAATTGTTTGGAGATGGCTTAGTCAGGCACATCGTTCTTACCATGTTAATGCTCTCAGGTTGTCAGAGTCTTTGATAGTTTAGCTGCTTCAGATCTAAACAATGGAATGAAAGTGGGTGAAAGTGAGGTTTTTAACTCAGCTCAGCAATCTGCAGAAATTAGATGGTTTCGGAGGATGGCGTTCGGTAGTCAAAATTACAGTACAGATTTTTTCACCCAAGGCAGCTTGGATAGTTGAGAGAATGGTAAATACTGTTAGAGATCTCTTCATCTTAAAAGCTGGAGGGTTTTTCAAGCCAAAATGGAGCCATATTCCAGACTTCCAGTTCACTTTGCAGAGGTGGATCGGCTAAGACAGGATTACGTCCTGTATCTGTAATCACCTGCATCAATCACAGAGATTGATTTTCCAAACCCTCAATACTTGTAAGTAGGCTCTGTCATAGTTTACACCAGATTAGAGCAATTCTTTGACCTTGTAACTACCCTCTGCCAAATTTTGTTACAGCAATGTTTATGTTTATGGTGTTAATAAAGCTCTTTATAGTAGTGTTCTTCCTTTTTCCTTCTTCAATCTATATTTCCTCAAAATCTGTACAACCGCTGGGAGGCAACCATTTCACATCTCTTGTATATTTAAGTATACAAAGTAAAGATATGTTGGTAATAGGGTGACAGAAACTATAACATGAAACTAAACCTGCCCACTAGGGTTTTAAGAAAAGAAAAGAACAATATCAGAAGAAAAACTTGGGAGGCAGCATGATTTTCATTGTAACAATTTTGAAATGCTCATTATGAAACATTGGGTACCTTGAATTGACTGATTATGTATGTGTGAATGCCAGAAATGAACTAATGAAGGCAAATTATCGCAGATGGGAGTTAGTTTATTCTTAATATATACCAATCCTAGGGATAGAGACCTTACTTTGAAATACAGCTGCATGACAATTCAAAACTTCACTGTTTCACTTTGAAAAGTAGGATTCAAGATATCTTAGTAGGACAGCTTAATAATTCCTTAACTTTAAATATTATATAATATTTGTTAGACCAACTTGAAAGCAATGGTTTCATTTCTTGGCAATCCAACGTGTAATATAATTTGAAGTCGTGGCTTATGTATGACTAATTGCTTTTGCCACCGTATTCTTTAGCTTTGCTACTCATCATTCGTTTTGCTTTACACTTTACAATACCTCTCAATAGGAGAAGGGACCCATTCTTTTAACAAGGCATGGCTTCTATTCACCAGTTTTCTTCACCCACCTTCTTCAATCAGAGGCAGGTATGGAAGATTGGAACACGCTTGCCGCCGATTGTGTTGTTATTTCCTGTTGCTGCCAATGCTTGATCCTTCAAGTCCTGATCTTCGTCGTGCTCAGACTTCCATACAAGATCATTCGAAAGACGAAACAATATGCAAAGAAGAAGCTGATTAGGCACAGAAGGAAGGAAGGGAAGATGATTGAAACGTTGAAGGTTCGATATCAAAATAAGTCCTGGGAATTCCATGTTCAAGGTGACCATTCTGGAAGCTGCAGCGGTGTTCAACTTGAAGGGCTTTCCAGTTGTATGCAAGAAGTTGAGAAGGCGTTGGAAGAATTTTCTCAGAGGGGTGAGTTTGCATTCGGAAGCTTCTGGGGTAGGGATAATTCAAGAAGCCCCTCAGCCCCACAGGAGTTTGATCAAAGTGTTGTGCAATTTGAAGTTGTTGAAGTAGTTAGCTATTCATATGATACCTCATAAATCATCAGTATGCCCCCAATATTGTTTATCTGCATCAAATTAATTCCACTGCAGGCGTCTTTGGAGTCAAGGCAATTATTCGATTAGGCTTTAATTATTGTTTATAGATTTATACCAACAGTTGAGTGACAAAGAAAAAAAAAATGGTTACTTTGAATAAACTCATGCCAAATATTATATCAAACCAAATAAATATACTCATCATGTTTAACGTACTGCTCTCATTTTCTGCACTTTTAAAATAATAAAAATTAAAAGATAAGAGCACACGAATAAACTCCAATCTATAGGCTAAAAGGAAAACTGCAAATTCATAAGCATACAAGCACCCTCCTCCATGTTCTTCAACTGCATGAGCTGACATTGTCCATTCAAAGCTTGGGCTAATTAACGAACCAGTATAAATGAACCCATTATATTTTAATCAACCTGTTCTTATGCATCTATCTACATTCTGCTTCCAGGTGGTCACTGGTAACATGTTATTAATTTTTATAAATAAGAAATAATAATTGATTGGATGTCACCGACAGGCAGCCAGGACATGCACATCATATGCAGGGCTATCAAATCGGTGCAACATATTATTAAACACGGCATTTGCGGATAATGAATGCCGCTAAATCATCTATCCTGATAGACAAGCGATTAACAAGTGTCGATTGTTTATGCGTTGGGCGCTTGACATATCAAGTATTTATTGATCTCCTGTCAATTAGCCATTGATTGCCTATCAGTAACCTATCTAATCCTATTTTGGAAACTTATATATTCAAAATATTCATTTATTTTTGTGTTAAAAAAATAGAAAATTATTTTTTTAAATCGAAAAAAAAAACTAAATTGCCGTTGGGTTAAATAATAAAAAATAATAATAAGAAAAATACATATTGAAGATGTTACTCTTATAAATTGACCCTAATTTTTTTTTAAATTACATGAGACATTACTCATATTATAACTTATATTTCATGAGATTAGTGTATTGATATTTATAATCTGATAATTATTGGAATTAATTTATAAATCTTATATACCATAATCTAAATTTTTACACTCTTTTTAATATTCAAGAGACGTTCATTCCATTCATATTTTTTTCTCTAATATTTAAGAAACGTCCACTCCATTCATATTTTAACAGAAAAAAAAATTATGTTCATTTAATTTAAAGAAGAAAATTAAACTCCCTGTAATATAAATTTTATATAGCATAACTCAAATTTTTACACTTTTTAATATTTTAGCACGAGACGTACTTTTCACTCATATTTTTTGTTTAATATTTAAGTGACGTCCACTCGACTCACTTTTTGAAAAAAAAAATTATTTTCACTTAAATCTATATATATATATATATATATATATAATTGGGACTATAAGAGGTGATGTGGCATCACCATTTCTCATCATCTCATAATCTCTATTATCTAATAAATTGGTTGAAATTAAAAAATAATTACATTACAAAATATTAAAATAGAAAATAATTATTAGATTATAAATGATTACATGTCTTTTCCTCTTTCTATTTAAATTCAACAATATGTAACCATTAATAATAATTAATTATAAGTCTTGAAACATTCATTTATTTTATTATGCCAACAATTAAATTTTAATGGCTTAAAATACATCAATTAATTAATATAGGAAGGAAGGTTCATTCATCTTCCTTCAACAATGCCATTAGAGCCTAATTTTAATGTCATAATCTCATATTTAATTATTCAATCTTTTGTTTAGTGCCTTTTGGCTTCTTCAAACTCCATAAACATTAAATATTTAAGATTTGTGGCATCATTATTTCTCATCTTTTTATATTCTCTATTAGCTAATATATTGGTTAAGATTAAAAAATAATTACATTACAAAATATTAATATATATATATATATATATATATATATATATATAAAGTTGGGACTAGATGAGGTGATGTGGCATCATTATTTCTCATCTTCTTGTATTTTCTATTATCTAATAAATTGGTTGATATTAAAAAAATAATTACATTACAAAATATTAAAAATAAAAAATAATTATTAGATTATAAAAGATTACATGTCTCTTTCTCTTTCTATTTAAATTCAACAATATGTAACCATTAATAATAATTAATTATAAGTCTTCAAACATTAATTTATTTTATTATGCCAACAATTAAACTTTAGTGGCTTAAATATATCAATTAATTAATATAGGAAAGAATGTTCATTCATCTTCCCTTAACAATACCATTAGGGTCTAATTTTAATGCTATAATCTCATATTTAATTATGCAACCTTTTGTTTTGTGCCTTTTGGCTTCTTCAAACTCTATAAATATTAAGTAGTTAAAATTTGTGGCATTATTATTTCTCATCTTTTTATATTCTCTGTTATCTAATATATTGGTGGAGATTAAAAAATAATTACATTACAAAATATTAAAAATAGAAAATAATTAGTAGATTATAAAAGATTACATGTCTCTTCTTCTTTTTATTTAAATTTAACAATATGTAACCATTAATAATAAATTAATTATAATTTTGAAACATTCATTTATTTTATTAAGCCAACAACTAAACTTTAGTGGTTTAAAATACATCAACTAATTAATATAGGAAGGAAGGTTCCTTCATCTTCCTTCATCAATGCCACTAGGACCTAATTTTAATGCTATAATCTCATATTTAATTATGCAACCTTTTATTTAGTGTCTTTTGGCTTCTTCAAACTCTATAAATATTAAATATTTAAGATTTGTTATGTTTGGATTTTTTTTTATTTAACTAACATCCTCTTTAGAAATGTTCTTGTATTTTTATTTTTTGACTTATTTAAATTTGTTGTATTGTGTGCTTTATGGAGTATTCTTTTCTTCATGAGTTAAACAATGATAAAGATAGTTGGATGATAAGTGTTAGACTTTATGAGATGTGGAAGTCTGTTAATACCAAAAAGAATAGAGAATTGATTAGTGTGAATATAATTTTTATTGATGAAAAGGTTGTGTACACTTAACTATACACATTAATATATATTTTTAAAGTTAACAACAAAATAATTAACTTTTATAAATAACATTAGTTTTATAAGGCTGCGTCATCTTTAAAAAAATCAATTCATATTTTTTATTAATTTTATTAAGTGTAAAGTAAGAAAAAAAAGATAATACTAAATTTTTTTTTTAATACCACACGAAGTACGGTTCTATTTACTAATTAAAGAATAAAAGTAAACTCTCTATAATATTGTGAGAGTTCAAACTTATAACCTGGCAATTATAAAGTATGAGTTATAGTCATTAGAATAAATCTTAGTGGGTAAATTGACCCTAATTTTGGACGTTATGGAAATGTTCTTTATTCCTTAATTTTAAGTTGCCATTATTTGCATTTATCACTACTGCCATCATCACGCGCTAATACACATATTCATCATTACAATTCACCGCGCTTTCTTTTTGAACCATTCCAACATTATTACAAAAAAAGAAGCGCAAACGCAACCCAACACAACACAACACAGAGAGAGCCCCGTGTCTTAAACAAACACAAAACACAACCTTTTTTTCTTCTTGAATCTTATTTTTTCTTTCTTTCTTTAATCAACAATGACGGTGATGGAAACAGTTCAATCGGAGCAACTGAAGCAGCTCAAAGACATATTCATGCGTTTCGACATGGACTCGGACGGCAGCCTCACGCAGCTGGAACTGGCCGCACTCCTGCGTGCCCTGGGGCTCAAGCCAACCGGCGACCAGCTGCACATTTTGTTGGCCGACATGGATTCCAACCGCAACGGCCTCGTCGAATTCGATGAATTGGTTGCTCTGATACTCCCCGACATCAGCGAGCAAGTCTTGGTCAACCAAGAACAACTCATGGAGGTCTTTCGGTCCTTCGATCGCGACGGCAACGGCCAAATCACTGCGGCCGAGCTCGCGGGCTCCATGGCCAAAATGGGCCACCCTTTGACGTACGGCGAGCTATCGGAGATGATGAGGGAGGCCGACACCAATGGCGACGGTGTCATTAGTTTTAATGAGTTCGCTACCATTATGGCAAAGTCTGCTGCCGACTTTCTCGGCCTTAAGCTTGCGTAGGCTGCAGCAGGGTACGTTAAATAATTAAAAAATACGGGGTTTGATGTCGTCGATATGTAAATTAGTTAATTTGCATCACAAGAACTACGTATAATTGTTATCAAGTTTGATGTGATGGACCCTTTTGAGTAATTTTGTTGGTTTGTTTGTTTTTTTTTTAAAAAAAAATAGGATCGTTTCTTGAGATCTTGATAGAAAGCATAGGAGGAAAGTGAGGCGTGCAGCTCTCTCTATTATCGACATTGTATAATTTGAGAAGAGAAAGAAGAGACAATTATCGACACAACTTGCATATTCCCTTTTAATTATAATCCTGGATCAAGATTCTCTATTCTTAATTTTTTTATAAATTTTGTGTTATTATGTTTTAGAATTAGTGGATGATTAAAATTTAATTATTTTTTTTAATTTATTAATCACCAATCATATTAACAGAATTTGTGAACATCAATTCAAGAGAGGATGTGATCCTTATATTCTATTGTGTTTGATTTTTTTTTTCTTTAATTGACGTCGAAGAATATTCTGTTGGACGTGCTGGTTGCTGCATTTGGTTGTATCATCAATTTTCTCATTGACTTGTGATTGGGACTTATTCTATTCTGGTGGGTGCGTATATTTCAACTGTATTTGATTGAAGGCTAATGTTAAGTTATGTAACTTATAACCCTTTTATATAAATAGTGAATGGTGTGGGCCTATTCATTATTTATGTATATAAATAGTGAATGGTGTGGGCTTACTCATTATTTATGTGAGAGAATTGTAAGTTACATGCATGTAACTTAGGAAATCTCTTAATTTAAGCGTTGAGACAATCCGGCTGATGTTTTTGGGCGCCGTTTGGACAGGAAAATTCTGAAGCCATGCTGGCATAATATTGATTTTTTCTACCTAGTTATAGGCTGTGGGATACGAAATCTTTCTCAAATGTGTTGATGTAACTGGCACTCTTGATGAATAGCATAGAAGAAAAAATGGGGAATTAACTGAAATGCCTTCAAGAGACCGTTTAGGCCCTAAACAATGGAATTTAGCCGAAACTCAACAGAGAAATCGATGCAATTTTGCTGTGAGTCTTTGCTTTTCTCATCACGAAGTTTCGAAACAACATATTATATGCAACTTATCTAATTCTGTTTGCTCGTGTTTTATTTTGCTATATATATTATGTGATGCATAAAATAATTTGATAGCTGTACTTCCCAAGTAACGTCCGAAGACATTCTAATTTTTTTTTTATATATATATAAATTGTAGATGGTCAATTTTAAGGGTTGCCCAACCTGGAGATTTCCAAGTGAAATGAATCTAGAAAATCAGCAACCTTTATTAAAATACCAATGTACCCAATTTAATATGATTCTTTGCCATAATTTCATACCTTATGAGGCCTTCATGAAAACTATATAGACATAATTTATACCAATGAGTTACCACCTTTTCCCAAATGCATTAATTAAACCGGTTAGGCTATTGAGCTAGTACCAAAAATAAGGGCCAAAACACGACTTGAAAGGACTTTTGAGGTCCTAAATCATGAAATATATCATTACAAACTTCGAAGTTGTATATTATTATTTAGACGCCTCATTTTTATACTCTGTCCAAATTCTACCTATTTGTAAAGTGTGCAAACAACTCTGTAGGCGTAGAAGTCTCAGATCAGAACACAATAATCTCCTTTCATATACAAAGCATGAGCAATCTCGAAATAAAAATCTCTTTTCCCGGCACGAAGCGTCTGCCAACATCAAAGTCAACTTAATTTTCTTATTCAAACTCTAAAATCTAATAAATACATTTCGTAGCTACTACAAGATGCAAAAAATACACGTGTAAGTGTAACCTCAAAAGAACAAAAAAATACAGCAACTAGGGCCTCTTCTACCCATCCAGCATTATGCTACAGCTGAAAAAGGCTTCTGTACAATCATCTATGCTCTAAAGGGGCATACTTTTCTATCGGAAAAACCACCTATAGTTCAATACAGTCATATACAGGAGCAGAGATTTCTGGGCAGATATATACAACCCTCATTTGTTGAGAGGCAATGTTTATCACGAGCTGCTCATTGGGTTCCCATTTTGATTTCTATCATTTACACGATTACTTCTTCTAGAAAAACGAGCTGTGGAACCCACAGTGGTTGGCCGAATTGATCTTTGCCTCACCATATCACAGTACTCAGGATCATTTGATTGCCCTTCATGCCTTATCCACTGTATCATCCCATGATACATGGGGAAGAACCTCATCTGGATTGCAGAGTATGCGAAGTATGGGATTAGGGTAGAGATCACCACGAAGAGCGTGACCAGCCAGAACAAAGGAGCAGGTGCAAGGGCTTCAATGAAGACTTTGTAAGCGTTGGTAGAATGGGTAGGAGTAATGGCCCCATATGCCAACATAAAAAGATACCACAGAGCAATTGAACCCCAGATGAAAATGTGTTGTATAAGAGTGAAGTAGCTAATTGCGAGTGCCAACTGCAAGTTCACAACCCAGACAATGCATGTATACATTGTAGCACCGAAAATATCCCTTCCAACAGTTTTCCCATCATCGTTGAATGCCTGATGCTCCATTGCTTTCTTACAGAAGAAGAAAATGATAATGGCACTGTACAGCCCATTAAACATCCAACCAAATATCCGACGCCAGCTGAAGAGGACATTTTGCACCCCTTCTTGGTAAAGTAGAGGAAACTGCCATTGTTAAAAAAGGACAAAAAATGAATGATCCTCGTATAACCATTTGATCAAAACACAGTAGCATGTCAAATGATACAAAAATGTTGCACCAGCAACTATGGGGACTTTGGGTGCATCATCATCATAACCATGGGTACAACATTATGGTCATTTAAGGTTTCAAAAGTAAATTTTGGTTTCATGTAGCTCGATATGTTCACTCTCTCTAACAAATAAGATGGTTAATTAAAAGTTAATAGCTAACAACTGAATAAATAACACTTTAATATGACTTGGTTAAAGCCACCAGTGGTATATTTGCTCAATCGGACACCTGAGGCACGTTTTCAAGACTGATGTGGATGTGCAATTAGGTACTGAGTTCTAGACACCCCACAGAAGATATAAAAGAATAAGCTAAGCCAAAGTGTTGGGTTAAGCATGCATGTGCACATAAGTTGTACTCACACATATCAGGAAATGAGAGGAAGACAAGAATTTTTCCTTTTTGGTTAAATAACAAAAATGAAAATAAAATGGAGTCTACATATTGTGCTGGAGGGCCTACCTTGAGACAGAATCTTGCAGATACGTCCTGATCGAAAACACCCAGAGCAATCACCGGAAGGGATGTAAAGAAGACATTATAAAGTGACAAAAACCAATCATTGTATGCGGGTTGCCCTGAGAATGTCGTATAGGCCTCATATAAGAAGACAGACAAACCGAATGTGATGTTCTTGTAAAAGAAATAGCAAATCTGCCAACAAAAGAAGACATAAACAAAGTTATCATGTTATCAAATCTCAAGCACATGACAGAACTCTGTCCCAGTTCTCTAAAAATATTGAACTTCCAGGTTACTATAAGGATTAAAAGTGATAATTGTCATTACCATTGATGAGATCCTCCTATAACACCAGTGTCCATGCACAAGCAGTAAGCGTTCCAGATATCGGAACTGAGCAATTGCAATGTCACTTGACATAACCGCCTGAAATGAAAATAAAAAGAGTTCACAATAAGAAATTTGGCTACACATGAAGTTTTACGTCACCAAACCATAAATGTAAAATAATCCGTTGAATACCTGCATCCCTTCAACACCACTGATTCCAATCCCAATATCTGCTTCTTGAAGCATCCCGACATCATTGGCACCATCACCAATTGCCAATGTAGTTTTCCCAGTTCCAGATTTAACTAGTCTTGTAACCTACGTTATTTAATTTCATCATTTAACAAGATTATCCTTAAAGAAAGGTACACAACATTTCATAAGTGTAATCAGAAAATAAATCTGAATGAAGTTATAGAGAGAATTACCACTACCAGAATATGAACTCACCAGTGCCTTTTGTCTTGGTGATGAACGGCAGCAAATAACAGATGCACACCCAATTGCCAGCTCCAGAAACTTATTCTTAATATCATCCTCAAGGGCATAAGTAAGTGATTTCCCATCAATGATCAAAGCAAAGGCCTCAGAGCTCCCACCTGATGCTGACAGCTGATTCTTTCCTTCATTTATCTGATGGAGGACACTCTCCTTTGATGCCTAAAAGATGGATTCATACAAATCATTGGCATCACATTGACAAGTTTAAATCAGTTTAGAGAACCCCACATTACCGGAGTATTTATGGAAGCATACCATTTGCATCTTATATGTAAAGCAATAACATGAGGAAACTTAGGTATGCAAATTTCACTTGTACATGCATAATAACAAAGCATTCTATAGCAAAGCAATCTCCTTCATTTATTAATAGACAAGATATATATCACCAGCTAGGGACAAGCAGAGAGAATATTGAGCTAGTAGATGATGAAAGAAACCTAGTGACGGAGTCTGAAAGACCAAGAAAGAACTGATAAATTTCACGATATCAATGCCAATATCAGGAATGACTAGGCAGATACCCGTAGATGCAGTGAAAGAAAATCTGGCAACTAATAATGCAATAAGAATATAATGGGTAATATAGTAAAGACAAAGCAGAAAACGTATTGTATATTAGGATTTCTATCATAGTGGGTATCAAGTGAAAATTAACAATGAACCAGTCACCAGCCATATTATTGTGTGGTACAATAGGACAGAAATCAGTCATGACATTGTCAAATGGATCTCAAGAGTATCTCTTTAGGCTCTTTTGGTGTTGGAGGCTTTTATATTTACTTTTTTGGCTACCTTGCTCATCAAAACCATTAATTTCATCATCAAGTAAATTTTCTCCCAATGCAACTGTGGGGGTGTGAGGGGGACGAAAGCAGATGTAATTTTACCTTGGTGATTTCAGACTTCGCTCCTGTTTTTTCCAAAGCTAGGATTTCTGGAGTTTCTAAATTAATTATAATCTGCTGCATTCCTGGTCTAAGCAAACTACAAGCAAAGCTGCAATTTATTTTATTTTAGTTAGAGACTGTCAAAAGTCATAAGTTATTACAACTCAGCTTAAAGCATAGCATAAACAGTTGTACCCAGCTTACCCAATATTGATGGCAGTCTCCATCTTGTCTCCAGTCAAAACCCAGATTTTAATTCCAGCTTGGGCAAGCTTGTCAATGCAGTCTGGAACCTATGAAGCAGAAAAAAAATATAAAAATCAAGCCTGAGTCCCATGCCTTGTACCTGAACAGGTTCAAAACTTTGATAATCCTTAGCATTTTTTGACTCACCCCATTTTGGAGTTTGTCCTCAACAGCTGTCGCACCAAGAAGAACTAGATCCTTCTCAATTGTCTCTGTTACTTCATCAATCAATGTTTCACGATCTGCACTTACAGAATTCTTCGCCTCGCTGAATTTTTCATTGAATACTTTGTATTCTTCTTCATCAAGTACACGATATGCTAGTATCAGGGTCCTCAATCCTGCATCAGCATATTTGTTTACATGGTCCCTGGTCTCAACTTCGAAATCCCTACCATTTTTGGCAAGCCTGTCAAACATGACACTGCATAGAAGAAAGAACGAATTATGTGGTTTTTTTCAATGGAACTAAAAGTGGAAGTTTCGGGGTTTTTAAGGTAGATGGTCATATACCTGTCAGCACCTTTACAAAGTAGTAGTATTTTTCCCTCCTCATCTCTTACAATTACTGACATCCGTTTTCTTGTGCTGTTAAATTCTAGAACATTCAAAAGTTTATACACCCTGCAAAAAGGAAAGTACTGATCACGATTCAATATTGATATTCACCAAATGGGCGCCACTTTTTAAGAAAGAACAGTGACCCCATAATTGCACACAGAAAGTGCAGGAAGCCTGAACAGAATTGTAATCCAGATTCTAAAGTTTACGTCCACCATGCAAATACTGATCAAGAACATCAGATAGACAAAAATATATGGTAGGTAAGTTGCAAGATCCTACTCAGATAACCTAGAGTTCTTAGACCATCAAAACTTAGGGAGAAAGCAGTATAGCTGAGGAAATACAGAATCAGCTACATACAAATAATTTTAATTTTGCATGGTGCATTCAAGAGCCAAATCATGCAAGCAAGAACAGGAAATCAACGAAGTGGTAATCTGTCAGAAGCAAGACAGAGCAGAAGAGCAGTCGACACTCTTATTACTTGGTGTTTGTCGGACATTCCAGACTAAAATCTGTGGCTATACAGGCATAAAGTCGAAGTGAAGTCCCATAAGGGCCTTGTGAACTGGGTATCAAGGTGATCTACAAGCATGCAAAAGCAACTGAAGAGTATACGGTACATGATTTCTTAAAATTATAAGTGCCTTTCCTTGTTAATTTAAACATGATAAGAGACACTAACCTTTCAACTTTCTTGCCCGTCATCGGATCTAATTCATGCAACGAAATACTTGTTTGGGTCCTTCGGTAGAATTCAAAACCAAGTTCTCTAGCTGCAATCACAAATGCTGCTTCATCTGGTGATTCGGCTTCATACATAACCTTACCAGTATTTTCATCCACTTCAGGGATAGCAGTATGACAGACTGCCAATAAACGAAAAAACTTCTGGATGACATCTGAATTGGGCTCATTAACCCAGTTTCCATTTGCTATCCTCTCATCTTTGAAATTAAATCCTTTAACTGATGGTCTTGACTCAGTCAAATCCTCCTCAGTGTTCAAACCATTTACTACATCAATTAAAGGTGAACCTTTTTTTCTGTTCATAGCTCTCTCAACCTCTGTAACACCACGACCATAAGCTGTTCCAGCGACTGAACACTTTATGAACTCCATTGAGTTGCAGGTCAATGTTCCAGTCTTATCAGAAAGTATCGTGTCAACTTGGCCGAGTTCCTCATTCAAATTTGAGGTACGGGCATGTGCAGGTTTGTCAGCCTCCTCATAATACATTTGAACATCTTGATTGATGAAGATACTCTGAAGAACTTTGACAATTTCTATCGACACATACAAGGAGATTGGGATCAAAGAACTATATAACAATAGAGCAGTCAGAAAATGATAAATGGCTGCAACTGGTGCTCTATCAGGGTCAAAGAAAATTTCAGAGTCATCTGGTTGAAGATACCACCTTTTCATCTTCCCATTGTCCAAGTCTCTTTCAGTTATAACACCAAAGAAAATGGAACCAACAAAGGCGACAGTGAACACAACAAAAAACATGAAGTAGATGATTTGATCCATCTTCCTCTCTATCCTGCTTCTCTTTGAAGGGGGATCAGTAGAATTCTGAATAACCTTTGTGTCATGGCCAGTGAAGACAACAGCCCCATATATATAATCTGTATTTCGGAGTTTCGAGTCTCTGAGGAGGAGTTGTTGAGGAGTAAGAGGGTGTTGTTGCTCTTCAAAGATCAATGATCCAACAAAGGAGTACAAATTTGCATTTGGATCTTCACATTTAATGGTGGCCTTGAAATCCTTGAAGTTTGAGTCCTCGTGTAAGATTGAAGTTACCTCCAAAGCTTGTTTTAGTTTTAAATTTGTCTCTCCATCAAGATTCATGGTCTCAACATAGCAGATTGCATCTTCATAACTGGACGAAAGCAACAGGAGGTCTGCTGGAAAGAATTCATCCTTCTCCACCTTCACTATATCTCCCACTTTCAGATTCTTCCACACAGTAGAACCAAAAGTCCCATCCCCATTATGAACTTTAACCTTTCTGTTGTTAACCTCAACATCCTGAAAATATCCCATAGAGATTTTATAAATCCAGATGAAACAATAAACAAGTCTGTGAAATTAGTTTATCTGTGAATCTATTTCAAATACTTTTACAACAGGCAAGAGAACATAGCATTGTGGCACATGAGTTTCGAGATAACAGCTAACACAACTTCATAATTAAAGAAATAAAAGCATCCTCCCATATCACTAGGTTTATTTAGTTATTTTCATTTATTAATTTTTATCCACCCGAAAGTATTTGCAGATACCAGGAATCTAAACCAGTAAACTGATATCCCTCATATCCTCTCTGAATCACCCTAGAAAGATTAAAATGCCCACGTATCCACCATAAAACGCAAGTATCGAACAGATGAAGCAAACTTTCTCGAATCCTCCACTTACAAATATCAAAACACTGTTCACATCCCCAAAAAAAAATATAATGAAGCTCAAAATTCAGAAAAATTTCAAGATTTCGTGCTAATATGCTTCCTTCAAGAGCCTTCTCTGGCATCCTCATCTATCCCATAGGAAACTTATCCTCAAAAAAGTTGCCCCAAATTATAAAGAAGTAAATTAAAGACAAAATATTCAAAAGAAAATAAATAAATAAATAAAAATTTAAATTCCCTCAATACAGAAGCTCAAACATTAATTGCAAGCGCAGACCCAGAACCGATAAAAAGGAAAGTAAATAAAAAGGTACCTGTTGGTTTCGGCGCCAATCTTCGATACCCTCTTTCACCATAGTTACTC
This sequence comes from Citrus x clementina, assembly GCF_000493195.1. Lineage (NCBI taxonomy): Eukaryota > Viridiplantae > Streptophyta > Magnoliopsida > Sapindales > Rutaceae > Citrus > Citrus x clementina. Next base: position 19,947,597 of record NW_006262274.1, on the reverse strand, counting down.
CAATAACAATAATTAGAGGAAGAATAGAACTAACAGCAGAATAAGGAGCTAGTTTAGTAAAAGACAAGATGCCAGTTACCAAGAAGTAAAAGTTAGCAACTCTCCTGAACTGCTCAAACAATGATTTGGGTAAGAAAGTAGCAACAGTATACTTTGTAGTGCTGACATAATTATCACAATAATTTCTAATTCCAGCCTCAAAACAATTTGGTTCATTACAGTAAACCACTCTTGAAAATCCCGGTCCGCCTATCTGTGAATGATCTTCCTTAAATGATGCCTTCCCGCAAGTAAATGAATAGATCTTGCTAAAATGCAGCTTCCTCCTTCTATTACCAGCCATTTTAGTTTTACAAAAGCCCCCCCAGGAACGAAACCACTAAATAAACAGCAGAGCAAGAAAAAATTTGCTCTTTTTCCCAAATTAAAAAAAAAAAAATTCCCAGATGAAGTCTGGGGCTAAAAACTCAAAAAAAAAAAAGTTCTAAACAGATTCAGACAAGAGAAAAGACAGAACCGAACCCAGCTTTGTAAGAGAAAGAAACCTTAACAGACAGCTGAAAATAAAACTATAATCTTCGTCGGAATATATATGTACTTATATACGTGTGACACTCAAGCGACTTTCAACATGAACATTGAACTATAAAATGGAGTTTTTGAAGAGACTAAGTCACAGGAATGTAAATGAATAAATAGTAATAGACGAATATTCGCTGTTTTGAACATTTTTATTTTTTTTAATTTGTATTTTTATTCCAGTCTTGAACGAAGACTTGGCTTCGGATGGATAGGATCTCGAAAATTTTGACTTTGAATAATATAACACACGCGCATTTGGTGTTTGTTCTACTCATGCAACTACTGTTACTGCATTTTGTAAAATTCGAACCAAATAAAGGGAAGAAAATTCTAATAACAGAGAGAAAGAAATAAAAAAGTGGAAGCTTCGGTATCTGAAGATTTATTCAATGCAAATAAAGAACGCAGGGTGGGAAAAGAAAAACTGGGGTGAGCTTTCTAGAAGATTCAATTTCGACGCTTTTATTTATTTTTTTTATTTTTTTCCCCCGTGGAAATTAACGAGTGAACAATGTGAATGTCACTTCGCGGGAAGAAGCTTTTGATTATTTTTTTTTTTTTTTTTTTTTTTATCAAATGATGATGACGACTTTGTGTGTGTGTGTGTTTGTTTTTTTTTTTTTTCCCTCTTCTTCTGAGGTCTTTGCTTCTCTCTGTCTCTCTCTCAGCAGTTGAAAGCCAAAAGAGTTGAGAGAGAAGCAAAGACAGCTTTGTTTAGTTTTGATTAATTAATAATTGAGCTGTTGATTGAAATCACTAATCAGGGTTTCTGAATCTTCTACACCTTTACAAATAAGGACATATCTTTTCCGTTTGTCTCAAATAAGTCCTTAACTTTTATTGAAGTGGCCAAACCATCCATAAGATAAAACGTTAAATTTTTCACAATCTTCTTAAATGAAGACCCCATCGTTTTCTTCGTTCCTAACAGAAAGCCAACAAGGCAACAACTAATTAAGATACTCGACAGTATCTACCATCTTGTAATGACAAAAATTTAATACTCTCATTAAATAATACTTTTATTACACGTAATGATAAAATTTTAATAAAAAAGGAAAAAAAAAAAAACATGAGTCTATATTATTCATTTCGAATCCTATAAATATTTGATACACACGAAATAATTATGTCGTTAAGTCAGAGTTTGTCAAATATAAGGGACCTATGTGTTAGTATTCCTATAAATATTAGATAAGAAATTCTTTTTATTAAAATTTTGAATTGATACCCCCTAATATTAATATATGAGATAGAAAAAAAAAAAAAAAAAAGAGCACGCCTTCTAACCAATTGCGGGTGTGGCGGGAGGAGAGATGGTCAAACAATTCTCTGTAATCATTTAAAATATTTATATCCTATAATACAAATATTACTCATTCTTGTTTTGCACATAATAATAAATTGGATTTCATGATATTGCCTAGTATCTTCATAATTGCTTTACTTGGTCAACTTATTAATTTTATTGGAACCTATTTTTTGATAAAACTAAGCGAATAAGTATATGTAAATATATATATATATATATATTCACTCTTCATATAATAATGAATTGATTTTATTTTATTGTTATATTAAATCAAGGAAGTGTTGTTCAAGTTTGACTTGTTGAAAACGAATGTATTTACCTATAATTAAAGTTGATCTCTCATTTATTCTTTTTCTTTTAAAGTTTATCTCTTAAATTTTAATATTCTAACCTTCTTGTTAATCAATAACAAAATGAAACAAAGTAAGTTCTTTAATCCTAAATTGGATTATCAAAAAAAAAGAAAAGAAATTAATAGCCTATTTGGTATTATTTAAAAAAAACCAAAATATTGTTTTAATAATAATTGTAAAACAAAATTCAATTTTTCATTATTAATTCATCTTTTTATAAAATCATTAGGAGAGTGGGATGTTCAAAATTGAATGTGTTTGTGTTTGTTTTTATTTTTTTGAAATTTGAATTAAGCTCATCATAAATTTTTTTATTTAAAATAATATAACAAATGTGAAACAGATACGTGACGAGTAAGAGCAAAAGAGAAATAAATACATTTAACAAATTTATTTAAGATGAATAGATGATAAAACCAAGGCAAAGAATAATAATACAAAATTGACCCCGGACACGTGTGAGAGAAATTGGAGAGTAAATACCTAACCACAGAAATGGGCGCCAAATTTTGATGATGAATTGATGATGATCTGTCAACAAATAATCAAGTAATCAACAAGACTTTCATATTTATTGCATTTTTTTTTTAGAGCCCCTATGTTATAATTAACGTAACATACACATTCAACAACAACTACATAAATAATAGACTTATATAATTTGTGTGGTTATTATTGAGTGTGTATGTTACATTAATTGTAATATAATATTTATCTTTTTTTTTTAAAAAAAAAAGAAAAATCCAACGAAGCGAAAGGACTTGTGAATTAATAACCGGCCGCGTTAATCGTTATGCGACGTGTCAAACGAAGAACAGTCTCAACGGCAGCGTTGCAGGCAGTCCGTGAAAGAAACAAAGAAAGAGAAGGGGTCAACAAAAAGGCGTCCGGTTTTGTAATTCACGTTGACTTTCGTAAATTCTAACGACCAGCTCACTGTAATTGAACCATGTTTTACACGTGACCAACATTAATTGTTCTCGCACTATTATCTAATTTTTATGTGTTAGCTCAATTTTTCAGTGTTTAATTAAAATAAATAAATGTCTTTCAAACAACTTTTTTTACCAAAATAAGTAAAAAAAAGATTCAAAAAAAGTAACAGAACAACTTTTTTTTTAAAGATATTTACAATCTACATATATATTATAGAGTCCGGCTCTGATGCAGTTGTGGTATGTCATTAAAATCAATTATATTGACAATTATAAACTGATCCAATAACTGGATTCAGCTATAATATAATACCATAATTACACCATAATTTTGCCCTATATTATAATCTAACCCTACACAAACACTGAAAGGCATAACGCATAATTTGAGTTTGTGAACTTTTTTTACCAGACAGGATGTAGAATCCCCCGGTGATTAGGACTTTATACGCTTTTGTCTTGTCTCTTCTAGAAGAAACAAGGCTTTCTTTATCTTCATTCTTAAAACCCCTGACGCGACGTCGTCTAATTTAATAAAGACCTCATCCAAAAATTTTTAACAAGCGCAACGATAAGATGCTACGTGGTCGCAGCTGCCAAGTTTAATTTTGTGGTTGGGTTTGGCAGAGGACCCCGTACGCAATTGTTTTTAACAGTATATGGAGAGTCAAACTGGCATGCGTTTGTATAGATTAATGCGAAAATAAGGATAATTTTAAAAAAATTCTCCTGAAATTTGAGCTTGTTGCAAATAGATGGTAAGAATTTATTTATTTATAAAAAATCTCTTACTGTCAGTTAATTTTAACATTGACCGTTAGTTGACTATGCAAAGACAATATTACTCTTAACAACAGTTTGTAGACGAAAATAATTAAAAAAAAATTAAAATTGTTGACTATTTTACTCTCTTTAAATTATTGATATTTTCTTAAAGTTCCTACAAGAAAGATAAAATTAAAAATTTGAAAAATTCTTTTTAAATTATTGATATTTTCTTAAAGTTCCTGCAAAAAAGATAAAATTAAAAACTTAAAAATAAAATAGTTATAATCTTTACCTATGATAGTGTAAATCTTTAGAATTGACAAGGATAAAATTATCAAAAAATAGAGTTTGTGCTTTTCGCTCCAACAATTTTAATTTTTTTTTTAGTTATTTTCGTCTACAAACTGTTGTTAAGGGTAATATTGTTTTTGCACAGTCAACTAACAGTCAATGTTAAAGTTAACTGACGGTAGATGGTTTTTTACAAATAAATAAATTATCGCCATCTACTTGCAACAAGTCCAAACATCGGGGGAGGTTTTTAAAAATTACCCGTGAAAATAATAATAATAATAATAATAATAAAACTGCCAGTTGAAAGATCAATTTGTTAGATTGTATAAATGTAGACGGTGTACTTAGGCTACCATTCACGAGTTCTATGCCACGAAGCTTAAGATTTCTGGGAATTTTTTTTTTTTAATGGAGCCTTTGTTTTTGTCGGTTTTAATTGGAGTCATATTTGGGCTGTTTTTAACTCTTTATTTTATTTATTGATGTATGATTTATTTTCTTTATTTGAGTTTATTTTGATTGAAGTAGGATCGCGAGAGGTTTATTAGTAATTTTCATATCTTTTTAATAAATGAAAGTTTTTAATTTCACTTCGAGATTATTTTAAAAATTTAATTTCATCCATTCTTAAAAGACTCTCGAGAGATCTTATTTAATTTTGTTTATATCTTTTAAGTCGATAAAATTCAAACTTTTGTTTAGAATTATTACGAAAGTTCGATTTCATTTATTTTTTTCATGTTTTTTATTCTATTTTCACACATACAATAACAATTAAAATAAGTGTTTACCTCGTCTTGTTTCTGTTTAGCTCGCTTAGTTGAGCCCCTTCTAATAAAAAAAATAAAAAATAAAAATAAGTGTTTACATCGTTGTAAGAAAATGTCCGGAATTCATCAAGCTTAACTGAAGTTTAATCTAGAAGGTCACTCCAAAAAGAGAATTAAAATAAATACTTACATCGTTGTAAGAAATCTCTGTAATTGTTAGTGCACTAACAATTAAAATAAGTGTTTACATCGTTGTAAGAAATCTCCGGAATTCATCAAGCTTAACTGAAGTTTAATCTAGATGGTCACTCTAAAAAGAGAAAGATCTAATGTCTAACTTATAAACACGTTTAAATAATAAAACTTTCATGATCTTACATGAGTTACAACGGTCTAAGAATAAAATTATCATACAATTGAAGTATAGTACTATTGTCGTCAATATCTATTGCATGTTTCAAAATTTTCATTATAATCCACAAGTTAGAAAATGTAACGAGAGAGAGAGAGAGAGAGAGAGAGAGAGAGAGAGAAGTGTAAGGAAGGAAAATGGGGACAGGTACTTTACCAAACATGGACTATATGTAGGAAGTATACTCTCAGGCCTCAAATTACCTCCTTAAAATATGGTGCGATTTTTTTTAAAAATTTTTTCGCCTTTTTGGGGGTTTTTATTTTTTTTTTAAATTATGGGTTAACTTTACGATAAGGGAGCCTCTATGTTACAATTAATGTAACATACACACTCAACAACAACCACACAAATAATAGACCCACATAATTTATATGATTGTTGTTGAATGTATATGTTACATTAATTGTAACATAGTATTTGCCTTACGATAATCGACTAATATGGCAATTACATACATATCAATGCGACCAACATGTTGGGTTCTGCAAGTCAAAATAGTAATGCGTTGTTTTTATAATTAGGACAAAATCGTACCACATCATGATATAATACGATCATCATGGCAAGCAAAAAGGCATCGGCAATTTGGATTTTGGACAAAATCCAATTTTGGGACCCCCGGAAACATTATGTAAAGACAAAAAAAAAGATATGCCCGCTGCTGCCACTGCGTGTACCCTCTCCACTCAGAATCTTTGATTGCAATAATCAACTTCTGTTGCTTGCTGCGCGATATTTTTATAGGAGGATTATAGTTCTTTTATACAATTACACAACACCCCCAAATGATACACAATTAACCACTAATCAGATCATATTAATAAATTCATTCAGATAACGATAACGCGACAGCAGCAAATGTCCTGTCCTCAATCGAGTGGCCGTACTTTTGAGATCAAGCGAATAATCTTTTCTTCTTTTTTTTTTTATAATTAAAATTTATCTTTTGTGGTGGGTGGATCATGACATGTAGAATCTTACAAAGTTGTGTTTGCATGCATGACCCCCATGGTGAGTTGGGGTGACAACTTTTTATTATTATTTATTTTTGTATTTTTATTTATTTATTATTTTTGGCAGGATTCAGGTTGTCGTTTTGATGAACTAGGGAGAGAGTGGGAATAATTTATCTTTTTGACGAATGAATGGACATAAACAAAAAAAAAATGATTTGTTATCTTTTTTTTTTTTTACTTATTATTATTATTCTCTCTCTTCATTGCACGTGAGTATCATGTTCTCTAAGAATATCAATCAGGCAAAAATCTGAATTCAGCCCCACGCCCGGCTTTAATTTCGTGATCGGAGATTTATCGAGATCAATCTTAGGGTCTGTTTGGGCGATTTTTGAGAGATTTAAAAATAATTTTTTAAAAATTACAAGTTAATTTTTGTGTCTAGTAATTTTTTAAAAAATTAAATTTTGTCAAAATCACTCTATCCTATATCAGATTTAGTGTCTGTTTGGTATGGCTTATTTAAGAGCCATAAGAGCTTATTTTGATAATCATATATATTTTTGATACAATTTCATAAATGTCCTCATATATATTTTAAAATTTTAAAATTACCCTTATTAATTAAGACATAAAATCATTAACTTTAAAGAAATCATTATTATTACTACAAACTATATTGAGATAACAAAATAAAAAAATAAAACTAATAATATAAAATATTTATTTGGTTATTAATTATTATATCAACAAATTAAAAAAATATTTTATACAAACATTTATAAATAAAAAATAAATTTCATTCAACAATATGTTCAATTCAATTATTTACATTCTTATAGCAGTTTAATAGTTAGATTTACTAAACACATATGGCTACATTTAAAATTCAATAATTTTAATTGTTATAAGTCGTTTTCAAATTGTAAATCCGACATCAAATTTTTGTTAAAGATATTAGAGTATTGTTAGGTAACTGCATAAAAAGTAGGTTAAATTAGTTGATCGATTGCAGCTGATGAAGTGGCTTGTAACATTGAAAATTTTACAGTTTTTGGATTTGAAAAGGAGTCTATGAGAAATTCCCTAAGGCCACAATTTCATGACATTTTTTTAATAACTAAATAAATAAGTATTGTATATTTATAATTCGAAGAGATCTTATTTGGAGTTTGAATTTTATTTAAAAAAATATCAAAAAATAAAAACAAATAAAAAAGATAAAAACGGTCACGATCAATTTTTTTTATGTGATCTATGTGAAAAAAAAAAAAAAATTTAGTATGCACAAAGACAAAGGCCACTGAATAATTAATAAGAATCTGGAAATGGTTAGGCTGACACGAGTAACCATCGTTGGAACTATCAAAGTGGTTGATTCAATACATCTCTTATCAATATTTTGAAAGGTCGCTGCATTATTGCGAAGAAAATACTACCAACGGTGAAGAAACTGAAAGCGATTGGGAGGAAAAACTACAGCTTCCTCAGTTTAGAATCACACGACACTGTTGATGGTACGTTCTGTTTGGCTTTATTACTCATCTCCAATATCTCTATTTCGCGTATGGTTTGTATCATTTTTCATTTCCTATGAATATGTGTGAGGAGTTATTGAGCTACATTATTCAATAAATTAACTCACACCGCTTATTGTCTCTAATTATCATTTTTCAATGCAATACATACACTAATAGTAATATATAGTAAATATAAATTTTAAATAATAATTTTGATAAAATTATTAAAGATATAATAGATTTTTCATGATACAAGTGAAAAATCACATCAATATATCTTCAAAACTACGCAGTTAGTGTTTACCAAACACTTTAGTGCTGTAGATTTTAAGTTACAGTTGTCCAACCGCATCCTAAAATATTTGCTATTATCTAATAAATTTAACATGAAAATAGAAAGATTTCATTGGACTGGTATATACTATATACCAACAAGTTTTATTTAAAACTACCCTATTGATTACATATCTTAATCAACAAACTTAACATATTGGACAATAAGATTATTATTATAAATCTTCAAATCTGTTAGCCAGTCTTAATGCCCTATGTGAGTTTGAAATTTATCCCAATTTGTCTGCTAAAGTCCAAAGATAATCATAAATTTATAAAATCAACCCTAGATAATTTGAGATGCATATTGTAAGCCCAGGGGTTTAAAATGTCAAAAAAAGAATATATATATATATATATTCTAGACGCCACAAATTAATCAAGCCGTCTACTTTGAAGGAAGGAGAAAATTTCAATGTCGATAACCTAACAACATCAGATAAAATGATGCCTTCCCCCCCATGCGGTGGGTGCAGAGGAAGGTACCCTTACCCTACATAAATAAAACAGTGAGTAAAAAATTATATTACTTTTTTTTTTTAAACAAAAAAAATATTTCAATTTTTTTGAAGACCAATACGGAAGACTTGACTTGGCAAATATAACATAAGAGTCAAGAGTTAGCAGCCGGCGTACCAACAAAACACAAAAACTAGTTTTTCTTTTTTTTAAAATAAATATTTATATTGTTTGGTCCCCCGCTGGATTGAAGAAGACAAGAACAGAGTTGCTTTCTCATGAAAGTATGTCTGCGCGCGCGCGCGCGCGCGCGCGTGTATATATATATATATGAAAAATGTTTCAGTCAAAAATTTTAAAATACGAAAAAGTATGAGAAATCTTTTAAACCACATGGTTTTAAATGTTTAAAACTGTAAGCTTTCAAAGCCGTGTGATTTTAAAGCTTTCTCGAATTTTCCCGCACTTTAAAATTTCTTATCAGAAAACTACTAATATATATATATATATATATATATATATATATATATATATATGACAGTGTCAACATAATGTGGGTGGTTGCAGATGTTATAGTATATGATGGGACGTTATTCATCATTTCATTGGCGAGTCTATTGACTCACAACGTAGTTTCGGCAATGAGAAATTAAAGTGCGTGACGGTACCCATCCGATTAAAATCTTATATATACATACACACACGCGCGCGAAGATATTATACGCAATAGAGAAAGATACCTGCCCTACGATCACAAATTAACAAAATTTGTTTTATCATTTGTTAATGCCACACCCAGTTAACTACACATATTCTTTAAAAATAAGATCATTTATCAATTCATATAAACAAAAAAAAGAAAAGAAAAAGAAAATACCATATATATATGATTAGTTAAAAAATATAAAAGAAGGTAATAATTGTTCAATTTTTAATCCATAGTTATGTATCCAATCTCCTCTCTTGTAATATGCAGTTGACTTGATTATCAATTATCAATCAGCAAAAAAAACTTTGATTCGTGTTTTAAATGATAATTGAGTTTAGAAAAAGAATTGACGTCGCGTTTGTGTGAACTTCATACGTTGGTGAAGGGTAAAATTTGTCAAATCATGTTACGAACGTATGGTGGAAACGTTAAAGCTCAAAGTCCTTTCAAGCGTAATAAGTGGAAGTAAATATTCGAGTTGTGCTTATTATAATCGTTATGTTGGATCAAGATGGATCCGATTCAATTCTGGCCAACCGTGTCAACAATCAACTTTGAAAATAATATGAGGCAAAATTTTTGCATATAATTGGGATCTCTAGTCTCACGTACTATTCCATTGTCAAAACCCACGTAGAAAGCAACTTCAAAAAACAGAAAGGGAAAAAATAACGGAGGATAAACCATCTCGAAATTTGGGCCTCTGGTGTAAATCAATGTCACACGGGGTGAGCTTAAAAGAGCCAAGGTTTTTCTAAATCCACCAACCTCGTTAAGATCGGTGTAACCAGATAATTCCTGGGTGTTTTTAGTATCACTCCGAAGCGAAGCCCAATGTTTTCCTTACAGACGCAGCCCAGAACCCATTTAATAAAACAACTCAGCGAGTCGACACAACGACTCTTCACCGATCAGTTTCGACAAAATAAAATATTCATTTTTATATCAGCTGATCAAATCTGATTCGCAAGGATCAAACGACGCTCTTCAGCATCTGCTGCAGCTCCCAAAACCAACGAAAGCCCACTTCTCTAATCAAGGTAAGCGTCTCTCTCAACACATAAAGTATGCATAACGCTTACTTCAGCTCAACTTTAGTATCATTTAAAAGTAGGGGTTCTCTCTCATTCTCTTTCAATGACTATTCCAGCTTATTGAATGAAAGATTTGACAGAACTTCGTTATCATGTTGTTCGTGTTGTTGTACTTGCTGTTGTTGTTGTGAAGTTTCTGCTGCTCATAATAATAGAGTGCCCGTGAACGCCAGCTACTTATGTGGGTTAAGGCAATCCACTCTTATCCAACGTCCACCTTATAAAAGATTAATTTTTGGTTTCAAAGATAGAATCTTTTCGCGGCTTCCGGTTTATGATCTTGATAGGGGTAGTTATGAGGTTTCTTGCTCAATTAGAGAAAGAAGCGGCGATGAAGGTTTTGGTAGGAGGAGGAATAGAAGGTTTAGGCGTATGGCTTTGGAGGAAACGAATGAGAGGAGTTGGTTAGGTGGTGTTGCTGATGCCGAGGCTGTGATTAGTTTGTTGAGTGAAGAAGTTGGTGACGAGTGTTTAGGTGGTACAGAGAGAAATGGGAGGTTAGCTAAGAGAGTGGAAATTGTGAAGAATGAAGTCCATGGTGGTGAATTGTATAGGGGGAGGAAGAAGAAAGTGGAAGTAGAGAAAAGAGGGAACTACGGAGGTGAATATTTTAGGGGGAGGAAGAAAAATGTTGGGTCGAATTTGTTGCAGAGTAACTCAAAATGTGAGTTTGAATCGCCAAGGATTGAGGCAAGGGAGGAAGGGTATGGGAGGTATGAAGGGAGGGAAGCTGTTGCTAGAGGAAATAAGCATAGAGAAAGGACCAAAAGTTCTAGTTGTTCTTCTTATTACTCACTTTCCTCTGCTGGGGAGTATGAGGAAGTTCAGGATAAGGAAGGGCGAATTGTGGAAGAATCAGTGACTGGGTTTAGGAAGGATTCATGTAGGAGTGAAGAAGATAGATACAAAGCACAAGTAGTGGAAGAGTTCAATGAGGTCGATGGGCATGGAGCAGCAGACCAAAGATCTTCTGCATCTGGGAGTCGTGTTAAATGGGATTGCAGAAAGAAGTCGGAGAAGAAGCTTACCGAAGTAGCAACAGAAGAAACAAAATCCACAAAACAGTCTTCAGACATTCATTGGAGAATAGATGGGACAACCAAAACTGATTATGAGAAGGCGTCTAATTCTCATCAGCAATTAGATAATGTGGAAGAGGAATCAGCTTTGGCTGTGAATTTGGATAAGGGAACGAGAAAACTATATAGCCAAATGGATGTCCAAGACACTAAACTGTCAAGAAGACAATGGCAAGAAGTCAAAACAGTGGAGGAGATGCATGGCAATAATGTTGAAACAACTTCCGAATCCCAAAAGCAGTTTAGTGGTAGAGAAGAAAACGTGACTAGGGGTAAACTTTGCCAAACAGACCTTGTTACTGGAAATAACGATTTAAAGAGGGACTTCCAGCAACTTCCCAGAACTTCTGAAATTCTTAATGCCAATAGTGAAAGAGTTTCTAATTTGCCGAGACATTCTGAGTCTAGAATGAAGGTCCAGCAAAAAGATGAAACTTTGGTTCAGAGTTCAGTCCAGCGGACAAAAGGGCAACACCAACAAAGTAGTGAAAGGATCACTGGACAAATTGACTTGAGAATAGAGCCAGAATACTCTTCTGAATTATCAGAAACTCATGACACTAATATTAAAAAGAGCTCAACTATACAATCTGAAACTAGAATGAAGAACCTAGAAGAGAATTCAAGGTTGCAGCACTCCCAGAAAGATCATGAACATCATCAGAGAATTGAACCCTGGAAAGGGTCCCAAGATGTCTCTAGAGTGTCAGTTATACAAGCCAGTGAAATGGAAAGACGTACAGATTCTCTGAGGACTTCTGAAAAAGGGGTTAATCAAGCAAGTGCCATGACATCAGTTGTGAAACCTATGGGGGCAACAAGAGACAGACATAATCAGCCTGATGAAAAAGCCATGCAGAGTAAATTAACAAAAGAGGCCCAAAAGCCTACTGGAGTATCTAGTTCTCATGAAGAGTACTCAGAAGAGAGCTCTAGTATTCAAGCATCTTTGAATTTGGTTTCTCAAGCTAGAGTGCCACAGATTAATGTGGAGGAAGACGAGGAGGAGGAGAGAATTTCACAGGAAATTTTGATGCCTCCCCCACATCAGTTGCTCACCATAAGTTCAGGGCATGCTGCTTCTAGTAGTGGGCTTGCAGTTCAAGAGGTTTCTTCAGAAAGTGGCTCTAGTGCCTTGCATACACATTCAGGAATGAGAACTCTGTCTTTGCACAGTGATTCATATGTCAAAGGTGGACAGGATGAGACTTATGATGAGCCTTTAAACCTTTCTACCTGTGAAGATGCTCTGGGTTCAGCTCATAGGTTTGCCGAATCGTCAACTCAATTAGTGGCGGAGTTTGTTGAAAAGGCTAGGCATGAAGTCTCAACTTCTGAAATGCAAAAGGAGAACATTGCTGAGACAGAATTGTTGTATGGAGGTGAGAAGCAATTTAAAAAGAATGCAGGTCAGTATGGTTCTGAAGACTTGCACTTGAAAGGGCGTGAACCAAGGAAATCATCTGAGAGCTCTGGAGCAAAAGGGCCTTCTGATGAGATGTGGCATGTGACAGACTCATTTGTTCAACCCCAAGCGGAAGCAATGGAGGGCAACCAAGCAGCAGGTAACGCCATTGTGAAGAGAAGGGGTAGGTCCCTGTGGAATATCATGGCAGACATTGTTCGATTACGGTGGGGTTCACATGCTGAAACCCCAAGCTCTGCTGCAACGTCGGATGCTAAAAGTCCGTCTAATGATTCTGTTAGCAGTGGGACTTGGTTTTCTGGACATGAATCCAATAAGAATGGTGATGAAAATATGAAAAGAGAAGGGAGCAGCCCGCCTCAAGATGTAACACCTTTTCATCAGCTACAACAAGGGAGAACTTCTACTCACAGTCAAGGAGAAACATCTGACAAAATTAAGTCAAAGAGCAAAGAACAAAAGCCTGAAGCGGATATGCCATCTTCTTCCACTGTAATAGAAGGTTGGTCAACATCAAAACGTATCTCACGTCTTTCCTCAAGTTCTGCAGAGAAAAATCTTGATCAGAAAGCAGAAAGGAGCAGTTCCCAAAGTACCAGTTCTGGCCAGGAAGTTCTGCCATTATCATCACAATTACCCGCTGAAACTTTACTAACACCTCCTGCTGTAGAGGCAGTTTCTGAAACCAGTAAAACTTATGCATCTGAAAGTGGCTCAATGGTTCAGTCTGCTCAACCTTTTAATTCTAGATTAATTGAAGCATTAGGGTCTGGGAATGATGGGGAGTTGAAACAAAGGAAGCTTCAACGGAACAAGCAAGTTTCGAAAGATAGATTTGATGAATGGGAAGAAGCATATAAACTTGAAAGTGAGCAACGAAAAATTGATGAAATGTTCATGAGAGAAGCACTCTTAGAAGCCAAGAAGGCTGCTGATACCTGGGAGGTGCCTGTTGGGGCTGTATTAGTGCAACATGGAAAGATTATTGCTCGTGGATGCAACCTGTAAGTTTCATGTGATAATATTCATTCTCTTTCATTGGATCTTGTTTTATTTTGAGGTACTTACTAGAAATGTGTATTTCAGAGTGGAGGAGTTAAGGGATTCCACTGCCCATGCAGAAATGATTTGTATTCGGGCGGCTTCAAATGTTCTTCGGACATGGAGGCTTGCGGTAATCAAAACAGTTTTGATTTTGTTGAACTTTATTTGTCTCGTCTTAGTTATTTTTGTTTCTTGTTACAGTTCTTTGGGACTCCAATTACTAGCTTTATAGAATAATATGCCAATGTCCAAAAGATTAGATCATATAGTTTGCACCTCATTTGCTGTTTCAGTGCAATCTTAGAGCAGAAATGGGTTCTGGCAAATAACAAATTATGGATTAGCACATAACTATATCTCTGTTCTGTGTTTAGTGGAACCATGCATGAGCAAATAATGGTTTCTTCACAGGAGCGATGAGAATGATAATGGTTCCTTAATTGGTTAATCTGGCGATGCCTAGGGAACACTTCCATTCTACTTCCTGCCAGAAACTTCCAGTTCTAGATTTGGGGCTGAATGTTAAAATTGGAGCAGGTGTTTATTAGGCAGAAATAAGACAAATGGTGGTTCCTTATTTGGTTAAACAGGCAACGGCAGGGAAACATCTGCATATTTCTTGCATGTTGAATGCTTGATATGATAAATTAGAGCAAAATGTATAAAATACCGACAAATAACTTCTTTTTTTCCTTTCCTCAGGATGCTACGCTGTATGTAACTCTTGAACCGTGTCCAATGTGTGCTGGAGCAATACTTCAAGCGAGAGTCAGCACTCTTGTATGGGGAGCTCCAAATAAGCTTCTTGGAGCTGATGGAAGCTGGGTCAGGTATGCAATTTACTTATATTTTTATGATCCTGTTCTCATAGTTTTACTAACATTAGTATCTGGTCTTGTACTGACATTCTTCTACAGTTTTTGGCTAGAAGCCAGTTCATTCCTCTTTAATGTTTCCAATTAACAACTCTTTATGATCCGATTTCATAGAAGAAAGAGTTTCTTCCCACGCCTTGTAAAATGAAATTGATGATGTAATGTAACCTATGATGTTTTCTTGCTCTTGGACTTTGTTTCTTCTAGGCAGTTCATTTATCAAATATAATGAAACTTATTGTAAACAAAAATGTTATAATACGGATTTCACCTTCTCCGGTTAGCAAAGAGAACTTAACATGCCCACCTGATTGGGGTATAAGACTGAAAAATATAGCATTGATTTTTTCTTGGGGTTCGCTGAGAGTAGATTAGAATTTGGATTGATGAGGAGTATAATTTTTATGTAAAATGTGCTTTGGTGTTTAAATGGGAAATTTTAAAGGTTTTTCAGTCCCAAAAATTTGATGGGCAACCAAATTTTTTTGGCAGACTTTTCCCAGATGGGGGAGAAAAGAGAGATGGCTCGGAGCCTTCGGATAAGCCAGCTGGTCCGGTCCATCCCTTCCACCCGAAAATGACAATCCGACGTGGGGTTCTGGCAGCAGAGTGTGCAGATATAATGCATCAGTTCTTCCAGCTTAGAAGAAGGAAGAAGGAGAAGATTGCAGACGACCTGCCTCCCCCTTCATGTGTTCCCATCGTAAACCAACAATCGAAAATCCTTACAAAGATGCGGCATATGTTCCACATGATGTTTTGTTTGTAGAGAGTGAAAAAGCATTTAGTTTATTTGAGAATTCTAGGGCGGATTGACATAGCTTTTCTTAAATTAAATTGAGTTAAGTCTTCCCAAGTTCATGAACGCCATTGACCGCAGATTGTCATCCGAACATGATGGCTCACATTTAACCCAAAATGGAGTAACACGTTGATATTGAAATAACTGAATGAATTACGGTTACCCCAACTGATTTCCTCATCTTCTATTTGAACTTCCTTGCACCAATTATAAGCAGGGATCATGGAAGGGCATTGAGTTAAAAACTCGGTGACCTGTTTTTATCAAATCTTCGCCAACTGTGGTGCTCGGAAGTTAAATGCTGATGCTGACTAAAATAAACGTCAATCTGTATCTGGGAATTTCACAGGATCGTCACAGTTTTGGCATGAAAGAGCACATATGAATGATGGTTATAGTGGAGCTATCCTTCACAAAATAGATAAAATGTATACAATTAATATGCCTTGCAATAGCTTGTTAACAGCCAGACTCCGGTATCCCGATTGAGCAAAATGGGCAGAACTGAGTGAAAGCAAAGATTTCTTGACTTGATCTCCATCATAAAGTCTGATGGGGACTGCTTACCAATGCTTAGGTTGTGTTAGGATCAACATCGTATTCTCAATACAGGTAAAGGGTTGCTCGCATTAACATCTGTATCCCCAACTCTTTCATTTCACTCAAATGCTTGCTTTCTTGGTTATAAACACCACGAGAATTTTATGCATCAATTAATGAGACAACGCTATTACCGCCAACAATGCTATTACCGCCATATCAGTTGCAGAATAATACAATAAACTTATATCATGTATGCATTTATTTTTAAAACAGTCAATTGGATTGTTATTAATTATTAAAATTCACCTCAAGCAAGAAGTCTCCGAATAACTAAATCTCACAGACCTGGTAATTTTATCTCTGCGAATTTAGCACTGTAATATGATGAGAGAGCCCAAGAAATTTAATAACCACCTCGCAAATCATTAGAAGGGATGTAATACTATCATGATGACTACATCTCTCCTTCCAATATTTCACCAAACATTTTTTACTCCGAAATTCTTTTTTCCTTCATGGCGTATAAATAACCCGCTATTGTTTCCCACAACTTCCATCTCAACAAAATGGATTCGATATTTTGGGCTCTCATTCTTGTTTGCTCCATCTTTCCAATAGCCATTACCAATGCACAAACACCAGCAGCCTCACCTTCTAATTTACCAACCACTACACCTCCCCCAACAACCGCAGCAGCACCTCCACCAACCACCACAGCACCTCCACCCACAACCACACCTCCACCTACAACCACAGCACCTCCACCTATGACCACCCCTCCACCTTCAACAACACCTACAGCACCAACACAGCCACCAGTAAGTGCGGCAACACCTCCGCCTGCAACAACTCCTGTATCATCTCCTAAAGTTGCACCGGCTACAAGCCCATCAGTTCCACCACCACAACCTCCACAAAGTCCTCCAATCTCAACTCCATCACAACCACCAGCATTGCCGCCACCACCAGCAACACCACCACCTGCTTTGCCACCACCGCAGGTATCCCCAACTCCAGCCCAAGCACCGCCAGTACCTGCACCAGCTAAGGCACCGCCAACGCCAGCACCTGCACCCGTAAAGGCACCACCAACACCAGCACCTGCACCTGTAAAGGCACCACCAACGCCAGCACCAGCACCAATTACTCTGCCACCAGCTCCTGCACCTGCCCCCCCCAAGCACAAGAAGAAAAGAAAGCACAAGCACAAGAGGCATCATCATGCACCAGCTCCAGCACCAACTGTTCCAAGCCCCCCTGCACCACCTACAGTACCAGATTCCGAGGATACAACACCGGCACCGGCACCATCTCTGAATTTGGTAATGTTTTTTATCACCCAAAAAGAAAATATATTTTTCTTGACTTCTAGATGACAAAATTTTTCTTGAATTGAGCATTAATATTTGAGTTATGTTCATTGTCAATATCCAATTGTTCTGAATAATCTTCCTTGCTTGTTTGGCTTACAGAATGGAGCAAATGCACTGCACCAGCAGAGGGGAAGATCTGGAGTGTGGGCTACCACTGGATTAGCTTTTGCCATCCTGCTGGCTGTCACAGGCTAAACCCTTTTTCACGAATGATTTTTCTTATGTACCATATAAGGTCGATTCAGAAATTTGTAGTAGTAGGACTGAATAAAACAAAAGATGAAGGAGCCACTAAATTCTTTACATTTTTGTATTTTATTTTCTTTTCATTTCATGAGTGCGAATATTTAATTGAGATGAATTTTTGAAACCATCAAAGCCAGACAAAACAAAAGATGAATTAATCATCACATATCAAACTTGATCTGTATTTGATTCCATGCTGATTTCTTCCCGCAAGTCATATTCGACCACAAGTCCAAGGTTATCAACTAATTTGTGATGCCTCAGACATCCAGCGCACTGTTAGGAAGCAAATTTTGTTTGTTAAATTAAAAAAAAAAAGAGCATTTAAATAAACTAAGAGGACTATAAACAAGTTTTCAACAGAAAAGCACTTGCGTATTCCCTCCCACAGTTGATGAAAACAATGATGTCCAGCAAAAATGATTCAGCAAACACTATAACAACCACATATGAAATTTATCCCAGCGGTCCAGGGCATGATTACACACATCTACTCATGTATATTAACAACTTTTCAACAGAAAAGCACTAAGTATTCCCTCCCACAGTTGATGAAAACAATGATGTCCAGCAAAAATGATTCAGCAAACACCATAACAACCACTTATGAAATTTACCCCAGCAGTCCATGGCATGGTTACACACATCTACTCATGCATATTATATATACTATAAGTTCGCTGAAATTGTCATTTCATGAACATTTACCTCTGCAAGACTGCAACTAAACAAACATCCCAACGAAGCCACCTTAGTTGCTTGGCTTAATGAAGAACTGCTCTGGATTTAAAGATCAGAGCTGCAGCGCTGTTTGTTACTATTTCTTGAGTATTATTTTTCATTTTTGAAATACAAGAATAGGGGAAATGAGTTTGATTTATTAAAAAAAAAATTGAGAAATCGTACATATGTTTCTATCTAGTTACATACAAAAGTGTAAAACCCAAATTGAAGTTTTTGTTAGCTTTTTGAAACATTTTTCAAAATTTACACACTTTTAACTATGTACTTATGACAAAATGTTCTTGAATGCATTTACCCTATCCACACTTTTTAAAATATTATTCTCAGAATATGCTACCAGACAATCTCAGATACTTAAAACACTAAAACCATTTTTACGGTTTAAATTTTCAAATTTGTGTTTTAGAAACAAAATTTGAAACTATTACTAAATGTGGCTTATGTTGTATTCCTATCCAAGAGAAATTACATTATAAGGTACCGCATTACTATATTGAAGGCTCAATCCAATTTGAGCTAGGCACTGCAAGAAGAAACAGCATAAAATAACACATTCATTCAAGAAAATAAAAAGTAAAACTTCCAAAGGTGCACGCAATTAATGTTGGTGTTATAATTGGGGCACGGCACAAATATGAATATGCTAAGACAAACAAAGAAGAGAAATAAAAATGCATATATACAGCATGTCCAGTAAGTAAAGGAAATTTTTATTAAATAGCAAGTATGATAGGAAACAAAGTAGATACTTTTGAAAGATAATTCAACAGAATAATACTCAAAAAAGTTTTTTATCATCAAGAAATAAAATACAAGAATTACATGAAACACCTGCTAGAAAAAGAAAAAAATACCTGTACATAAACAAGCCCCCGTTCATAAGCCAAACGATTTATGAGTCTCTGTGTTCTTTCACCACAGCCATCACAAGTAAATTGTACAAGCAAACTTCTCCTTGGCAATTTTATGTCAATAGTTGCATCCTGCATATACGCCATGTGGGACAAAAAAACAAGTTAAAAAGAGGTAAATATTTAATCACTAATAAATTAAAAGATACATGTTGTTTGGTCGCAAGCAACAGCAGAATATCAGGAAATTTGTTAGACATGAAATAGTTATCCCACTGCCAGGCAATCTCACTTACTAACATCACATTTAGATTATCCTAAAACCTAAGAAGGGAACACTTAAGAGTATTGAATCGACCTTTTATAAGACATAGCATGACTGGTAACTGAATATTTAAATCTCCTCACCATTAGGGTTCAAAACCGAGACCTACTATATCAGCCCAAGAGGTTTCACCAACTAAACTAGATGGCACCCACAATCCTTTACTAAATTGAGAGAGTTGGGAAAATTGATCATGATTTCGAAAAGAGCTCCTATTCTGAATATCATAATTTTCACCTCGTGTGTAACCTATATCACGAAATCAACATGCCACTCCTTACTTACAGTAACTTTGTTTAGTCTAGTGATGGGTCATCCATCAGATACAAACTCTCAAAATATGGATATTTACTCGCTCTCATTTTCTCGTGGACATTAACTAAGACGAACAATATAGAAGAAAAGCTCAAGCTAAACACATCACACTATTAATAAACTTAATAATAATCAAAAGAATGTCAATTTGAAAGGCTATAGCTCATTAAATAGACTACATTAATAAATCCTATATCACATACCTTATTTGAATCACTCAATTCCGCTTCTGAATTTGACTCAGAAACCGCTAATATTCTATACGCACGCTCTGGTACCACTGCTTTCGCCCCAGAAACCCTCAACCTGAAAACAAATTTGCAGTAGTAATTAACAAAAAAAAATCATATTTTGAGATGAAAAATGTGAAATTGAAGAACACCCAGAAGTGGAAAGTAATAGAAAAGAAAAACCCTTAATGGCTTTTAGGGTTCAGGGCTTTTACATACCGCGGGCGAATAAGATTAGGGGTTGCTGAGTTTGAGAAAGAAATGGGCTTGAAGGAGTTTGGACGGAGAATAACATCCAAGGGTTTGTGAGTGGAAAGAGAAGATACAGAGGGAGAGGAATTGCATGCTGTTATTGCCGCCATTGCTGA
Source organism: Citrus x clementina (assembly GCF_000493195.1). Lineage (NCBI taxonomy): Eukaryota > Viridiplantae > Streptophyta > Magnoliopsida > Sapindales > Rutaceae > Citrus > Citrus x clementina. The sequence continues at coordinate 19,926,876 of NW_006262274.1, read as the reverse complement.
TTTTGTGGCGGCTATCAGTTAAATTTCTGATATAGAATGTGTCTGAGCTTTGCTTATTTGTTTGCAATTATTAGTACTACTTATTTATTCATTTATGTTTGCTGTTTGCCCAAAAAATATTATTTTTATTTTATTTCTTAAAAAATGTCTATCAACTCATTCTTTAAATGATCTAATTCATAATTTTTCAACTAGTAAGTAAAAATACATAAAACAAAATATGCATATTAAAATAGAATGGAATATGTAATATTTTACAATCATTAAATATCCCTTTTTATCATTGAAGGAAAAAAAATATAGTTAAGACTTAATTTAATGTTACAGTGTATACGGACTCCGGATGAATCTTGGTTCTGGTTTAGTTTTGCAGAATTGCTTTTGTGCCAGAATGCTTATTAGACAATCAGGCAGCAGCGACAACAAAAAAACAGAGTTGACTTGGTGCGCAAGGTAAAGGGCCTAGTTATGCGAAATGAGATTCATTTTGCCTCAATTTTGTGAAGCCATCAAAAGACACTCAATCTTGGCTGTCCTATTCAAAAATGGCACTGAATGTGGATTGTAAGCAGGTGCAGGAAGCACAAATTATTCCTAGTTAGGCGTTAATTAGATATTAACGCAACTGCAATGACATCAATTTCTTTTTCTTTAAAATTTGGTATGCAAGTATGAACCATTTTGTCCAATGTCCAAGAAACAACAAGAACCTAGTTGATGACGTTTGGTTAATATTGTTGCATCAACTTGTACAATGATGATAGGGTGCTTTTTGGAAGGATTTGATTGAACAACATTCTTGGCTCTTTCGAATTGAATTCTGTAAGCAACTGCTGCCGATGGGGCATCAATCTTCCTCATCTATTTCAAATGGAAGTGGCACTGTCTTAACTGCTCTAAATTTGCCAGCATTATTTAGATGCTCATTCTCCAATCTGGAACATCAAAACCATTTGTTTATTAAATCCACTGTAAGAGATGCCATTGTGACGTGTAGTTGATGTGCACAAATGGATGCATATAATTACGGATATTAGCTAAAGAATTAGTACCTGTAAAAGTTCCATATTCCTCTTCTAATGACTTCAAGGGCTGCTAAAAATAAGCCTGTAACTCTGTAATCAACATGTTCGAAATTTGAATGCAGAACAGTCTGAAACCAAGCAAGCCTGAGGACGAGGTTCAGTCCCTGCATCATGATCAAAATTTTGTTTAGAATCAGCTTTGAAAGTGAAATGCTATACATGTAATATGTACTTTATATATATATATATATACACACACATATAACAAATAGTTCTTTCTTGTCACCGTCTATTGAAAATTACTCGGGAGTTTGACTTTTATCAGTGTCTAATGTGTTCATAATTATCTTGATAATATGAAAAACCCCAGTTGATTTTCAATTAAAATCAATTGGTAAGTTCTTTTTATCCAGAAGTGAGATGTCGGATTAACTAATTTTCCTTGATCACGAAAGTGAATCAACTGATGATTAGTGAGAATATGATTTGTTATGATATATATATATATATATATATATATATACCATGGAGAAGTAGTAAATGCACTTTCGACGAAGCATTAATTCATTCCTTAGCCATGGATTCTTGGAATTCACTTGAAGCAAACCCCAGTCTTTTACAAAGTCCCAATACAATTGGTAAACTGTTGCACCACTTGACACCACCACAACTAGACACAGCCATCCAACACTTCTTTCTTTCTCATAAACTACTTTAGCTCCTGCTGCTAACATTGCTGACACATATTTGCCTAGATTGATAAGGTGGCTCGTCTGCCCTTCATCAAACCAGCGCCGAGCGCACTGAAAATGCAATTAATAAAAATCTTTTATCAGAATATGTGATAATTTATTAAACAAGAAAACAAATTGAGAACAAGGGAATATTAAGCAAGGGGCCAGAGTGCTTAATATTAAATACCTGCATGGCTCTCCAGTAATAGGGAAGGAAGGACACTGCATAAGCAAGATCCCTGTAGTGCTTGGCCCTCATGCAATAACCGTAATCCTGAGTTTTGAAGCTACCAGTTATGTAATAACAAGCAACAAACTCCAGATTCCTAAGCAACGGTACCTATAGTGTAATGAAAGAATTTGTCAGTGAAGATATTGGTGATAAGTAAACAAAAATTCTATCATTTCAAACAACAAGGTGGCACTTAATTAGCGAATGAAACTTTAAGTAGCTAATGAAAAACACCTGACTGCAAAGTTGATCAGCCATGAAGAAGTCCAGCATCAAAACCTAAGATTAGTGAGAAAACTGATTAACGTTTGCGGAAACATTACTATACCCAAATCAGATATATGCTTGGTTTTTCAAGCAAGTAGACACCTACGTCTAATGGCAGTACCTTATAGAGAGGTGACAGAATGATGTTCCTTATCACACGAAGGAAACAGTAACGACTTGAACGATAGAAAATGTTGAAGGGACACACAAGCAGCAGTAAGAAGATCTGCGCATACAGAAAAATCCAAGAGTTGGCTGTGAGCAAGCCATATTATTGAAAATTATTATGATTGATTTTTGTTTCATATCTTATAATATGCCACAAGGGAAAATTTACCAGTAGCAAAAGGCCTGGAATTGCTTGAACTTGGGAATAAGAATAACCTTTTGTGATGAGTGACAAATGAACAAACATGACGCCAACTACAGCAGTCATTGATGTGGTACAAATCAAGAAGACATCCCTGTGCTTAAGTTCCTTTGTAGGGGCCAGCTCAAAGATGAAGCTATAATTTATACGCGCCTTCTTCCACATAAAGATGTTGCAACCATACAGAAAGAGGTGTAGAAACAACAGGCTGAACATGCTGCAACATATCAAATATAGGTTCCGTTAGCTGCCATATCATTGTCTAAATGTGATGCCAAGACGATCAAATTGAGTACGACTTGCCTAAGAACAGGGTAGACAGTTTCCATATAGACTGTATCCGGTCGTGGTCTGTACATTCCTGTGATGTGAGCCATAATCACATATCCAGCAAGCAGAGCAATGAAGCACCCAGTGAACAACCCTGATTAAATTCCACGAAAGTAAATTAATTTTTGTTCAATATCAATGCATTGCAGATTTATCTTTTAATTGAATGAAATTATCATATCTGAGAGCAGATTGCAAGCAGCCAGACCTAAGTTGGATCACGAATATATCAAAATGGAAAATCCAATAACTTTGTGTAGCATTTCTTGGTGCTGTAAGTGTACGATACAGAAATCACTGACCAAGGTAGTGAATGCCAATGCAACATATATGGCTTGACACAGTGGGAAGCCTATTATTTCTAGCTTTAGGTGATGCAGGATGCTTTTAAGGTTCAACTTTTGTACGATATAAATTTAATGAAACATTGCAATGTGTAATATGGGACCTGTGCTTTATTTTTAGCTTTAGGTGATGCAGGATGCCACCCAAAAAAGTTAACCAGGTTCTGCCTGCCCTTCAAATTTCAAAGGCTAGTGGGGGCTCCCACTTTATTTTTTCCAGCTTTAAAACCAATATTATTGCCACAAAGCGAACAAGTTTAAAAGTCTCCATTGAAAGGATGGACAAAAGTTCATTTGAATATATTATCATGGAAGTTTAATTCTGTTTTATCATTTTTCACCGAAATTTGCTTAGAACTTACCAATGAAGAAGGTTACACCATGTGATTCTTTACGCTGATGAATCTTGAGATATTTCATGGCCTTTCTTCGGTTTTCGTCAGCAAAGTGTTTGATGAATAGCTCCTCAACTTCATCCGCTAAATTCATTACCTGTCATTTCCAGGTCTAATAAGCAAACTTTAACTGCTTTACAAACTTGCACTTCAATATGAACATTAGACAAGAAAATCTAACTCTGGTTCACATGAATTAAGGAATCCTTTTTGTAGACACAAACTACAGGATCAATGACCACTAAACATTGTCGGTACATTATCAGATGCTATGAAATGTATTGGCTAGTGGGAATTGGAAAACATCTTAACAGTCGTCCCATTAAAATTTCTTGCTTGCATGTATCTAACAACCTACTCATGATATACACTAGATATTTCACTTCAGTTATTTTGTGGCTACATTTTTTTTTTTTTTGGTCGCTTCAGTTATTTACCTTATCAGAGCTATTGAAATAGGAACTCTCTACTACTTTTAGATAAATGGGAAGCACTTGTTTTCCAGTAACCTGAAAAAAGACCGGGAAAAAAGGTTTTTCTTAGCGATTTATCGAAACCAAATGCAATGTTTACTGAGAAATGGGCAAACCATTTATTAACTTACTTTGTCAAACTTCTTTAAAATCTTTATGAAAGCAAGCATGTTCAAGTTCCTGAGAAAAAATGAACAAGTAAGAATCCCTCTCTTAACCTAAATTTACTAAAGGGTATTATTTTGATTTGATATTGGAAAGGTTACCTGTAGGTCTTGAGATAACCCAACCCTTTATAGAGCTCAATAAGAGCTCCTCTTATCATCTTCTCAGCATGGTGCAGCTTTGTTTTGTTGATGTGCAGCCTATTACTCCCCTCAGGAATTTTTTTAGAGGACTGGTTAACTAAATCGTCCCAAATTAAGTAACTGACCGCTGAGATGGTACGAGAAGGCGTTGTAAGAGGAATTTTTATTCTTAAGTTCTTCCCTTGGCAATTGTACACACCACCCGAGAGTGTACTCAATTTGCTATCCACTCTTTTCATTCTCATTGACTTTCCCATCTCATCTGATCTTGGTGAGTCTGCAAATGGCACTTCATTTGTTTCCGGCTCATCAGTGCTGTTGTCTTCCAGTTGCTCCTGTTCTGTTCTGTCCTCAATGGACTCCTCTGTAGCCAAAGAAAAGAAAAATGAGACACAAATGTAACAGATAATTTAATTTGAGTCTTTGATTTGTCCTAAATTGAACATTTTGGCTACCTGCAATTTTAAATCACACTGAACCGAAGATCGTAGAAGTGATGCATATCCTGATTTATGCGAAATTGAGAAAATGCGGTACCTTATATATGCTTTATGTGTCTTGATTAATTGACTAAAAACAAATGATGTAAAATTTCCTTATATTGCATACGACTATTCACAGTTGAAAACAGAGCTTGTTTCAAAATTTTGATTGCATTGTAAGAGATTATATACCACATGAGATGGTGCATGAAATGGACTCGTCTTCCTTGGAGTCCTGGGAAGAAGCACCTTTGCCACGCTTTTTCTTCAGAGCAGTTTTGAGTTCAATGAGAATCTCCATCTGTTTCTTCAAAGACTCCCCTCTGTCCAAGAACTCTTTCTCCTTTGCCTTGTAGAATTGGTTCACCTTGTTCAGTTGCATGTCCAAACATTCAAAAAACTCCTTGGTCGCATCAGTGTCAGCAAATTGCTCCAGCAGCTCTGTCTCATACATATCCCCCTTACTTGCCGAGCTAGCGAGTTTCTTATGAACCTATACCACCAACACCAAAGAAGGGAAAAAACAAAAATAAGTTAACACACTTGAACGAAGCAAAGCATAATGCATGCATATTTGGATTCAACATCAAGAGAAAGGGAGAGATAAATTAAGTACTTGAATAGCACCATGATGTTCTCTATGCTGATGTTGGCCAAATGAAGAGAACTTCTTGCCTAAAGCAGAAATGAAGGTGCTAGCAAAAGAGATATGTTTTTGCTTCTTGGTACTTGAGGTGTTATTGCCTATATTATTAGTATTATCAAGGAGATGAATTTTCTTAATGTCTTTCTTGAGTTGCCAGTAATCAACAAAAGCTTCTTTCCATTCAGGAACAAGCTGACCCTCAAACTGCTTAGAGAACTTCACCATCTTTCTCTCTTTTCTCTTTTTGATTATTTTTTGGCCTCAAGAGAAAAAAGGAAAGAAAGCAAGTACTTGATGTTTAGCACCAGCAGCAGCAGTAGTAATAGAAGGCTCTGGGCTGTGAGTGTGTTCAATGGAAGCTGAAGTCCGCAATATTTATGGGGGTGAAGTGGAGAAAGGAATATAATGATTGATGCGCTGCTTGACAGCACATTCTAAAATATCCTCAGCACTTGATGCTTCCAAAATTCAGCTCTGCCTTTGGTTTCATTCCACTAGGCCAGGTTCGCGCGAGCAATCACCAAACCTCTACCGGATAAAGGTTTGCTCTCACAAGGCCAACAATGTTACTTAATTTATATGCTCATCAAGGTTTTGAAAGAGCTGGGAATTTAAAGCGGATCCCATCCATCGTGCATCTCTTAAAATTCACTAAAAAGACCTTGTGGTTTGCATGAAAATTGTTTATAGCCAAGGCCAATATTGATAATCAATTATCAAGCTGATACTAGCTAGTCAAGTGAAAGCTGATTGGCTAGTTCAAGTATCAACAACACACACAAAGGTGAGCTCTAATTAGACCAGCCAGATTTCCACTAATTCAGGATAATAAAGGTTTCAATTATTTCCCATCGATCACCACTTGCATTAATAATAAAATCAAAGTTTTTTTTTTTTTCTCTCCTTAAGATCACACACACACACACACACATATATAAGGGATGAAATATCAATAAAATACTGCAAAAATGGTGTTAGCACTCTGTAGGGATTACTGTGTTGACAATTAAGGGTAAATGGGACTGAGTTTAACATTATTTTTATCAGTATTTATCTATTTTTTTTTTTTTTTGGTTTGAATATTGGCGCTCGCTTCGCTCACTATCAAATATGCTTTGTGGGTAATATTCCTACAGATAAGGTAACTGCAAAATCATTTATAAAAGAAATTATGATGTACTTGGGATAAGCAATAATACTACATAATGGGAATTATAATGAGAGAAGGTTCCAAGTTATATTCTTTTGTTCCATACTTATTGCACTATTACTCCCACCCTTCCTTCAACTTGTCAACATGAAAATTAATTATTGCACTACAACCTTCTCTCTCTCTTTTTTCTTTTTTTCTTTTTTTCAGAAATTGAAAACTAAAAATTAACTGTGTTCCTTATTTTCAACTTTGCTGCCATGGCTATGTCTTTTCTTCATAGACATGGATTGCACTTGTAGCAGCACCAACACGATTATTTTGATTGTGGAAAACTGACGGCGGGCTTAACGTGGCTGACTCAAAGATACCCCCCGTACAATCTTTGTCCACATATATCTATTTTGTCCTCTTTTTTGCTTGATTTTTCTTTTCTTTTACCTTTATATATTCTCCTAATCTCTATCAAGATAGTTAATTATAAACTATACACCTTAAAGTATCATTATATTGTTAATAACGAAAAATTAACAAAACGTGTAGAATGTCCCAGAGAACAAAGAACACAAAATTTTCAGGGGCCAAAAAAACCTAAAAGCAATGAAGATGCCACCAGACATTCCGCACTAACCCAATAGTCGAAGTCAGGCGAATTTGATTGATGTGTAGTTGATTGAGTTATTTAAAAATTGCGCCTATCTTTTATAATTCGTCGATAAAAGTTCTCCAATGCAAACACATGTTTATTGCCAAACTTTGTGCTGGTTAAGCTTATGCTAGATATATTTCAACCCAAACAGGAAAAAAAAAAAAAAAAAACTATGCTAAATTTTACCTCTTATATTTTGGGAACGAATTTCGTGTATCTTGTGGTTTGTAAAAAAGGGAAAGAAATTTAATTTCCACGTAGAATGCCAGTGAAAATAGAGAAAAGCAAAAGGGGAACCCACCAAATCCAAGTCCCTTAGATTTATTGGACCAATTACAAGACATGAAAATGATGGTCTGATTCGGATTGCAATTTTGGGTGCGCCCTTGTAAGCTACCCACCTCTTTGTTTTCTTTTTTCCTCTAAGCCATTAATAACATTATCATCTCATGTACAGGCTGTATATAGAGAATTGACTTTTGACCCCCACAATATTTGCAATAATCGAAATTAAAGAACTTATATATACGGCTTATAACACATCAATCCGAAGCATCAGTATGGTTGATACAATTGCACACATTGACAATTCCCTAGTTGAGCACAAATCTTGCAAACTCCTTTCTATTTGAATGTTAAACCACTTGCTTTCTCACACATGTTTGGAGAGTTCCGAATTCCCCCGTGTGGTAGTTGCCAAGATTTTTTTTTAAAGATTTAAAAATGTATTTATTTGAATTATGAGATTAGAAATTGAGAATTATGATAAAGATTCAATGTTGAGCATTAAACCAACGGTTAGAATTATTTTAAATTTTGGGGGTTAAGGATTCAGTACTGAGCTGAAAAAATATAAGGTTTCAAGTTGTAAATGAAGGCAGGGTTTCAAGTTTCCCTTAATAAAAAAAAGATTTGCTTTTATATACATATATTTGAATGCAGATCTGATCAATTACTATGCCTAAATATCATAACTATACCAACCGGAATTGATGTAAGAAGTATTAACATATTTCTAATTCATAATATCAATAGACGGTAAGAGTAATATTACGAATATTTGGTTGGTACAAACTTTATGCTCCCATCGTTTTCTTCTTTAATTTCCTTTTCCGGTTTGAGGAGTACATGTGTTAGGATAATCTCTCACTGGCCCCGAGGCATATAACCCAAAAAGCAATATGATGGTACTAAAATTCAGGTGATAAAAGGTGATTTTCAATGGCTTCAAGTTGAACCATTTATTAATCTTGAGAATCGACGAGTCCTACTAATGCAATGCTTGCACGAACTTGAACAAAACCCTTAATTCCAAAAGAGAAATTCAAAATTCCTATCTTCACTACCAGTTTACCGCACTTGCTTGCCTTGATTTAAAAATGTTATAAATGTAAGTTTAATTTTCTAGCGCATTTCGTTTTAATTTCCTTCTGAACTTGATAAAAAATTGTTTTTGCTCAAACTTCAAAAGCGAGCAATGCAAAGTGATTCTTAAGCATATGATTCTGGATTATGGTTCCATAAACAATGCACTGAAAATATTAAAGTAGAATATCCAACACTTTATTAACAAATATACCCATCTTGCTCCTTCAAAATGGATTGAAAATCGATCTTTTTCATCTATTCGTTATCCATTTTGCATGATTCACCGGAGCATATACTCCTTTAACAACTGTACACGTATCAAACGTCATATCTTCTTATATCATGGAGTTATTTTTGTATAACTTTACTGTTGCAAAACTCTTCATACACCTAGGATTTCAATTAAAGAGTATATGCTTCTACTTTGCATCTAATTTCATGAAACGATTAATCAAATCGATCCACATTCCATCCCCTATTAGGGATTCTGATTCTTGCAAAGGTGTTCAGAACCACAATCTTCTGAGGAGTTTGGGAGGGGAATAAATAATGAATAGAAATTAAAATTTTATATCCATACATACATATGTGATGTGTAACTGAAGCATTGATACTTCATGTCTAGTGTTTAACTTATTCAAGTAAAATTATCGTAGTATACCTTATTTTATCTAATGTTTGGATTTTAGGGTTTCTAATCATACTCTAAATGGAAAAGATCTTCCGGAGAGTTGGAAAATAAGATTATGGAAATTGTCCATTTAATTATATTGTTGCTTGCTCTTGAATGAATTAGTACCATGTGTAATCCACTTAAGTCAAAAGAAAATTGATGGCTTCTTCATTAGGATAATTCTTTTGATCCAAAAGTTTATTTGAATTGTATTCCTTTATAAAGAGGTGCTCAGCTGTGTGCAATCGCATATTACAGCCGTTCAATGAGAGTTTGACACACGCGCAGTCACGCACAATAAAGTACTCGATTGCATAACACGTCTGATCATTCTTGTTCTTTTATATATTATATTGATATCTACAATTATCAGAGATCATGTTGATAATTAATAAATTTTAATTAAAATTATTTGCAATGAAATAAAAAAAATTATGAAGAATTTTAAGATGAATTTTAATCGAATTGGATCTCTTTCAATTGCAATTCAATAGTGTACACGATATTCTGATTCTGATTCTGTTTTTGGCAGAATCACCGGGAGTATAAGTGACATTATGTGACATGAGTTAACCTTTAATTTTCTACATAGATGCTATACGATTTGCTTCCATGATTAATTATGTTTTTTAATATTCTGAATTACTATGAATTGACGTAGTCTTGTTGTAATATGTCATTTATGAGATTTATGACTTATAGCATATGTTTTGATAAAAAGAATGCTTGCAATATTTTTGGTACGCAATAAGTCTAGTGTGTTGAAAATTATTTTACTTACTGAGTTGACTGTGTTAAAAAAATAGCATATCAACATGCTATTTTGAGGGCACATTTTGAGTGGGTCTCACTTATCTTTGGAGCTAAATATTCATTTACTTTTACTAGTTGAATAAGAGAATGATAAACTAATGTTTCCTTTACGTTTGTTTATTTTATGAACTTGTAATTGGAGAGTTTTGAAACTTATGTCATATTTATGTCTTCGGAAAAAAATATTTAGTATTAGACATATAGATTCATGGATTTATTTAAATAAAATTTGAGGTATTTCGGTTTAAGATTTTTGTGTAAGGATTTTGATTTATGAGTGACCTCCTTAACCACGTGCTCCACACGTATTTGATTTGGGGTGTTACAATTAGGGTTCATGTGCTAAGGAAAGATTCTTGTTTAAAGGAAAAGAAAAAAGAAAAAAAAAACTTCAAAGACTTACAAGCTGTTTGTTTTTCTGACTTAATAACTTAATTGACTTAGGTAGCGTTTACTTTTTGGATTGGAGTGGGAATCCTGAGGAGTGGGAGTGGGAGTAGGTTGTTTACTTATACTGGAATGGAAGCATGGAATGAAGATCAGAATCCAATTTATGTGTTTACTTTGTCTTGGATTGGAAGTAAATAGTTTCAAATTACAATTTTATCCTTATTTAAAGAATTATAGTTTTTAATTACAAAGCTAATAAAAAATATATTTAATGAATAAGTATTTATTTTATTATATTTGTAAATTTATAATAATTATTAATATTCTTAATTATGAACATCACATTTTTTTATTAATTTTAATTTTAATATAAAATGAAACGTTATTTTATTTAATTTAATATAATTATATTAAATTTAAATATAATTATATTAAATTTATTATTATATAAAATAATAATATAATATTATTTAGTACAAAATTAATATTTTCTTAGAATAAACTATTTATTATTATTATTATTAAATAAATATAGTACTATTATTTTTAAAATAAATATAATAATATAATAATTATTAATTCTCTATTAATATAATAATATTATTTTTAAATAATTTTAACTTACAATCAATGCAAATTATTATTTAGTTAAATATAATAATATTATTCAAATAAATATAATATTATTTATTTTATTTTATTAATTATAAAACATTAAATTGAATTAAATTATAAAAAAAAAGGTAGAAAAGGGAGAGGTGGGAGTGGGACTTGGAATGAGAGTCTCACTCCCACCTCTCCCAATGGGAGTCCCACTCCCACTCCCCACTCCAAAAATGAGTGGGGCCCATGGAGTGGGATTCCCAGTCGCTCCCCAATTTAGTGAAGTAAACACTGGAGTGGGAGGAATTCACACTCCTCACTCCCACTTCAGAAAGTAAACACAGCATTAATTGCAATCAGTTAAGTCATTAAGTCCATTTATTTTTTTCAACTTAATGAAATTTTTCAGTAATTAAGTCATTAAATCATTAAGCTAATTTTTTTTAGATTTTTGCTTAATCTAAAAAGTCTAAATGACATCATTAAAAAACATTCTTCAAAATATCCCTATCTAATTAATTAAATGTCATCCATACCTAAATAAGATTAATAATTAGATTTATTACTCATCTCTATAACTTATGATAATATAGTGGTAGAATATTTTTTTATTTTTTTTATTTTCTTCAAATTAGCATTACTTATCTTTATAATTTTTAATGAATATTTTTCATATAAAACATCATAAACAACAATAAAATTGATTAACATATACTAATTTAGAATATTAAAAGATTGTATTCAATTGAGCATGATTATATTATAAAAATATGTTATCTTATTTATTTTATTTGAGATGTTATCAATTGTTTGATATTTATAATTTGTAAGGGCATAGATGTAAAATTATTAGTTTTCAGATTTTTTTTTAAGTTAAAAAAAAAACAACTTAATACTTTTTTTAGCGATTCAAACAAAAAAATGAACATGTTATTCTGATTCAAACATTTAGGTTTATTCAGAATTCAGACTAATTTTGGTCTATTCAGATTTAAGATAAAACTGAAGAGTGATAGGCAATTTAGTTTATCATTACTAGGATCTTCAATCGGGTCAAGTAAGTATCTTTCCACCTCGGTCGTCACAAGCTTGCCCTCGTTTTGAATTAAAACTTTCTTAGCATATCCAAGAAAAGGGCGAGCAACTCGTAAAGTATCATCACCATGTTCCATTATGTACCCTTATTGCCGATCCGTGTCATCTATAAGGTGTGGAGAAGAACTAGAACCGCCACCGCCACCACTGGCACTGCCACTACGAAAACTCTTACTAGGCAATGGTGGTGAGGAGTTCCATTCACTATATGCATCAAAAAGTGAATTCAACAAGCCTTTCATCACCGCGACCATTTCTTCAATCTTCACATTATCATCGGAAAAAATCATACTAAAAATATGTTTAGTAAAATCCATTTTGCAGCGTGGATCAAGTATTGAGGCAATAATCAAGATTTTGTTGATTTTCTCCGTGCATTCCCAATATTTGTCATATTTTTCCCTCATACTAGAAGCCATCAAATGCACATAAATATCTTTGCTTTTTTCTAATGCACTCAATAAATTCTCGATTAAGCCAATTGTATCGTAACAAAGATTGAAAGTGACACTCAAAGAGGCTGAAAAAGTCAATGTAGCATCATAAAAGATCTTTAAAAACCTCACAATTCTTTCGGCATGTTCCCAATCTTCAAGCTCATGTGGCCCCACCCTATTTTTCCCATTTTCTTCCTCTAAAGTATGCTTCATACAATTTATCCACTTTTGCCATCCTCTCAAATGCCTCCCGAAATTTCAAAGCAGTCATCAACATCAAATAGGTGGAATTCCACCTAGTGATACAATCTAAAACCACAGTTCCATTAGGGTCTTTCATATGATTTACACACTGTTTAAATGCTTTTAATCTCAAAATGGATGATCTTACATACTTCACGGCATTTCGAATACCGGCAACTGAGGCATGCAACTCTTTTAACCCCCCAGTGACAATCAAATTTAAGATATGTGCACAACAACGCACATGCATGTAATCACCTCGCAACACAAGTGCATCAACATTCTTCCACATAAGCATTTGGTTCTTCACATAATCAATAGCAACATCATTGCCCGACGCATTATCAACAGTTATTGTACACACCCTCTCTATTCTCGATTCAAGCAAACATGACTCAATCTTTTTGCAAATGGACTTCCCTTTATGGTCTTCAATTATACTGAAACTAATAATCTTCCTATGTAAACACCAATCACTATCAATAAAGTGAGCTGTGATTACCATATAACTCATGTTTCTGAACTGAAGTCCATATGTCAGTTGTAAGAGACACTCTATGCTTATTCTTACATATCAAACTCTTCAAAATTCCCTTTTCTTCCAAGAACATATCCATAACATCTCTACTAATAGTTCTTCGAGATGGCATAATAAACTGAGGAACAACTACATTGCAAAAATGCCTAAACCCTTTGTTGTCAACAAAATTAAGCTGCAACTCGCCCAAGATAATCATTTTACTGACTGCCCTTCTACAAGCTTCTTGACTCCATCCTTTGGCAAAAACTATATTACTTGCATTTCCTTCACTACTCTCTGCTGCCAATTTTTGTTGTCTTTCATCTTGCTCTCGCTTCACGTTCAAGTATGCTTCACATACTTTTAAATGAGTTCCTCAAACCTAGGATGGCACTGATATATCTTGCCACAATAGTTGCACTTTGCTTTATATTGATTGTCCTCAAGTACAATGTAATGATTCCATGTCTCAGATCTTTTCTTTATTGGTCATCTCTGAGTTGGATTCTTCCGCTTTGTATTTGTCTTTTCTGTGGGTACTTGTACACTTTCAACTTCATCATCATCATTGGAATTTGATTTTGAATGTCCAGTTATTTGAAAATACAAAAATCATATTAATCATTATTGTTCTGTAACTTCCGTTTATGAATTTTCAACTAAAAAATAAATATAACTTTTGACTATATATAATCTCTCCAGCCTAGCTTACTAGCTAAACAAATTCATTCATCAAATTATTATTTGGAAATAAAGCAATTAATGACATTAACTTATCATAAAATAATTCTACTACCACAATGTACGGTATGAAGTTGAATTTTTAATTTTAAAGGATTGATATTGTTCCTTAGTTTATTAATAATTAATAAACTAATGTTATAAATGAATAATCATACATTAAATAATGATGATTATTTAATAATTAATAAATTTGAATTTTACATCAATACATATTCATGTCTTTCTCAACTAATATTACAAATGAATAATCATACATTAGAAAATATAAAAGGAAAAAACAGAACAATTCATGTCTTGCTCTCGGGTTTGGGGGCAGTTTGGCTGCTTGCTCTCGGGTTTGGCCCAAACCATTTGGTGGCATTTTCGATTTTTCATTTTCCAAGCAGTTACCAACCTACCCGCAAGGCTGCAATGCAACTAAAAAAACCCTAAAAGTCGAAAAGAAGCATGAAATTCTAAGTGAGTTGTGTTAACTTTCAATTGTCATGGGTCGGGTTTAATTGCTTACCATGAATAAAGTTGCTAGGTGTTCGGGAATAGTGGAAGTGGATTATCGGCGTTTGGCGTGGCAGCTGGTCGGCGCTGGACTTGATCAGTTCGGTGGTTGAAGAGGTAACTGTCAGCTGGGTTTAGGTCGATTAATTGGGTTCCGTTCGCCTGGGTTTCAGTCGAAATCGGCTAGCTTCCAGTCGATTGGTGTCAGCGGGCCGGCGGTGGCTGAGTTTTGGCGTGGTCGTTACTTGTTAATGGGTTCAAGACGGATGACAGGATGAAGCTGGTTTTGGCATTTTGCTTTTGCTCTGCTGCTCATGCTCGCTGAGTCCTGTGTCTTTTGTTAATGTCAGTTTGACAGTTTGAGTTGGTACTTGGCTCAGTTGGCTGTGACCTGTGCTGTGAGTCTATGATTGAGATGTAAGATCTGAGAGTGAGTGAACAATGTGAAGTGTGAACTGGTGAGTGGTGACTGACTGACTGGACTAGTGATCCGAAGTCCGAAGTCCGAATCCGAGCATGAGTTAAACTTATTTTTTAGCACTTTAGCTTATTTATTTAATTTTTTTTTTTTATAGTGCATATCCGATCGGATGATTCGGATTGATCCGAATCCGATTTGATCCAAACCAAATCCGATCAGATCCCACAAACTTCATCCAATCGGATTTACCTTCAAATCCGAATCCGATCCATTGCCCACCCCTATGCCTATGCATGCTTTCTTATTAATTTGGTCACCTTTTTCTAATAATATTAACTTGGAGAGTTCATTTGAGCTCCACTGTTCAATGAAGCCCAAAAAAATAAAAAATAAAAGTAATCCATAGAAACGAACTTGCGTACAGTAACTATGTAGCCTCCAGAGTCCTGATGATCTTGCATGAAAAATAAGTATTTGGCATTGTTATCTTTTGTTGTCGTGACGTACATCCTGTCATAAAAATGTGTTTTTGCGGCAAAATTTAAAAACCCGGAATGCCGCTCAAAATAACAGGGGAGGTGTTGAATTTCCATTAATTATATTAGGCTACATGATTTGGCACGGCAAATCACACAACTCGTCAAATCTAATTCTTTATAAATTTGGAGTAATTGCATGGCATGGGGCCTAGGTTGCTATTGTTGTATCAGACCCTTATCATGATAGGAGATTAGTTGTTTCAAGATTTGGAATACGCAAAAGAGATCATTTCAAGAATGATAAGCTAGTTTGTTTGACTTAAATCTTGACAGAAGATGGGATGGATCCCAGTTCAAAAGAAATTACGTACCATGTTAAGTTATTGTCTCTTTATGTGTCACGTACGTCTTTGATCTCTTTATTACACGGTGCACTCGGAAAAAAGTCTTCAATGCCTACAGGAGCATTGCTTATTACGTGACACGCAGTTACTAATCAATTTTTCTAACAATCCTTTCTTCTTTCTTTCATTCTTTTATTTGTTTTACATTTTCTTTTTCCTATTGACTCTTGAGAACTAAAGAACAATCCTATAAAACTCTAAAACAAATGTAGTTGGGCCATTTTCCAGCAAATGCTATTTGAAATTGACAAGTTAAAAAAGCAAATGTAGTTTATAAATAGTACACTTAATTTAGCACTTGATAACATTGCTGCTTATCCATTAAATATTTGGCAGAAGTGTATTAATAAAATCACGATTTTGTTGAAATATACTATGGCAAGAGTGAATGAACCAAAAAAAAAAAAAAACAATGTACGTAAAGCACTCAAGACTTTTCCTATAAATAGAATACCATATGATGAGAATACTGCTATAAGATATAGGTAAATTAAAGATAATTGGACACAATATTACATTCTCACACGTTCAAGATTAGTTACAATGATCTAATGCTGTGTTTCCTACTTTAAATCAAGAGACCGCAAATGGCAGTTTAAGTAAATGGGTATTTGCATGCGCCGAAAATTTTATTGTTTCGTATACGGATCACTAAAGAGAATCTATATTGTGGAGATAACTGCTTATACAAACCTAACGTAACTTCTCACTATGCCTCAAATATAAAAATAGCAAGGCTAATGATTTGTGTTAGGCATCATGCATGAGTGATAAGGCCAATTCAATTGATCGCATGCTTCAGATGTGAAGTCAAGAACCTCCGAGCAGCTTTTAAATAAAGTTGATAGTCTTCAGAATAAGTAATTTTTAATCATCATAACGACTTTATGGCTTACAGACTAAGCATCCATTAATTACAGGAGTTGGCACGATTGATTAATGTTTATGATTCCTTGTTGACATCTAATTTTAAACTATATTTATTAATTGTTATTCCTTATCTCACGACGGTGGCTATAATTTTAAGCTATTAGAGAATATATCGAGATCATGTTTCAACATGTATAATCGGAGAACATTATCCTAATTTGATCTTTTAAACTATATATATATATATATATAGAGAGAGAGAGAGAGAGAGAGAGAGAGAGATGTTCTAGTCTTGAATTTTTAAGTGCAGGAAAGTTTTAAAACCGTATGATTTTAAAAGTTTAAAATTGTAACTTTTAAAGTCGTGCGATTTTAAAACTTTCAGTTTTAAAACTTTTCCGCACTTTAAAATTTCTAATTAGAAAACTACTATATATATATATATATATATATATATATATATAACAAGGGTGGCTATAATGAGGTTGCTAAGGATCGATATGATCCTTAAGTGAGCAATTTGATTGATCAATCATATAAGTTAATGTTTTAACAAGTATAATTTGAGAACATTCTCCTAATTTGATCTTTTAATAAGTAATTAATTTATGAAGTTTGTTTGGCAGAAATCAATGAACCGAGTTGAGCATCTTTGATACGGAAACCCAATCATCAAACACATTTAAAATTGTGCTATCCAGTCTAGGTGGCATTAATTAACCCATCACCGACTCACCGTAAGAAAGTGAAAAAGAAAACAATTATAGTGGGAAAGTTTCAATAAAATTAATAGACTTGCTATCTCCCTCAATGGAGAAAAGCTTATTCGCTTAATTTATGGCTAAATGAACTAGCTAACAAAACAAAGTTCAACAAAGCAAAGCAAACACAAAAGAAAGAAAAAGAAATAGGAACTAGCTAGGGCTAGTAATAAGCAATGTCTTTGTCACAATTTATGGTTTAATCGATTTCCCAAAAAGCAGAAGCAGAAGCAGAAGATAATCTTACCGTGTAATACACGGGGTCATTCGGTCTCTGAAATGCGGGGAAACTTGCGTTCTGTGCGCTTTTAAAAGTTGAGTGCTTTTGCAATGGAATGCATGCTTTTGAGCTTTTGAGCTTTTCAATTGGGCGTTATTTCTCTCATCAACCACGCCAAGGCCAAACTCAGGAGATCATTTTCGCGACTCCATTCATATCATATCAAACAAAAACCGTATCACTTTTTAGTTGATTAAGCTTATGTCATGGTCGCGGACCCTATTCTTGCACCATCACCATTTTTTTTTTTGGTGGGGGGGGGGGGGGGGTGCTTTATAGGAAAAAGTAAAGTCCCATACAATATAAATCATTGTGCTAAAATATTTAGCTTGTAAAATGTAATGATATCATGTAATAAATTTTTATTCATGACCTAACTAGCGATGCATACGCAATTTGCTAATGGACGTTGATTTGTTCGATTGGCTGCACAGCCACAGTGCGAATCATCTTAATCCCTCATAATTATCTTCTCCACTCAATAGAGAAAATTGTCATAAAACTCATTGTAAAATTCAAAAGTGACTAGATATAGATGCATATGACATAGCCGAATCCTTCAGTGGACTTGATGTTTTAAAACTTTCAGTGGCGCATAATTTTTGTTTCCCATTTTGGTTTAATTTGCCAATCATGATCCACTAATTTAATTTTGTAAGCATTCATGAAGAGCTTTTGGCAAAGTACGATTAGGATTTAGAGTTGAACTTAAGCCTTTTCCACCAAAATACGACAGCCAAATTCATTTGAAGTTAAGCCTTTTTCAACTTTCTTTTATTGTTCATAAAGTGAATTAGTGAAAGTATAGTTTGCCCTAAAGAAACTTTAGGTTTTGTTTGACCACTGTCTTTAGCCAAAAAGGCTTGATAACTGTTGAGAAAGGTGAAACTCTTTAATTAAGTTGAAATAAACAGTGGAATTAATTATAGTGGGTCAATCATAACATAGCATATTAGCATTGTGTAAACTTTTAATTAATTATATATTTGATATATAAAACTATGATCCAATGACTTGAGTCTTGAATGTTTCAAGTGTTGAATTATTTTTAAGCTTAATTTGTCGATTGTTTTTTTTTTAAGTCAAAATTTTAGTGTACATTCATTCGCAAGCTAATGTGACATATGTTCGTTGATAATTCTCAAATATGATATGATCTTTGGTATTATTTAAATTTTAGTGAGAATATTAACAATATCAAAATTAAGAAAAATAATATGATAATTGCTTTCTATAAATATTATCTCTCTGTTTGTATATAGGGAAGATAAAAATTGTGATTTTTTTTAATTATATATACTATTGTGATTTATGGTATGTTTGCTTTTGATTCCAATCCATTCTGATTACTTATTAGTAAACACACCATTAGTGTGTGTAATGGTTGGATTTGGATAAATTGGATGGTCAGTTTAGTAACTTATAACTATACATTATGATTCCAAAATAAAATAAACATATCAATGGCAATACAGTTAATTCCAATTCTGATTCTCAGGCTAAAATAAACAGTTTGTTCTTATTTCTATTTCTCATTCCGATTTCAGTCCATTTTAATTACTGATTATTGATTAGTAAATACACAATTAGTGTGTGTAATCGTTGGATTTTGATAAAAGAGATGGAAATTTGAGTTTCTAGGAAATGATTTTAGCCCATTAATTCTATGGACCACAGCGCGCACAACAATTGAGAGAAGTGTAAAACCAGTGGCAAAAATGATGCTCCAGAGTTACTGATACACCCTCTCTGGGCCAGTCCGACGGAGTTACATACCCCAACTGAGAAACTTGGACTGGGCTTTAATTGTATATAGTTCAATAAATTTAATTGAAGATCTAAAGTTAAGGATCATTAATAGAAGGGGTAACTATACTTTTTCGATTGTATAAGCTTCTAAATTTCCAATGATATGACAAGAAAGGGATTTAATTCGAAGATCTAAAGTTAAGTTGGATTTTAAGTTATAAAAATTGATGAATCCGTCTGATATGGCAAATTGGCAAAGCCCACAAGTCAGATAGAGCCAGCTGCGCGCTTTCAGAAGTGGCCAAAATAAGCTGACATTGCAAGTTTATCAAAAAAAATTTGAACTGAAATGGAATGGTTTGATCTCATTTAGTACAAGAAACGTTAACAAGATTGTTTGGTATCAAAAAGTATCAGTTTATTTTAACATTATTCAAATCTACTTGTATATTAGGGCAAATCTCAAGATTATGAGTCCACTTTTCTTTTAAAGTACAATAAAACAAATTTCCAACAAAAATTTCAATGCTCCTGATACTTCAAAAAATTATGAGTATTAATGTTACTTATCTTAAAATATATCGCCCACCAAAAGAAAGTTCTTTTTAATATTTCTTTTAAATATTTATATGTGCACATGAGGCTTGGCTGGGTTAAAGAATTGAAGAAAGAACGGTATCTTATGGTTTTATTTGGTTCCATTTCTTTAGAAAAATAAGTTCATGGCGACTCAAAATATTATTCTATTTATTGTTTCTATATTTGTGTCTTGTGGGGCTGTTAGCCTGTTACTATTATTACTCCTATTATGATGGCGGTGCAAGAGCTTGGTATTAGATTCAGGCAAGGGCTTGTCAGCTTGCTGATCACTTTCTCCCTTCCGAGAAACGAAAGTAGAGGAGAGGACTGAGGAGTCTGACTCAGCTGGCGCGAAGCCAAGGGATGATCGGATCAGTGGGTTCTGTTGAGTGTGGATCAACAACATTTTGGATCTTCAAATACCGAAGAAAGTGAAAGTTTAAAAGTCATGGAAGGCAAATGCCCAGCCCAGCAAAAGCCAACGACCAATTCCAAGTTTCTCCACCAACGAAGTATAAGAACCCAATGAAATACTGCCATTTGGCAAAATCCCAGTGGCTTCTTCTCAAAGACTCCAAGCAACTTTGCCTCTCGTTTATCTTCTTGCACGGGTACATCCTCTGCTTCCTCGTTCCCAGAGGACTGAATTAACCAAATTTCACTCCGCTCTGCTCTTCTGCATAAATCATTTTACTATGACACCCTTCCCCCCTTGAGTATATATATATATATATAAAGGGAAGATTTTCAGAGAATAATAAAAAAAAAACTGAAAAAACAGTTAGGATAGTTCATTATTCTTCTTATCTTAAAAAAGGGGGGAAAGAAAAGAAAAGAAAAGAAAATGCCATCTCAGATCTTACCAGTAACTTATCATCATCGGGGAACAGAGGCGGCAGCAATGTTGATAAAAGCAGAGATAGAAAGGGATGACCCCACGACCAGTCTCTTAATTTCATCTGAATACGAAGACGTGGAGAAGGCCATCACCAACATCAAGCCTGTTCTTTCAAGAACCTCCAGTTACAACAATAATAACATCACTTCACCCAACGACAGTCCCGGTCTTGGCAATTGCTATCAGCAGCGACGCCGCCGATCCGCCAGCGACAACTCTCTCAGTTCATTGTCCGGCAGTAATGGCAGTGGCGCTGCTTCTTCTGCTGGTGGGTCCCGCCGCCACTCTTTTAGTAAAGATGTAGGCCGTGCCGCCGCCGAAACTTTCTTGGTCACTCGCTTGAGCTTCAAGCTGTTGAGATATCTCGGGTATGCTGCTGAAATTATTTTCTTTTTGATTCATTTATTTAATTTGTTTTTTTTTTTCGTTATTGATTGATCGATTGCTGATCATTTAATTTTTATTCAGGGTAGGCTACAGATGGATCGTGAGATTTCTCGCTCTTGGTTGTTACTCATTGCTGCTCTTGCCTGGTTTTATTCAAGGTCTCTACCATTTCTAGTCATTTGTGAAAATTCTCTGCTTTTTAATTCTAATACCACGTCAAGTGATTAATCCCATGCAAGCTTAGGCTAATAAGTAAGGGGCTCAACATTATGGCGATCCACACGTACATGTGATGTTGATGTAATTATTTATAAGGTGGAGTATGATAACTAGTTTGTTGGATTCTTTTTTGCAGTGGGATGTCACTATTTCTTCTCTAGTCAAGTACGCAGAGGTATAGTTTATGGTGATCAACCAAGAAATAGGTAGGCATATGTTGGGACTTAGTTTATTTCTTCTGCTCTGATGTGCAAATAATTTATGCAAATCCTTCTGTCTTTTATTTATTTATTTATTTTATTTGTTTAGCACAATTGGCTGAAATTTTGTGCAGCGCAGGCTTGATCTGTATTTCCCTAAAAGTAGTGATGGCCCAAAGCCGGTTGTAGCATTTATAACTGGGGGAGCCTGGATTATTGGGTGAGTTATTTCTTCCTTGATTTTCTATGTCTACTGTTGCCATTGAAAACTTGAGCTAGTTATTGCAGACATGGAAATCGAATTTAGACATGTGCATTGTAGGCGTTGGGAAAATTGGTAGTAGCTTACATTTTCTTATATGGGAATGCCAGTAAACTTTTATGTACTTGTACTTAATAATGGAAAGAACTCTACAGAAGTGAAAAAAGACAAAACAATTGAAGTAGGCGGAGTTGCATGCATACAACAAAGTATAATTACTTCTCTAGTCGCAACGATCTTACATGTATTGTTTATCTCGTTCGTGTCAGCATGGAAGGAAATGGATTTTGTTTTTTAATCTTTTTACTATCTTTACTTGGTTAGATGTTAATTCTTGTAAGTTTAGTCTGATTCTGTAAATTTCACAACAATTACCTGCTAATTTCCTGGATCATTTATGACTACCATCTTACAGCTACAGGCGTTGTTGAGTTTGTCTTTCTGTTGATGCAGTTACAAAGCTTGGGGTTCTCTTTTAGGGCAACAGTTATCAGAAAGGGACATCATTGTTGCTTGCATAGATTACAGGTGGTGTTTTTGTAACTTTAGCCATAAGTTTCATCATTTTTCTTTGCCATACATAGTGTCTTCCCAAGCAAATTGGGTTTTGTTTGTGTGCTACATTGCTTTGTATACCATTCACTAAGATGCAAATTCAGAACTTGAAGCACTTCTTGGCATTCGTCTAAGTTCGATCTATCATATGGATTCTGAATTGTCAATTCGTACATGAATATCACACCAGCTTATATTCACAGGCACATGAAAGTGGGCAAGATAAGCTTTCCGGTTAACTATTTTGTTAACTTAGCACCCTCTGACTCCTGCTTTCCTGTTTTGGTGGTGCCTTCTAAAATTGGATATCCCACGGTGCATTTATTGGCAACTATATTCCAGAAATAATCGAGTGTGTTAAAAAATTTTCTTATGCATCCACAAAAAATTTATTTCATTAATCTTAGTTCATTAGAATTTGTCAACAGTTTGTATGCCTAATTGTGTATCTTTCATTGACAAGGGCGGATTACGTGGATTCATTGACAAATGTGACAAGGAATTACATTTTTACAATTTTGATGTTAACTTATTAATAGTCCACTGCTCATATTGCATCAGTACCGAGGCTTTGGCTCTGTATTTTCTGTGCAAATGTGCATTCTCTATTGTATAACATCCAGGCACCTCCAACTTTGATCTCTTTATTGAAATATGCATGCAGAAATTTTCCTCAGGGAACCATCAAGGATATGGTGAAGGATGCTTCCCAAGGCATCTCTTTTGTTTGCAATAATATATCTGAGTATGGAGGTGATCCTGATAGGTAACTCTTGACTTTTCTTCTTCCCTTAGAATTATCTTATGTTTAAGAGGTTCTTTTGCTGAATATGCTATTCTTTATTGTTGATCCTTTGGATAGGATATATCTAATGGGACAGTCAGCTGGTGCACATATTGCTGCATGTACACTATTGGAGCAGGCAATCAAAGAGACCGGTGAAGAAGAGAGCACAACTTGGAGTGTCTCCCAGATTAGGGCTTATTTTGGTTTATCTGGAGGGTAATATTTGTTCAATGTTTTCTTGAGTCCTTGATATCTTCTTTGCTGTAGTTTAAAGATAATAAATTTGTAGATAAATCTAATGATAGTAAGCTATAATTTTGTTCTATCTTTTTCGAACAAGATGAGGAAAGTGGCTTAGTAATTTAGCACATTTCTTAATGGAGATTTGTTGAATACTGAGCCTTTTTACTTTTAATATAGTACATTCGCATTTTTTTTTTAACCCATATTTTCTAAATAGATTTGCTATATGACTGTGGTGTTGCGGTCTTGGTTTAAAACAATTTGTCTGACATTGTCTTTGCTCCTCAAGTGTAACTTTGAAACATCTAGTTCAACTACAGTTTGATAAGTTCCATCAAATCTCACTGAAGGAGATATGATTGTATCATCACAGAAGCATGAATATAACTTTCTTATCTGCCTTCATACCTATAGTTTGACCAAAACATAATCTGCCGCAATCCTTCTTTACCAAATATTTTTCTGTTCTCCATTTCCTCTATTATTTCATTTCAGTGTTTTGTGGTATTTTCTTACTGTTCTCCCCCCAAAATCTACAATCAGATACAATTTGTTTGACCTAGTAGATCACTTCCATAGTCGGGGCCTGTACCGTTCCATCTTTTTAAGGTACATACATGTTCTTTCAATATTAGATCTGGGTATGCATGCATTATCTTAAATCAATACATTATTCTTCTACTGTCAATTGCTGCAGCATAATGGATGGGGAAGAATCTTTGCGACAATATTCACCTGAAGTGCTGGTCCAGGACCCAAACACCAGACATGCAGTTTCTCTTCTACCTCCTATTATTCTTTTTCATGGCACTGCAGATTATTCTATTCCAGCAGATGCGAGGTTTTATTCTCCTCTTAAGTGAACTGTGCGATTGCATATGATTATCTTAATTCCAATTTATGCTTTCTTTCCTAGAGAAATTTAATTAGTTATAGAGCGTTCCTGTTTTTGATAATCCATAAAATCATGTAATTGAACTTCCCATTCTTTTCTGTGGTAAAAATGAAAAAGGTTCTTCTTTTTGCTTGTAAATGTATGTTTTAGCTAATCTCAATCTGCAAGTTTGTAGTGAATAAAATGTTATTTAAATATCAGCGGTACTTTTTTACTAACTACTTTCCATTCTCCATATAGGCTACTTGTTTATATCAAATTGTTAATCTTCTTCAAGTCATTTCACTTGGTGGTTGCAGTATCCTAAAATTGATTTTTCCTATGAAATATGTTCTGATTCTAGCTGTCATTGTTTAAAGAAATTACTCTTGAATACCTTTTTTTTTTTTTCCAGATTTAAAGATATGAAGCATGTATTTTATAGTGTTTAATGAAGAAATGATGTTGTGTGAGGCCTGTAATGCAAGAGGAGGATGTTTAGATGGGTCAGTTATAAATCCTATGGCAGTGGTAGAATAACAGACAACCAATAACCTCAAGATGGAGATGCTTCAGTTATATTTTAGGAAATTTATTGCTTTTATATAGGTTTGTCTGAGGGGAGTGGTAGGTCAAACAGCGAAAATGAAATGGCAATGAAGGGATTTAGAGAGGGTTTAAATAACGATGCTGTCTCTGCTGAATGTAGATAGAAAAAATATGCAGCACTTGTGTTGTAGAATCTTATGATTGTGGGTTGCATGGCACAATTGAAATGGATCATTGATATACAGCTTTTGATAACTAAGCCTTTGCAATTTGAATACAACCTATCCCCAGACTCAGAGGTTAATCCTAATTAGCCTAGCCCCCTCAAAGTTGCATCTGTATCATATGCATATGACATTTGAAGGTTAGAGGTTTTATCTATATTTTATAAACGTTCACTTCTCAGCAGTGGCCTGCACTTCAGCTGAACAATTATACAAGCCTCTAGTTATCATTAACTCCTGTTCTGTACTCCGTGAATGTTGATAAGCGATATAAATATCTTCAGTGCTTGTGAAGGACTTATTTTGATATCATTTGTGCAGTAAGAATTTTGCAAATACTCTTCAAAGAGTTGGAGTGAGAGCTGAATCGATTTTGTATGAAGGGAAGACACACACTGATCTGTTTCTTCAGGTATAAGAAGCAATCTGATGCCTTCTTTCTTGTTACCTCTGCCAAGTATTATTCATGGTTTGGAAAAATAGCAGCTTCAACAAAAATTTTGTCTCATCTCCATCTCAGGCATTTTTATTCCCAAAGTATACAAGTAAACTTAAATTACGTGGTGCATGAAAACTTATGGGGTTCTGCAAGATTTTTTTTTTTTTTAACAGTCAATAAATAGCATTAAATTAATGCTTCAATGAATAAACCTCCTGCTGCTCTGTTATATTTTATTTGTTCATCTTTTTGGCAGCAAAATGAATGCTAAAATCTTTATTTCTACAATTATTTACAACTTCTGTTTGGCTCATATGCCATTCAGGATCCAATGAGAGGCAGGAAAGATGACATGTTTGAAGATATTGTTGCTATCATCCATGCTGACGACCAAGAAGCCCGTGCCAAAGATGCAGTGGCTCCTCCAAGAAGACGCCTTGTACCTGAATTCATGTTAAAGTTGGCTCGCAGCATCAGCCCATTCTAACGATTTGCAACCTCTCAACAATCAGCTCAACATCAATTGGTTATTGATTTTATCTTCTCATGTTTTAGCTTTGCAATTTTTTCTTATTCTTTTTCTTTTCTCTGTGTACAGAAGAATTTTATTTTCTTTAATGTAAGCTCTTTTTATTATGAGTAACTTCGCAGATTTTAGGAGAATCAATCTAACTATAACAAAGACTGCAGCTATTTCAACACATTTTCTGCGATGCTGCAATTAAATTTACTAAATGTTAGTTGTTCAGTAATAGATGTTGTTGAAACAAATGGCAGGTGCAATTAGGAAATGAAGGATAGGCATCCTTCTGCAAGGGAAATGAGATGGAGTTAGTTGCTTGTGTCCTTCATATCTTAGGTCTTTGTGTATTGTTTGAGTGAACCTTTTCAAACAAGTTGCAGTAATTGATATTCGCATTTAATGGCAGCATCTGTAGATAGATAATGGAAAATCTCAAATCTATAATTAATTACTGGTTTACCCGGGGTTAACCATGTGGTTTTTTGCCATTGTCAAGAATCTTAGCATTATTAGGATGCTCTAAGTCCTGTTTAAAATTGGGGTTGGGTAGTTTGTTTAAATGTTACAGCACTAAAGTATTTGGTAAACAATAACTATTGTGTTTTAGAAGATAATTTAATTTTACTCCTCACTATCAATATTTATTTAATAACTATAAATTTTTTTCTCTAGAGCAGCTGCAGTTTCTATGATATAGCACCTCAATATCAAATAAGAATTTAATCGACAAGAGTCCTCTAAGAATGAGAAATTTAACTAACTCAAGATTATATGACTTTGTGTTAGTGCATCAGTAAGTGAATACTTTTGCCGTGTGTCCTTTCATTAAGGTTCAAGTGTTATATTATAAACAAAGTATACATCTACATAAATTTTATCGTGTGCGAATATCCATAAATACTTGGAAGACTGTGATTTGAGATTTTGAGTGGTAAAAGGGTGTTTGTAAAGAGCAATTTTATTTCAGTGCAAGCGTAGCAAGCGGCCTTACAAAGATGCCCAGCTATGAGGGGGTCAACTAAAGAAAAACATTTAGGAAATTAAATACTATGAGGTGATTAGTAGTACTTCATTGCCTCAGTTTAGCCGCTTCTGTAACGCCAAACTAGGGCTTCGCTGCTGATTTGCCACCTTTTCCCTATAAAACCGTCAGCAGTAATGAGCTTGGATACTAATACTAAATTTTCTGAGATATTGAACTTATTAATCTATATCAGCATACCTTCTTCTTAGGCTCCTGCGGCTTCTGTGCAGATTTCTTAGCGCCAGACTTGGAGCCTTGAGCTTTGGAAGCACCTTCGCTGGCCTTGGCTGCAGGTTCCTTTTTGGTCTGCCCAAAGAGTTGGGTACCAACAGGTTTCTCAGCCTTCAATGATGCCATTGCTCTCACAAAGTATTTAATTTAACCTTGCTAATAGAAAAAATAGTATGTGTTTTGGCTAATAAAATCACTCTTCTATGTGTAGTTCTCTCACAAACACAGACTATTTATAATGAAGATATGTGCAACTGTGAGTTGGAATTAGAATAACAAGTGTTACAAGGGGATGGGGCCAGATGGTGAGATGAAGAGAAGAGAATTCGAATATATGATTTGGAGATAGGGCACTGTAATTGTTACAGTAGTATCTGATTCTTAGCTATTTTCGTTCTTTTTGCTAACATTATATCAGTATCAACCAACCAACATGTGCTGTTAGCATATACTTGTAATAGCCCTGTTTTGTGCCATCTTGATTCTTAAATCTTTAATTAAAGTGAAGGCATAACGTCTTTCATAAACCAAATGATATATTATCCTGGGAGCCTCTAACGTCTTTCATGAACCACACAAAATTATAGGACCCACAATTTGTGTGGTTCACATGAAAAATGTATGTTACAATTATTATAACTTAGCATTTGCCTATTATCCTACAACTGCGTATGTATTATGGCTATAATTCATATATATTAATATATATATGACTGAGTGAATATGTCTAATTGCGGTGGTAGTTAATTTGAACTGGAAAAAGAAATCCCGGTTTGTTAATTAGTTTTAGGGTTAATTTTGATTTACCCATCATGAAGTGACAATCTTCAAATTGCCTCCCTTACTATTGAAAATATCAAGCTATCCTCCAAAACTCATTATCTTTCACAATTGACCGTCGTTAACTCGTGAAAGTACAATAATAATCCACTAATAATGTAATTCGTTAACTTAAATTGTTACACACCTACTATTTAAAAACATATTTCTTTTGTCCCTTTACAATTTCTAAAGCATCTCATCACTCATTTATTTTCTTATGGCGCACATTTTAGTCCATAGGTATGATAAAAATCAATATTAAAATGAAAAAAATAAATGAAACATTGAATTTCTCTTTTTTATTTCTTTTTCATCTTCCTTACTTCTTCGTGTTTTTCTTTTTTTCTTTTTTCTCCGCCTTATTTTTTTGTCTTTTTCTTCAATTTTTTTCCCTTTTTCACATGCATGACAAAAGTACAATCAGTATCCAAATCTAATCTCACATTGAATCAAAACTAAAACTTAATTTCTATAAACTAAAATCCAAAACTCAAAAGTTAGAATCTATAACTTACAAATGGGTGTTGCCAGCAACCATCAAAATCCTCAAAATCCAACAACCAAAACCTGAATTATTTGCCTCCTTAATGTCACTGCAGAACCATCCAACCCACCGCCGATTTAGTCGTATCATTCATTGTACGAATACTCAATCAACTCAGCAATCTTAGGCAAAAGCATTGCCATAGCACTGCCGAGAGCTTCGTCTCAATTCTTCTTCTTCGGCAATCAAAAGCCTCATTGATCTTTCATCTTATCGCAACCATTCAGCAGTCAAGACCCATACTTCTTTTGCTCTTTTCCAGTAGAGAATGACCACGTCGTGGCTGCGACAGTTGTGGAGTTCCAAGTCATTGAGGACATCATCTTACAACAGCTCTTTGACACCACAACTACCCACGATTGTTTATAGGTTTGGGATTGTTGTTTCAAATTTTTGTTTTGATCGTTTAATGAGGTACTATTACTAGAAAATTAGGAAACACTGTAATTTGATATTTGGGATTACTTAATTTTAAATTATGAATAATCTTTAATCTTGAATTAACCATATTATTAATGATAGATTGAATTTACTTTATTATTGTTTATTATTTTTAGTTTGGTGAATAAGCAAATGATTTGAAGAATTTTGGGTTGTGTGGGATGACTCTGGTTTTTTGTGAGACGGGTTTTGAAGTTTTAGATTAAGTTTGTGGTAGCATTTTTCTTTTGTTCTTTGATTTTTTTTATATCCATATATTTTTTTAAATACCTTTGGAAAAGGAAAAAAAGAATAATAATGATTATAATGATAAACATAAAAAAATGTAAAATATTATTCTTTTTCCATTTATAACTTTAATTAATTTCTTTATTTATTTTTTAAAATAAAATTTTCAAATACAAAAAATTAAAATTTAATCAACTCGACAAAATTAGACATATAGTGCAAAATGAAAATGTTTTAAAATATTAGGGATGCATATCATAAATATTTAAAATATTTGTGTGTGTTCTGAAAAACTTATTGACTGTTAAGGGAATGCACAAATACTGTTTTATCTTTTTAACCGTTAAAAGTAATAGATAGATAATATTTTTTTAAGAGTAGCTTAATGTTTTTAATTATAAGAGGGTCAATTTAAAAATTATCACTTCACGAAGGGAATAGGCCAAAATTTACCCTTAGTTTTAATTATCACCCTCCTTAAATTTACTGTTTTTAATTAGAAGACCCTATATTGTTTTATTATTTTTTCATTATGGTCCACCGACCAGTAAAGTCTGGGACTGGGTTATCAGCCGATGTCATTCACACCTGTCAAAAGTATGGAAGGAAAACCACTTTTAAAATTAATTTTCACGATTATATAAACACAAGATATACAATAAGGAGGTACATATTGGGTCTAACTGAACATGAATGCCCCTGTGGACAAAAAAAGGGTACAGTAAAATGATACGGTGAGTTATGGTAATGTGCTCGCAATAATGGAAAAATTCGCAAAAAAGGTGGCTGTCCAAATGTGAGGGGCTTCGCAGGCATTGTTGGGCCAATCAGGAGCCGACCCGTTATCCATCCACCGACGAGAGCGGGAGGTAATCGCTGCTCTGTGAAACCAGCCTGACGCTTTACCCTCCACTCTAAGACCCAAGAAGCCCAAGAGCCTTCGCTCGGGCCCCTGATTCAACTCTCTACTTGGATCGGGCAGGCCAGCATAACTCCCGACAAGCCCTTCCTGAGAAGCCCGGCCAAAGTCCAACCACCTCGTTGCCCCACTTGGTGACAGGCTCTCGTCACTGAGCCCGGCGACGAGTCGCCCCCTCCAGCAGCTTATTTAATAGTTGTTACAACATCTTGTAACCCGATGTGGGATAGATATGCGATCTATAAATCTTTTCCCAATAGTCGATAGAACCTGTTTCGTTTCTATCCAAATTAAAGTGTTTTATATTTGTTCTCCGTAACATCTCACAATCTTCTGTACATACACTTGCTCTACTGATTTTTTTTTTTCAAAAGAAATGCAATTTCCTGAAGAGGGAAAATATTCTTGAGTGCGTGTATATAATAGCTCGGGCCTAAAAATCAAGTGTATGTTATCCGTTTTAGACCTTTTCTTCATGCTTGGGATGTGTGTTTGCGCTTCATGCGAGCGTCTTTCATCCAAAATACGCCCCTTAAATGCATCCAAGGGTGCGGTAAAATCTATTCTTTAGTCCGAATTAATTTTAGCGATAACTATATATATCATTCGGAATATGAGCAGGTTAAACCAACTTCTAGCCAAACCACAGTACTCCAACAAACAGCTCATCCTTTTAATATTCAAGCTTTATTTATTAAGCGGGGCCTAAGAAGGGACACTTTGATATAAATTTCAAGCTAGAACTTTCATAATAACGACCCCTGTAAAGCATGATTGGCTTCTTGAAATCTTCACAGGCATATATCACAAAAGCTCTTAACCTCGTACTACTTAGTTCTTAGCTACTCCCTTCCCTCCTGATGCCTGCAAGCAAACCAAAAATGAAAATTTGATCCCATGAGTTAAACAAATTAAAAATAAGCAAGAGTTAAGCAATGGTCTTTATAACGTTTCAAGGAAAGATGAATGATATATGCACCTTCTTCTTAGTCTCCCGGGGCTTCTGCTCAGCCTTGTTAGTGGCCTGCTTGGTTGCTTTTGGTGCATTACCGCAGCAACCGCTAGCCTTAGGCTCTTTCTTGGCCTGCCCCGCAGGCTGCTGAGGTTTCTCTGCCTTGAGCGATGCCATTGACGTTCTCTTTGTATTGTCTACTGAAGAGATCAGAAAACACGTCTACTTAGCTGGCCTTGAGTAGAAACTCCATCAAATACCTCTCTATTTATAGCGGCGTTGCGGAGTAGTGACATAAAATAACTAGAATCATCAGTCACATTTGTTGAATGTTCGCTAAGGAAAGAATAGAATAACTCTAGACTAAAGCTGGAGGCCTCCTGGTGAAATATATGCTCTGTGATCAGATCAGATGCCTGATCGGGCATATTTTTTTACTGGCTTTGATTGATGCTTATTCTGTAAAACAGGTAGGATATTTTTAGGCGTATAAATCTTATACATATTTCATTTTCAGGAACAATTTCAGATACTAATTGATGTGAGACCGAATCGTCAACTGGAAAAATCTTATTTGCTCTTATTGATGCATAAAAAGAAGCTGATTTCGAAGGGAACATTTTCACATGAAATCAGCTAAACTTGTTCAAGTAGATAATGAAACTGGTTTTGTTTATGCCTTTTCTCTGCCCATTAATAGAATTATATAAATTCATTTTGTTCCTTCTGCTGATATTTCACAGTGAAATTTTCACTTGCCAGTACAAAATAAGAATACGAGTATCTTAAAACTGATTCCCCATGTGGGTAGCAAAGTTACATGAAATTGGATAATATATTTTCAATCTTTCAAATATTCCAATTCAATTTACATTTCCTTGAACTGGTAGATCAAATTATAAATTATAAATGCACACTATCTCAGAGTCACTGAACATTTTATTCATCATATATTATGTAGTCAGTGAGGCTGCCTCATCCGCAGAGTCACATAAGCCAATAGCCTATATCCCACCAGCATCATTGTCAAAGCAGCAACATCAATCAACTTATTATCAACACCAAGATACTTAATGGCCGGAAATTCCATTACGCTGCAATGCAATCCCGAGCCACAAGCATAAACTTCATTTGCCGAGTACTGAACCCCCACCAGAAGCTTATAGCAATAGTGGCTGAAAGAGATGTACTTCAGCCAAGCAATGAATGGTGACATATGCTGAATGTAGTACCCACCAGCCATTAAAAACACTAGCATTGTTACAGAAGCTAAGGCTGTGGCCTGTTTTACATCCATTATAATGGCACCGAGTAGCAGTCCTAGGCTTTGAGCTACTAGCACATTGAAAAGGATGATTGAGAGGGTTAGTAAAAATGTGATGAGTGAAGGCTTGAGACCCCCCATCCAATATGTAACGGTGATGAATATAGTTGGAAGAACAAGCTCCATTGGTAAGTCACCCACCATTCGCGCAAAGTAGTAAGAAGAGAGACGGTACATTCCTGAAGAACGTTCTTTAATGAGCATTGCCCTTTCTTGAGGGAACACGAATATGGCATTGTTCAACGGAAAGAAGCCCCAGAAGATTGAGAAAAAAAATAGGAGCCCCACCTGTTGAAAATTGAAAATGCATTAGCAATTAATTAATTGACAAAGGACATGGTCGTGGTCTGTCACAAAGTGCCACCATATTGATAATGCACCTGATCTTGAATGTGTGATCTATCAGAATGCCACCACAAGAGGCCTGAAAGAATTGAAACTGACAGGACTTGAAAAATTCTTAAGTATGAATACGATTCATGTTTCCTCTCCTGTAAGCCCCTTTTGAGGAGCACTTTGAATTGTTCCCACCAGCTAGCGGTCCATTCATTGTCACAATCTGCATTACACATAAACATAATGATGATAATAATTACTCAACGCAGTGAATGAAACAACAGCAATAATAAAACAGAAGCAACGATTATTTTCACCTACTTTTTCGAGATGATTTTCCTGATGCAATTGGGTCCCCAACATTTTGTTGAATCTCAGCCATTAAGGCAGGGTGTAAATTCTTTTTATATGATGAGATTAAGGACTGTTTTGTTGCATTTTGATCATCGTGGTGTTCTAATCTCCCATGAAACTCAAGCTGATCATCCTGTTTGACATCAGGAGCTATCCCTGAAGCACCAAATATTTTTAAAATTAGGATTAAATAAATTAATTAGTAGTCTCATAACTTATTAATTTAATAAGACAATAGAACTATATTTTCTTGGAAGGAGACCAATGGGAGAAAAAGTTGAGAAAATAAAAAAAAAAATACCCAAAGAAAAAAAAAAGTAGCGGCGCTGAAATTATTGACGCAAGATCACCATTAAAAAATGAAAAAGAGGCAAAAGCAGAATACATGAAATCATTAGACTCTGCTGAATTATTATTTCAGCGACCATTATGCTGGAGAACATTTTGTATCACACTTAGCTCTTAATAAGAATGAAATTTAAACCGTTTAAATTTGAAATTAAGTGCTGAAACTCATGAAGGATTAATTGTGCTTAGTTTCAGCACTTTTTGAGGGAGTTCAATTTCAATTTCAATTTCTTTACTTTTGTACGGCAAACTGTGAAAGCCACTAGAGTTTAATAGTTAGTTGTGAGTTAGTTGCGAGGTCGACAGAGTTCTAAAAAATGTTCATATCAAACATTTGTATCATTCACAAAAGCAAAAGACACCTCATGCATGTAACAACGGCATAATCTAATATTAGAACTAATTACTCCGTATATGCATTTTGGGTGAATACGAAACGTGACAGAAGCAAAAGGCTAGCTATTATTAATACAACAAAAGTAAAATAAAAATAAATAAATTACTTACCATTAGCAAGATCAAGCAGAAAATCAGCAGGGTTCAACAAATTGAAACCAGGCACATAACCAATGGAGCCAAAATAGTCCATGACTTGAGCTGCGCGGCCGCTGTAAATTGGAGAACCCTCCGATAACACCACCACCTTGTCAAACATCCGATAAAGCCGGCTTGAAGGCTGATGAATCGTGGTAATTACAGTCCTGCCACCTCTAGCTAGCCCTCTTAATGTGGCCACTATACGTTGAGCCGTGGTGGAGTCAAGCCCTGAAGTCGGCTCATCTAGCAACAAGCAGCTTGGATTAACAAGCATTTCTTGTCCAATACTAACCCTTTTACGTTCACCCCCGGATATGCCCCGAAAGAGTGGGCCCCCTACGACGCTATTCCTGCATCTTGTCAACCCAAGCTCCATGATAACCATCTCAGCTTGTTCGATTTTCTCTTCTCTGGTCAATTTCTTTGGTAGCCTCAACAGAGCAGCGTAGGACAAGGTCTCTAACACAGTGAGGTGTGGGTACAGCACGTCGTCCTGTGTAACAAACCCTGTTTTGCGCTTCAAGGAGCTCGAGAATTGGCGGCCATTGTATGTGATTTTGCCCGAGAATTTTCCCCGTAAACGGCCGGCAAGAGCTGTGAGAAGAGTGGTCTTGCCGCTGCCGGATGGCCCGAGCATTGCTAGTAACTCGCCAGGTTTAACCACGCCGCTAACACCATTGAGTACCGAGACAGTTCTTGTTTGCTTGTTAGGCTCATCATGCGAAGTAGCAAAACAACTTCCCTTACTTGTATGCAAGTTGATACTATATGCTACATCTTCAAACTGCAACATCAAAATATACATAATCAGTTGAAGACTGTTAAATACATGAACATTAATTTTTATATATATATATATATAGGGTCCCATGCATGCACATGAAAAAAATTCAAGGTACCTTGAGGGTGACAGGGTGTAAGGATTCACGAAGAATGGAGAATCTAATAACTAGGGGTGGTTCTTGGATTTGGACTGAGATTCCATCATCATCAGAACAAGGACTGACATTGTTAGCAGAAACGGATGGTTGAGCGTGGACCAAAACGGTGTCGGTTCGGTTAGAGAGAATGGTGTTAGCTGCAGGTGGACCGTTGCCGGTCATGCAGCTGCTAGTTTCTTGCTGATGATCAGGGGGCATCATTTCAATTTCATGTAAGGCTAGCTAGCTCTAAGAGAGAGAAAGAATCAAAGATGAAGAAGAAGCAGCAGAAGCAAATTAATTACTAAGAGGTAATACTGGACAGGAGAGAAATGGCAGCCACAATACAAAGCAAGAAGAGGGTCATGTGACTGACTTATATAAAGTGAGCAACAGGGCACGAGAATGTAAAGAGTCATTGGATGGTGATTCATAATATAGCCTCAAGATCAGTTCTACTGTGCCACACAATAAGGTAGTCTAGGGGAGATGCATAATGCATTCACGAATTACAGTTCCCCTTTCCACCTATCCTCCCGGCATTTCCTTTTATTTTTTCATTTTCTTTTTTGTACATATGTATATCTTATATTATATATAGTTGGGAATTAAATTATTTGCTTTAAATCATGTATTATTTTTTTTATTTATCCCATATATATATATTTTTTACTTATACCATATATATATATATATATTTTCGATCTAATTTGAAATTTGAAAGTGTGGAAAAATTTAAAAAAACTTTAATATCGTGGGGTTTAAAAGACTTAAAAGTTAAAGCGTATAAACCGTACAATTTATAAATTTTCTCGGACTAATATATATATATATATATATTGGATTTGATAAATTAATAAGTAAAAAGAAATATGTCATAACTGGAAGGGCTACTAAATGACAAGACAATACATACTAAAACGAATGAAACAACTTAATTTGCAAAATAGTACGGTAAAGAAAACAACAGATCAACGCAATATTACAAGAGTGCACGTGACTCACTTAAATCAGCTAAATCAATCCGAGTCGTCAAATACGAAGGACAGCTCAAATCAGCTCAGAGGAGAAAATCTCACTTTCCTGCTTAGAAAACTAACCATAAATAGTGCCAAAAATTTAGTTGGCACTGTTCGTTCAGCATGCATAAAGAATTATACAATTTTCTTTCTCATTAGCTAAAACACTTACTAAGGTTCTCAGTGCCTTTTACATATCAAGGAAAAAAACTAAGATTTAAAAGGTAAAATACGTATGACCAGGGACTAAACTACTTCATTCGTGTATGATTAATAGAATATTAGCATAAGTTTTTTTTTTAATTATTTTTTTTAATGGAAAATATCATCATGTCTATGGATCCGTACCAGTTGGCAAAGCTGTATTTGGACAAAAATGTATGCGTAGGCCCTCAAAGATGCAAATCTAAAGCAAGAAGAGAATTGACCCGCAAAAGAACACATAAGTAATCAAAAAATAACAATGCTTACGCTTGAACATATGCTACAAATAAACAGAATATATGTACATTTCTTTAAAAAAAAAAAATTGGATATGAACTATGAACAGTATTGTTAATGTTGAAATAAAGTGAAGGGTTTTAATCATCATCCACTGAGGTGTCGAATTCAAATCCAACTCCAACTCCAGCCAACCAAAACCAATATTTTTTCTTTCATCATCATCTTCTTTTTTTCTCCATGGAGCTGTAAATAAAGGAGGTATCTTCTTTATTTATTTATTAATTATTATTATTATTATTATTTTATCAGGAGATATAGCCATGAGAAAAGAAGTTGGTTCCTCTTGCTTTATATAGGTGTCAAATTCCCATTCAATGAATGAGATAGTGGCTCAGATTGTGTCGCGTTTGCTGTAAAAGGCATTGTTGAAGGTTGTCTCCATCATTGAAAGGTCTATGCTTTTTTGGCTAAATTTCGACAGTCTCCTCCTCTGATTTGTAATACGTGTCAGAGCCGTGGAAGTCCATAAAGGATTTTGTATAGGAAGAGCACGACAATGCTGTATAACGGGAACTTTTCTTTTAAATAAATATTACAAAAATTTAAGTATAGACCATGCATCATTTTATAATGGAAAACTTGCATCAATTTATTGATTAATTAATGAATTAGTTTTATTTTTTAAATTATAAGAATCAAAATAAAGATTGGCAAGCCAAGAATCAAGTGCATAATTGACATAAATTAAGAAAAAAGAAATTCAACTCGCGTAAAGATTAGCCAAATCTCCTTAAAAAATAGTGTATCTTGCTATGATCCTATCGCCAAAACTAGGACACAACTATTTTTCTCTTCCAATCATTAGCTATCGAAAGCTTCAATAATATATCGAAAAGATAGATTACCACTTCCCTTCTAATAATTTTTGCTTTTATCACTTAATTTTCTATTGAAAATTTCAGGGATAAAGTGAAAATCTCGATCATTAACGACAAATGTTATTCTTCCCACATTTTATTTATTTTTTTAAATTATTACTTAGCTTAATGGCAACTTAATTTCTCTCCATCCAAGAAATTGAAATGATGCTCCTGATCATCAACAAGAAACTAGCTGAAATTTAAATTGAATCCTATTCCTCTTGTTTTTAATACAAGGAAGTTTATTACCTCAACTAATTGATATCCGCTTCTCATATGCCATTTTCTTCAAAGTTTTTTCGGCCAATATATTCCATTAGTGCTTTTATCTTTTATTTACTTTTGTAAATTTACGAAAATTATATATTTTCTGAAAAAGTTGATACCATCATAATAATTAACTTTTTTATACGTAAAAATTCACTTGCAATGAAGTTATTAAAACAATTTGGAAATAACTGCGTTTTAAATATAATTTTCAACTAGAATTAGATCGAGTCCTCCTTGCATTACAAGAAGGTTTATGGGTCCATTAAATCTCCCATAAATGGAAAAAGAAGAAAGAAACTTTATATCATATTACTTCTCGAAGAAAAGCATATATAAGGAAAAAAGATGTATTCCAGGGCATCATTTTGATGGTCATATTCCCTCTAACTTACTTACCAAATTATTCTCATAAGTTAATTTTTGCATATCTCTATTCACATATAATCGTAGCCATTAATAGTTACACCAATCTCGATCCGAATATGACATGCCTAATTTTCCCTATTGGGTGCATGAATTTTTACTGTAACATGGCATGTGCAAACAGTAAGCATCACTATATATCCATAATGTGTCGAAATTTAAAATAAGAAATCTGATCGGATGAGTGATGGTCTAAACTCTCATGCATGCACACAGTATCAAGGCCTTTTGCCTTGGATCCTCACAGAGAAAATATCCGCGATATTTATCCTTTTTGTGTTTCCCTTTACTGTATGTTAACAGTGATTTGGATTCTCTAGTACCAAATGTGTATTATGAAATTGCGACATGTGGATGTGGTTGTCTTCCTGTGCTTGAAGCTTCGTGTACATAAGACCTTTCTCTTCCTCTTCTTCTTCCTCTTCTTCTTCTTCCTTTTTCTTCGCATCGCCATCAAGGGGAGACGATGCAACTTTTACACGTGGTCTCTGACACTGTGAAAGTGCTTTCTTCTTTATCTTCTTTCTCTTTTTCAATTAATTTCCGAAAGAAATGCATGCAATAGTTTTGATGTGATTGGCTCAACAAGATCCTTCGCTGAACTTGGAATCAAAATTTTCGTTTAAATCACGAGATCTTCAGAGCATAATCCTAATAATGATCATTAATTATTATCACTTTATATACATACTTCCATTGAAGCAATTTAGTATCATATCACATGCCAGCCGAGGACGAATAACTTAATTTTAAAATCATAAGATGTCAGATGGGTAGGTGACAGAAAAACAATTTTATTTGCCAGCACTCTCTAATTGATCGACATAAATTAGCTATATAGCTAGCTGGCTGCTAGTTCAATTAACATGCATTTTTCAGTAGTGTATTGGTGGGAATTAATAACGAATAAAACAATGCCACTTCAAAAGGATTTCCAATTAAGAATTGGCACTTCACAACACTATTTTATTTTCTTGTGCGGAGAGAATATTTTCTTTCATAAAGAACAGAAACTATGTGTCGATCGATTTTTCATAAAGAATAATAAAGTCTGCTTAAAAAAGAAAGAAAGTAGAAAAGCTTATGAAAGCATTACAAGCCGAGAAGAGAAATTAAAACAAAA
The DNA here is from genome assembly GCF_000493195.1 of Citrus x clementina. NCBI lineage: Eukaryota > Viridiplantae > Streptophyta > Magnoliopsida > Sapindales > Rutaceae > Citrus > Citrus x clementina. The sequence goes on along the minus strand of NW_006262274.1, from coordinate 19,887,208 downwards.
CAAGGTAAAACGGATAAAAGAAATGCACGTTTTAGTGGGACCATCATAGTCGACATTTGTCTCAACGGTAGTGTATTAGTGGAAATTAATAATTAATCAGATATATATTTCGCACCCTCTATAATATTATGGCATTTCTTGAACGTATATATATAGTATTTTATTGGATCATAAAAGGTGTCTTTGTAATCAAAATCAAGCACACAAGATACCATGATTCTCGTAATCTTCTGCTAACTTTGTTCTCGTGGTTCATTTGTGGTAGGAAAATTATTATTATTATTATTTAATATTTTTATCTGGGACTTATTTGATATAACTCAAATAATTAGGGACCCCTATGTTATTACTCCAATTATTCTTAGAATTGTGATGTGTTATTATTATTATTATTATTTTATATACATTGGAGCCTAGTAAAACTAGGCTAAAACAGAACGGGAAATAGAGGTCCCATATATATCATTACATAACCAATAACCAAGACCCTCGGGGGGGGGGGGGGTTTCAAAGACATGAAGTCCAAGGGGTAAGGAACCAGCAAGTTTTGCTATGGAATCTGCAGCACAATTGGCTTCCCGATATATATGCTTTATGGTAATGAGCCATTGTCTATTCATTAGTTTCTTTATGGCAGGTATGAGAGAAAAATGTGCATTAAGCATCAAGCTAGTAGAGGAAAATAAGTTGGGAAACACATTGGCTATCCACCTCTGCAATTAAATAACGAATGCCATGGTCCCAAGCAATATTAAGTCCTTGAAAAAGACTCCAAAGTTCTGCAGTAGTCACCGATCCAAATCCAATGTTCATGCCAAAGCCAAACTACCACTTTCCAGAACAATCCCTCACCAAGCCCCCAGCGCTGGCTAGACCCTTCTTTAATCGTGATCCACCAGTATTTAATTTGAAAAAAGATTCAGGGAGAGCTTGCCATCTAACATCTTTGATGATCTTATTACTCTGACTGAAACTAAGAGTTGATCGTGCATTTTGAATGTCCTGAGCCCAAGATTTAATTTCAGCAACAACATGATCGTGCAATAATAACGAATTGTGATGTGTTATTATTACAAATAATTTTACATATTGACTTTACTATAAATACTGTCTGTTAGTGAACCCTCGTGACAAACATGCAGTGTGAAATATACTTTTTCTTTTTCACTTGATTTTATCTTTTTTATAAAAGCGCACAAAGAGTTGGTGCCATTGTATATAACCAGAAGCAAGCCTACAAGCTTTGCAAAGATTAAAGTTATTGTAATTGAAAATTGAAGCACAATATGTGACAAATTGGACTAATCAATATTAAACTAACACATCAACCATCCCTTAAGCATCTGCCATCTCAGATGCAATATCTAGCTGATATATGTATATGAAAAATGCAGTTGCCGACTGGCAACTTTTTAAGCATGTGCGTTTCTGTATATACATTATTGTCATCAATAAAAATAGAAATCACTTTTTCCCATTGAGGTGGAAATTCCCCAGCAGCAACCCAATGAAAATTAAAAAAATGGAACCAAACGAGGTTTAAGAATCGTGCACGATACAGATTGGATGGGACATTATCACATTAATGAAGGAAACATGTGGGGAGACGATTGAGAATTGAGAAAAGCAAAGTTAAAATTGCAGTGGACAATAATCGTATGAATTAGTGCTTTCTCGCAATGGTACAAAACACTTTGATTATTTTTTACTTTTTTGACAGCTTTTCTTTTCTTTTTCTTTTTCTTTTTTTAAATTTACTTTGTTTCGATCGTTTCTAGCTTTCTGTAAATATATATTTTCAGAAGTGGCCATTCAGAATTGCAACATCTTTAAATCTTTCAAACGTTTTGTTTTGGGCAGCTGTGACTTTCTTGTCCGTTTCGATTTTGACAACTGCGATAAAGAACCTAATGGAATGAAATGTAAAATTGCATATCCCTTACGATTGAAATTCCTCAACAGAGCTGGCCGTTGCTCTCAGTGTAAATGACTAAATGTGCATGCATAAGTTTAGTTTCTCTGTGTCGTATAATATGTGCGTGCACCATTCAAGGCAAAGTTAATATAAGATTCAAGCTTATGATAACTACAAATAATATTATATATGAAGAAAATGGAGGTATAACTTTATTTTCAGTGCACATATATGAGAAAGTTTCTTGAAAAGAAAATTGTAGAATAAATTAAAAAGAGATCATAAACTTTATTCTCAAAAAAAGTTTACAGTGAAAGAACTATATAAACTTTTTAATGCTAATATAATTAAAATGATTGGAGTTGTCCGCCACAAAATTTACTGTGAATGTTGCAGCTGATTTCAATAATAAAGTGAAGCTAGCTAAAAAAATTCAATAAATTATACAAAAATAGAGATTTGAAACTATGTTGAAGGGAGGCTAGCCCTCAGGCAGTAGTGTCGTAAAAATTTCTAAAAAGTAAGAGACAAAATATACTGGAATGTGAGGCAAGCCGAAGTGGAGAGTACGGAAGAAAGATAGTGTAGTCCTTCCCAAATTTACTTTATGTGCACTTCAATTTGGCATCATATGCTTGTTGCCTAGTTATAGTATTTATCATTAATTATTATCATTTGTACAAACTAGCAATTTTAATGCTTATAAAGTCGTATTTAATGATATGCCAATATTTATTATCTGGTGTTGTACTAAAGTGAAGCATCCGTATCAAGTTGAATGAGTAATTTCAACACAGCTAATTAGAGTGCTTCTTAGCAAGCTGTTCAATCGTAACCATTATAGATTCACCCAAAAAAAAGGGATAAAACGTAATATATGTGATAAAATAAAAACAAAAACTAAGTGCAATTTAATGAATGGGAATAATTTAGTTTTGTCACAAAGCAAGTCATGATGGATAAATATTTTGCGTCAGAGGAATGCCTTGTAAACACACACTTGATTTGGCAGAAACAAACGATAAGGAGTCGTAGCAAAATTGGTATCATCGTGGTTTTGAATAATGTAACTACCGCAGAATTGAAGCACTACTAAATGTGTATGCATTAATGGACAAGTCTACCTTCGTATACAATTCAATGAAACCTGAGGGTTGGCCAGCACACACACACACGCATAAATACAGTACTCTTGTAGTCTTGTTAGTGGGTCTAGTCAATATATCTATGCTTTTCTTGCGGAATTTATTTTCAGAAACATCTCCATTACATCCCACTTTGAGCTTATATTTATAAGTTGGCGGGCAAAGATAAGCAGCTGGGGTCACCATTTGTGATACGTACTAAATACGAACATGACATCAATTTTCAAGGTGAACCATTAAAATGACACAACTATTAAATAAGACAAACTCGTGTCGGGTTCAAGTTTTAAATTTTCAACACATAAGAAGACAATTTATTATGAGGAGACGGCCTAACTAACTCAAGTGGTAAGAATATGACCTCCTTAGGGCTAAGATACTAGGTTTAACTCTCATTAGGGGGGAATGGAATGAAATCCGATAATCCTCCCATATTTTTTTTTAAGAAGAAAAAAAGACAACCCATTGTTCACACGATTAACTATTCAAGTTGTTATATCTTCCTAACCGAGTACATCTAGATTCTATTTTTCTTATTATACAAAATTTTTGGTTTATATCACATTAGAAAAAAATAATTAGAACTTGGGTATGTGCTCAAATGGTAATACGAAATGCAACTTTTAACTTTAAATCCTTACCGTTGAATTGTTGTGCATAAAAATTAAGTTAATTAAATCAAATTTTTTTAGCAGTTTAAAATGTTGTAAAAGCATTTAAAAAAAATGAGGACGTCTGCAATTGAGAATATATATATATGAAAAGTTTTTCAATCTAGAATCAAAGTTTGCGACAAATTTACGATGTCGTAAATTGATATAACATTATAAACTAATTTATGACAGCATTAATCAGTCCTGAATTTTCATCCTAAATATATGTACAATAATTTTTTCATAAATAATCTCTTAATTATTAAAGTAAAAGATAAGTTAAAAGACAAATAAAGAAAAAAAAAACTCTAATGCAGTGTATTTTTCCAGAGTAGATTGAAATTTATGTTTTTTTTATAGTCTTGTTCTTTATCATATTAAAATAAGGGGACCTTTATTAAATAGTAATAACATATACATGTGTGTTTGTGTGATGAGAGGAGAGGAGTGGAGGAACAGGATTGGGAGCGTCACTTTTTTGACACGAAATATTAAGATGAGGTTGATTTAGATTTTTATTTAATTGAAAAATAAATAAATAAATATTGGACCCATTCATTATTTTAATTCTTCTGTTTTCTTTCTCTAAAATTTATTCTTCTACCGTAGTTTTTGCAAAAGTCGTTTCATTTGCTAAACGTTTGCCCCTAAATTTTCTAATCTCTGTCATTCGAATATAAGTTTAATGGATTGAATGGCTCTGCTCACTTAATAGACATCCAGAAAACAACGATGAAAAGACTAGCGTACCTGATTAATATAGTCACTAATAACCTGTATGACAACCAAATTTAAACACTAATAATAAACTCATTGAATTCGTGTTGGCCTAAATTTAAAATGATACGACAACCAAAACTGCTACCCTGAAAAAGTGTTGCATGTCCCTAATATTAACTTCTTAGTTAAAAGATAATAGCGCTGATTATTTTAAGGATAAAAGAAATTAAAAAAAAAAAAGAAAGAAAGAAAAGAAATAGAATTGGCGTTTTGACTAAATGAAGAGAGAAGGTGGCACTGAGGAATTGGGCAGTCAACTTAGAAAATAGTTTTTGCAGATCGTTACTTTTTAGCCATGATTAAATTATTATCTTTTTGTACAAGTATAACTTAATTTGCAACATCCAATTGAATTTTATCGGTAAAGATATATGACATTTTACATGGCTAGCTAGTCTTTAACGGGGTAAATTAATTAATCCCGTTTTGACTTTTTGAAGTTGAAAACACAGCAAAGGGGTATGATGATGGCAATTTGCTTATGTGGGGCGAGTAGAGGATCTCAGAATCGGCTATCGAGAGGGCCAACTTTTGACTTTCGAGTTCCCCCCTTCGTTGACACATGTGATAATTAAGGTGGATGTAATTGTCATGCAGTTGCAACCCGCGTCATCAACTATTAATTAAAACACTTTGAGATTGAAATGTGGCCTTAATTATTACCAACATTTGCCATTAATTAATTCCACTACTCATTACCCATCATGTCTATTGTTTCCTTCTTTGCCACCTTTGTACGACCTTCCATTTTGTATAATTTTCTTTGCAGTTTTCTACGTTTTCTTATTGTGTTAGTCCCAACTTCTTTAATTCAATCGTGTAGAAAAAGAAAATGCAGAATTTTGGTATGTCATATAAATTAATATGGTCAAAGATAAGGATATATAGATAAATGTCGTGTTTATATTGGTTTCAATGGTGATAGATGTCGTGTATATATTGATCTCTAGTGTCAACACAGTGAAATTATGTATATATCAAATCATGGAATAGAATAGTAAATATTTAATTTAATTATTTAAGTTTGAATTTGACAAATAAAATAAAGAAGAAAAAAAAAGGTCATGCTTGAAATGAATCATTTTTTTTTTTGTCTTAATCACGAGTTATTTTGGGGAGGGCTCTAAATGTGGGAGGCACCTTTAAGGCTTTAAGGCCGTACCACGGCCCAGACTAAAAGTTTCCGCTCGAACCGGAGGCACAGGTTCTCCCAACAAAAGAGACTTCCCTACGACTCGAACTGGGAAACAAACACAATCAAGCCACTTAAGGAGACTTTATTGTCAGTGGAGCCAACACTTTATTGGTTGCTTGAAATGAATCATGTTGACACTTAATCAATCAAAAATCTAACATGATTTTTTTGGCACTAGCCGCGAGCTCCATTACTGCATTAAATATCTTTTTAAAGTCGCTTTGCAACGTCTTACATCGTTAGTAAGAAGGACTCTTTAAAGTTGAATCATAATGAAACCGTCTGTTGCAAACAGACAATACCTCGATTACAGAAGAATGTTATAACTTTATTTTCTAATTAGCATTCCATACTGCGGTAATGGAATGATAATTTACAAATGGTTCATGATGACATTGTCTTTGGTAATTAGTAGAAGGACGACTAGGGGCTAATTAATCAAATATTTTTTTGACAAACGTAGTAGAAGTTGTTCATCATCAAAACATAAATCGCGTCCAAAACCTATTTTAAAAATAAATAAAATAAAATAAGAGATTGACGTCCATTTTGAATAGTCGTTGGTTGAAATTCAAGGTGGAAATAGACATCGATCACTTACTTATCATGAGAAAGCATCACTACCATTTTACTCATAAATGAATGTACCTCAAACTCGAGGACTCACGTGTAATAACATGTTCTAATCTAAATAAGATAGAACAATATAAGTTCTAACCCTCGTCAAATTCAAATCATATAAAATAAGATATAAGTTTTCTTAACTTAATTATACTTTTAATCATTTCTCTTATACAAAGAGATCACTACTCGAATGTAGGGATATACAAAATACAATAAAAGAAGAGAAACAAGATTCCAACCATCTTCGCTACGTGCAACTTTTTACGTCACTACTACTTTTATCTATTTATTAACATCTTTGAATCCTTTGTTACTTTTTCCTTTTCTTTTTTTTTTTTCATTCTCATGCTTTTTTGAATTTTGAAACGATTTGAATTTATGGTGAAATAGGAAATGAATAAGTTTATCATCTCCTAAATGTATGATCTCCTATAGCCAGTCAACATTCAGTCCAAGTTGACGCTTCGTAGTTACTTCCCTTCATTTTTTACCTAGCCGTCTGATTATTAGTTGTCTGTTACGATCTCTCCACGGGGCGCACAATGATGGGATGTGTCTGATTATGCGACGTACTTACATAACTTCCTATTAATGCACACGTGTTCCTAGGTTTCATCTCTTTTGTATCATGTGATCTATTTCTTTCTTTATCCTTTTAAATTCCAAAATTTTTAATCGGTTATTAAACACCTCGTTATCTAAAATTGTTAGTCAGATTATATCATCGGCTCATTAGTTTACCTGTTTTATCACTTTGGGCACAAAACAAGTAAACTAGAGCCTAACTATTATGTCCTATTTTCCCAACCATACATATGTCGGTAGACTAAACTCAACACGACAATAATTAAGATATCATTCTTCGTTTAAAATTATACATGCCTTCATGCACTTGTCGTCCCCTTAAAGTGTTTCAAATAGAATGTGGATTCAATAAGGTCTCCTTGAAAAAAAGGTCCCTGATGAGGTAAGTATTCTAGTTTAAAGCATTCAGAACAAAACTAGAAACCTCCTTTCTCTTTTTTCTCTAAATTATTGTCATTATGATTCTCGATCTCTAACTTAAATACCAGATGATTTTTGCCAATAACAACACCGGTGCCTTTACAATTCTCTTGTTTTGCAAATACGACATACTACTTTGGGCCAAAACCCATTAGATCCCATCTCTTTGTAATTGGATCACATCGATGCGCAAAATTCTGGTGTCAATAATAGCAATTGATATTTACTAGAAGGATGAGTTGTGGTAAGAGTATTAAACACTTTTTTCTCACCACACAATTAAGATTAGGTTAAAGTTTTAAGATAATGTGTTTATTAGCCATTTGAGATTTTTTATGTTTTTTATATGGCAGTGACTAAATTGGATCAGTTTCACAGTAAAACATTGATGACGACTGCACAATCTTAGAGATAAATATTAAATTTACACCACTTGTTGTCATGATCTGACGGTTATTATCAGTTTTTTACCGTAGAGTTCGATTCAACTTAACCTAACCCTTTTTATATAGAAATGAAACTACTTTTTTTAAACAAGAACACTCTTCATTGTATTTTTTTTTTTTTTTTTTGGCATTGTTCCATTTGCATTATTGTTGAAAGATAATGAAAGGCATTTCATTTATTGATCATGATGAGGCTCTTGAAAAGTAAAAAGCTTCAAGCTATAGAATTAATCAAAGCAATCCTGTTCATTTTAGGGCTGCATTATCGAGATAGTCAGTCAAAAGTTAGAGATGCCTATACCTATGGAATTGGGACTTTATTTACATAGGCAGTGCCGTTTAAGTGTCCTACATAATTGTCCCATGGGAAATTATAAATTCTATATATTTAGTTTACTCTGTTATCAAATTTATTAAAATACTTTCAAAATATATCATTCGTCCATCATAAGTTAACAAAATATATATGTCGTCCACTAAATCGTTTAAATATAATGACGTCAGAGGGATAAGCTGATCTTTTTATATGATACAAGTGATAATTTAAGGGTATATAAGTGATAATAAGATATTTTAAGAGTATACAAGTGATAATTTTTAAGGATAAAATCGTTAATTCATTATAGTTATGTTAACTTTCAAACGACGGTTAACGGTTTAGTGGTCGACAGATAACTTTTGTCAATTTAGGGTGCACGATTGATACACCCTTAAAGTGTGTGGTATTTTTAATAAAAATACAAATTTAAAATATACAAATGATAATTTCCTTTGTCCCATCAAGCATGCATCATGTTATTCTCAAAATAAAGAAAACCCCAAACAGTTTACTTATTGTAGCAAATTACCCTCAATGGCACAACATTCATTGACTTAGTTAGTTACTTTAAAAAATAATAATAATAAAGTTAGGCCGGCGAGCACTTATTCGACTGAGGATCATATATGCTAAGTCCAATTGTCACTCATGCATTTGCACCTAAAAACATCAAGTGTATAATGGAAGTCGGAATCCGAAGTGACCTCCCACTCAAAAAGAACACAGAGAATTGAAATGCAGACGTGCTGGTACGTACAAGCTGCTAGCTGCGAGTGCGTCACCATGAAAGTTGCATTGAGCGAGCTTGTGTTCAAGATTCAAAATAATTTAAAAGCTGGACCGGACAACACTAAGAGCACCAAGGGCGCGTTGGTGGAAGCTTGAGGAAGCTTCAATTATGGCAAAGTTTGCAGACTTGATTGATTGACCCTCACTTGCACAAGTGACGGCACCGAATTTTCCCCTTTAAAGAACATCTACCAATTGGCAACTCATGTCCAAAAGTGTATTGATGAAAAAAAGAAATGGTGAAAAAAAAAAAATACTAAAATTAGCAACTAGATTTTGACATCGGATTCCATGCAGGCATGGAGGAGATTACAAGAATATCCTCTTTTTGCTTCACCAAAAGTTTTGAGACTTTTCACCCAGTTGATTGCATAAACGCTTCTTGATATTTTGTGTAATCCTGTTAATTTTCACTCTCATCCTATTACATATATTCGTTCTGATATACATATTCATATTATTTTGAAGAAGATTACTATGCCAAATGCATTTGTTTAGAAAGATGTGTCGATATCATTTGAGGAAGAACGTATGGATCACTGAACGATAGATAAGTAAGGCGAAACGTGGTGCGTATATATAAAATCTTCAGGCCAGCGGTAATATTATAAAACATGCCGGTATGATCTTGTACGACGTGTCGACTTGTCGGATAAAAATTGTAAGATCTATCAGTTAGGCCTTTACACCAACTAAGGGTTTCAGTTTTACGACAAGATGGGTGAGTTTGAGAGACGACCCATTTATAACATGAATCGTGTAAAGCAGAGAAGAAACAGAGCTCGATAGATCTCTGTATGCTTTAATTTTTACAGCTTCCATTAAACAGACGTAAATATGCTTCATATTTTTAATGATATCCTGCAGGCGCAGAAAGTAGTACTTTTTCTACTTTGAAGTGTATTAAAACATAATATGTCCCTTTCTCTTAACTGAATCCGAAGTGATCACAAGACGACTGTACCACAGTTTTAAATACAAGACATGTTATGCTCAATTTGAATCGCTTTTACCAAATGTCGATGATAAATGAAAAGGCAATTGCTTCCACAAAGAAATAAATAGACTAAGGGAGCTCACAAAAATACTACTAACTGAAAATTTTCCACAAATTTTTCCACACAGCCTTTGTCAAGTACATTTAGTTGTGACCTCAACCATCAAGCCGCAGTTCTAAAAAGAAAATTACAAAAATAGAAATAGGAGTAGTTTCCGGCATACATTAGCAGATGACAAGCGAGATTTTACTAAACCTGTCTTCCCGATATGCATACAAGCCACTTAAACTTAACCTGTGTTAAACCAGCTAGCGAATTGACTTAACCTGTGTTCCTCATACCAGCAGCTATTCCATTTATAGTGATGAGCAATGCATCTCTGAGTTTATGGTTATCATCATCCTGTCTCAATCTCTTCAGTATCTCCACCTGCAACATATTCATAGGATTGAGATATGGGAGTCTGCTCTCAATCAGCCTCCTCAAACTGCGGTTATTCTCAGATAGCTTCTCATGCCCACTAACCACAAGTACGAACTTCTCAGTTGTTAAGAGCTCCCTCCTTAGCTCAGCACCAAGCTCTTGCCTACTCTCTGAAACAAGGACTTCATCATAGCGCTTGGCTATATGAGTGTCTGCCTTCCCTAAAACCATCTCTATAAGATCTATGGTAGACTGGAAAAAGGGCCATTCTTTATACATTTCTTTCAAGTCTTCAGTATTTCCCATGTCACAAACACCCTTCAGCCCTGCTCCGATTCCAAGCCAAGCTGGAAGGACAAACCTGGTCTGGGTCCATGCAAATACCCATGGAATGGCTCGAAGATGGCCAATTCCTGTTGAGCTCTTTCTTCTTGTGGGGCGGCTTCCTATATTAAGGTACCCTAGTTCAGCCTGGGGTGTAGCCTCGTTGAAGTAGGCAAGGAATTCTGGGTTTTCATAGACTGTGCTCCGGTAATTCTGGCAACTAATTTTTGAGATCTCCTCCATGAGATTACGCCATTTTTCTTCTCGAGGAGGTTGAGGAGGTCGCATGGTTGCAAGCAGCACAGCAGTTGTGTATATCTCTAGCTGTCTAACAGCTGTCTGTGGCAACCCAAACTTGGCCTGCACCATCTCCCCTTGCTCAGTCGATCGAAGTGTTCCCTGCCAATTCAATGTGGCCATCAAGTCACGTATTATAGGACTATCTTTCTAACAAAAAATTAAATTTCAAGAAACTAAATTACAGCTTCTAATACTTATTGAAGAAAGTTAATGATAGCACACATGGTTAGAAGAAACTAAAATTAGCAGATCACAAAAATTTTAGCACTCCAAGTCGCACTATATTAAAAACAATATGTACCAGCCATTTTAAATCAAGAGACCACAATTAACTTTGAGTTTATATACAGGCTTTATCATAAAACTCACCATTACAGAGCCAGGCGGTTGAGACTGAATGGCAAGATATGTAGGGCCACCACCACGGCCAATACTCCCTCCTCGCCCATGGAAAAGAGTCACTTTAATACCAAACTCATTGCAGGCAGCCACAACATCCTCTTGGGCTTTGTATAGTTCCCATGCAGCAGTGAAGCGTCCAGCATCTTTACCAGAATCAGAATATCCAACCATCACCTGTCCAGGATAACTCTGTAACATCCACAATATCCATGGAATCTGCATATAACTGAATCCAGAAACTCTCTGCACAGGACACATACCTCTTGATGCCCGTTATGGTTTTTTATAATGTGCTTTCTATACCAGTCAATTGATAACAATTTCCTGATCACCAAACCAGCTCCTCTCAAGTCCGTCACAGTCTCAAACAGAGGAACCACACGTAGCCTATTCGAAGATAGAAATAAATCAGTTGAGAATACACATGTAATTATTATGTGAAGATTTCCACAAGGACATGCTAAAATAATCAAATTCATCACTCAACATGCTATTGCAAACATGCAAAGTAGAGAGCTCAGTGCTTTCCTCTTCCTCATGAGGATCTCTGTTACCCATAGTATGTTAAGTTATTCTGCCCTTCCTAATGTTTATTTTTAAATCACCTAGTGAGGAAAATGAACTGTATAAAAGCAGAGAAATCATGATTCCTCATGTCAACATTATTTTGGTACATGAGTTTATATTTTCATGTAAGTGAGTGTGAATGTGTGTTCATTGCACGCACTTGTGTAACATAAAAGTTGGTGCCAAAGACATCTAAAGCTAGTGGCACCATTCCCTCCTACAATGAGTCTGGAGTGGTATTGAGTCCTGGATTTGAACCCAGGGAATTGAAAAGTAGGGTTTATGTAAGATTATTTGATGATTCAAAATAATGTTACTAACAGTGTATGTAATAGGTTAATACATTTCTGAAAAATCCTAAATTGATATTCCCATACATGACAGTATTTTCGATGCCACAAAAAACATAGATGCAATTCCCATGCTCCAATAAACATATGATGAACAAATATTAAAATAAAAATTTTGTACAAGAAGTTTAAGGTATAACAGAAATGTAAACTTACGTTCCACCAGGACATGGTCTCCCTAACTCACCACTAACAGCAAGTCGGGCGTCTTTCTGCAAAAGCTCTACGGCAAGGACATCACTTGCCTGCCAATTAACAAACACAAGTTAAATTTACCATCTATGCTATATATATTACATAATACGAAAAAAGGCTCTTTTCCAAATTTCACTAACTGAAATGACTTAAAGAAACCCCAGTAGTGGTAGCAGAGTATACATTAGAAGCCATAGAAATGACGTATGCCCCAAGTGAATCACTCCCTAGCTCAGCAGCAACACGGAAGGTATCCAAGACTTCTTTAACATCAGAAGGAACCTGAAAAGATCCAATGAAGTTAGAGACATGCATTCATTAAACCAAATTAGGAAAAGAAAATGAGGGAAGGTAGAAAACGTGCAGGCCCTTCTGATGCCATCTCGTTTAAATATCCTGGAAGGAAATATAGATTCCAACTCAACTTAAAAAGTATAGATTACTTATTTGATAATCAATTTACTCAAGAATTTCTTCCATAGATGCTTTACATAGTGCAACCATGATAAAAACTCCAGGTCATGAACCATAAAGTCAAAAAAAACACATCACAGCGCAACCTTCATGGGGCAAAACTAGTTTTACCATAATGCAATCTTTCTTTTTCCTCAGGTGCATAACAACTCATGCATTATCTAGGTTTATACTGAATTAAAGCACAATGTTTTTCTCCATGATCTCTCACTAAAACTAGACCTCATTAATTGTAGATCATTAACTTCCAACGTTATAAATCCCCACAGATACAATAACAAGACAAACAATTGGAACCCAACATTTGAACTATTCTCTTTAATATTACTAAGTAATCGACTGAGAAAATATATTGTCCCATGAAAAATGTATAAGTTTTGATTTGTAGACTTGTTAGTAACAGCAATATTTTCTAAACACCTTACCTCAATAGTAGGCGGAACTAAAGGCCGCTTTCCTTTCAACTCCCTCGTTAGAAATTCCAGTTTTTTGTCTTCGTCCCACTCACTGTATGTACCCATATCCAAATATCTCGTAATTGCATCTAGCGCTTCAGCATGTCTACCAGATTCCTGATACATTGAAAATCTCAGTTAAAATGGTTTCCTTCAGAAAGTCGATGGAAACATTCTTAAGAAAGCACCTGACGCAAGTCAAGCTTCATCAACACCATTCCAAAGGTGACAACTCTCCTAATAAGATCACCGAGCCGACCATCAGCCAGAACCCCAGATCCACATGATTGCTGCCATTTCACATCACAATATAATAAGAGCTCCGTTAGATGTGCTGTTAACAGCTGATTTGTAAAAGAGAGAATATATTACCAGTGACTCATAGCATAGAAGCAACGGCTCCAGCAGTTGATCCAATGTTTCATAGTAATCCCAAGGATCAAAATCACAAGGAAGATCCTCGAGAAGAAGTTCCAGCCGTCGTCTTGTCTTCATAAGCTGAATAATGGAACATCATGCACTCAATTACTTTCTTGTTGTGTATAAAGAATGCCAATTAAAAGTCAGAAAAGAGGCCTTAGCATGAGTTAATAATGAGAGCAAGTAGTGGATCAAGTAGCTGCCACACAATTATGGATGCACAAGAATAAAGACATAACTGATACTTTCCCTCCAATTCTTTGTCTAAGCAAAAATGCAATTTCCTAGATCTACATAATAGCAGTGTGAAAAATTAAATTTTTATTCTACCGCTGAATTTAGAAAATATCAACAGCCTTAATCCACTCAAATACGATATTATCATTTTATGTTACACATGATAAATAAATGCTTGTCTTTCAAACACCTGTTGAATAATCTTGGATTTTATGAAGAACTTCAAGACATTTGTTGCCCTGGAGTAATCTAAACATACTTGCTTCAGAATAATCCAACAAGGACCACCATCATATGACTAAGATTCAAGATGTGTAACCACATAGGTTATTAAAAAGCAATATAGAATCTCTTACTTAGCCAACAACCAGATTTCCAGGGTCTGTAAATTTCATTGTTAAAAAAATAAAAATAAAAATTGTAAGTTTCCAGTAACGGTGATTGCATCCTTATTAAAGGAAATCATATTTGAGAAAAATTCCATTCTCTGCTACACTAGATAGAGGCAGATATCCCTCTTCTTCGCCATAAATCATCATATCACCATTCATTTCTCATGCAAGCTTGACATTTTTATTAAGTTTTTATAATTACACAAGTATGAACTGGCTCAGAAAAGGAACAATACCTTTTCCTTCACATTGCCGAGAACAATTCTGTAAGGAGCAATTCCAGAACGTTGAGGCAGACTTGGCTCCAAAAGCTTCTGGAAGCTGGACCTTCCTATCTGAGATTCTGCAAATATTTTCCTCTGAGCAAGCAGTGGCATAGAGGCGAAAGAAGAATTACATGATATCCCTGCCTGAGAACTGTTAGAACTAGCACCGTCTCCATTGGCAGCTGGTTTGCTTGTATTGTTACAAGCATTTTGGCATGGTGATTCTGGACCAGTAGAGTCCTGACCAACCAATGTAATTCAAAAGAATTGAAAAAAGGAAGAACAAATGCAAATTTTAAGTAATCAAAAGTTTCTAATGAACCTCAGTATCCTGCGAGATGCTTTACCTGGCCACTTAATGGAATGTAATCAGTCACAGGCAACTCTAGCTTGGGATAGTGTGATCCTCCGTCATTGCATTCTGCAAAAGGGAAAGTTAAGGAATGGTTGATCATGCAGATCAAAGAAAAAACTGAACTAAAACATCGTTCATAGTTGAACTATTTTCACAAACCAAATGATAAAAAGAAAAAGTGCCATAATTGCAGATAGTGTGTATGAAGAAAATGTAGGCTGTGCAAAAACGTTACATACATTGGGAGAAAAATAATAAACTAATGTCCTAAAATCTCAAATTAGTTTCATATCCCATTATAAATTTTGTTGGAGTAATGCATTGGTTAACCATATGATTTGACAAGGCTATTAGAAACCTGAACATAATAATGTAAAATTTCACATTGAATTTCTTAGTCAAACTATCCATAGATTATAGAAAATTGAAAACGCATTTGACAAGAATAAATATATATTGATTTAATAGTAATTTAAAAAAAAAAAGATTGAGAAACCATCAACCTAATAATGTAACCTGCCACATTGAATTCCTCAATCAATTTGTTACAAGGATCATAAGAAACATAAAATGAATTTAACAATGCGTATAGTCGACTGAAAATTTGAAAAAGAAATATAATAAAGGTTATGAAATTTGATTTCCTACAGCAAGTATATGAACAAAAAAGTTGATTCAGTAGTGGTTTTGGAAAAGAAATTTCCCAACTAGCTATATTGTAAAAAATAAATAATTAAGATTCTCTATTACCCAAAATTAAACCACGATCTTTTGGGGAAGAGAATTTCCAAAAGCAGCTTTTCCTTACCAGTGCATGAGGGGAGATCAGCTCTTGCAGGAAGTTGAGTAGGAAGGGATGGAGCCTGTTGGCCATGATGCTTCAACTGATTTCTGCTCAACGCTTGGTTCCAACTCTCATGCCTATCCCCTGACGAAGTTTCTAAGGAAACATATGGCCACCAATAATATAAGTTTGGTACCAGGAGTTCACAAAATTGGGGATAGAATCACTAGGTGATGCAATATTTGATTCGTGTTATTCCCAGCTTCTATCATAATGACTTATGAAAAAAAAAAACTTGAAATGTTTTATGGGTGCAAAAAGTTTTCTCATAATTCTGTGTAATTGACAGTTATGACTTCTGACGCTTTAAGTACGTGTTTCTTTACTTTAATAAACTAATAATTCAAATAATTTTTCAAGTGCACTAATGTTGAGTAGCAATTAACCTCAATATCCCACAGTAATATTTAAACTTTTAACACAGCCCACAAATGCAAGAATGTGTATAATCCAACAAATTTCTGCACAGATTCAAAGGCAGACTCCTGTCTTCACTCTTATTTTGCAGCATATAACAAGGGATTATGAACACAAGACCTCTCAGTCAAATAGACTCTTAATACTAGAGGAACAACTAAACCTTAATGCTTAAAGCTGACAGATAAGGTCATATTACACCGTAATAACTAGTCATGAAAGATAAATATTTGTCAGCCATCATTTACCATAAAGATGAGCATGAAATCAAATAACAATGACACTTTTCATTGTGTACTCAGTCAAGGCATCATATTAACTTAGTATGCTAGATAAAACCTCTTTCAAGAATGTCGTGTGCCAGTCTTGACATTCTGTCACTGCATCGGTTCATGGATAGCTCAAATCTAAGGCTATCAACTTCCCGAATGTAGAGATCAATGGCCATCCACCTAGATAAAAGCGAGACATCTCTTGTGACCTGAAACAGTAAAAATTAACCAGTTAATGACATCCTGAACCCGATAGGAACAGCACACTGCAACAATAAGTTCATTTCAATATAACTATTGGGGTGCCTCAAGCTATTGCCTTAGCGCTTTTTCAACCTGGATTACTCACAAATGTAACAAATGCTTGTATCATCTAGATGATAGCAAAGTCATGAATTATTCTACCACAAGAGTTTTAGAATATTTGTCATTTCAGATTATTTTGTCAATAGTGGAGATTTTAACTCAACCCAGGTAAAGAGCAAACATTTTGAAATGCCTCACCTTAGCTGTCACATTTGGATTTCCATCTCTATCACCTCCCATCCAAGACCCGAACCTTATTGGTGCACAAGTTAATGGAAGAGGCTTTCCTGTATGCTGAAAGAGCAAAATAATATGAGAATATGAAGGGTATTGAAGACCATATATGCAGAAAGAAAAACTGACAACTTCAAACCCAAACGAAGGATAAACCTTTTTTAGAGCATTGCTGACACGACGTAGATAATGAGGTACAGCTTTCCAAAGGGATTGCTCCACAATGTTCAAGCCTGATATATAAAAAACAAAATAATCACAGAATGTATATAAACACAAATCTACAGAGGACAAGAACCAGCATTTTGTGACACATCCAGAAGACAAATAGATTACCAGCCCTAGCTTCATCTACTGGTGTAGGTTTGTGGCGTCTAAGCTCATCTGTCTGCCATACTGAAGTTATCTCTCTCATCTACAAATACCAGCCAGAATGAATCATGAATCACGAAACACAGACAGATAAAACAGCATATTTCAACTTGACCATATAGAGATCCCCCGTTCCCACAATAAATCTGAATGAAAAACTTGTCCATGTGTAAGAAAGGCAAGGCAGGAATTTGCTTCAGTGGAAAAAAACAGTACCATATCTTCTATTTGCATTTCTCGATCTTCATGACCAAGATCAGGTCGATCGTTGTAATCTAAAAGATGCTGCAAGAAAGGCCAGGTTGGCAGGTTCAGATTTAGAGAGGTATTGCGTTATCACAAATTTTAATTATTTAAAACTTCATCATGAAAAATATAAACACGCTTACAGAAAGTCTGAGGTGTTTGTATTGTAAGGTACGTCTATTAATTTGGGTGGGATGTGCTGTAAGAACAATTTCAACCTCCTACACCAACAAGAATTTAAAGAACACATTATAGAAAATTGAATGAATAGATAATGTGCCAACAATTAAAAATTTCAACTACATTGTGCTCCATTTGGCAACTAAGAAGAAATATAAAGCTAACCAAAAGAATATGTTTATTTGATATTAGCGAACAAGATAAGTAAGCCTCGTAAATATACTTTGACTTAAGAGAGAAAAATAGAATTTGAAAAAGGAGAAAAAATAATAAAAATACCTGCTTGCAGACAGTGTCATAAAGCTCATCTGGAGAAATTCCACCCTGCACTAGCTTACTGAAAATGTCGTCACAAGATTTTGACAAATGAGCGACATTTCGTGACTTACGAACCCTGCAAAAAGTTTTATATATCCAGAAGATCAATATAGTGGGTATAAAACGTAATAAAGGAAATTATGTGAATTTCCAGAGCACTTGCTCGTTACCAGAAGGTATTTCAGTTTTGACATAAATTTTAAGCTAAGGCAGAAGTTACTGCAGTTGGATTCCTAAACCATGTGGTAGAAAGAATTGCCAAAGCGTAAATTGAAAGTGAAAAGGTTTACTAAGGAAAGAAAGTAAGGAGCTAATGACTTAGGCCCTATTTGGCACTGAGATGCTATAACTTTTAAACCACAACTCCTATGGAAATAAAAAATTGTAATATGAAATATAAGTTGATGGTATGTAGTAGATATACTTTTAGATAATAATTTTGAAAAAAAAAAAGATATTCTAAGTTTTTCATCAAATAATTGTAGGATCACATTAACTCAACTTCCAAGCCATGACAGCTAGTGCTCACCAAACATTTTAATTACTGTAGCTTAAAGCTACAGCTGCGCAAACTCAATACCAAACAGGGCCTTAATGCTCTGCGCACTTTCCTCCTTAGCTTACAAAAAACAAAATGGAGCTAAGTCTTTCACAATTAAACATTAGACCAAAAGAACTATAAAAACATTTAAAGAAAACCACATTACTTGTTAGCAATAACATGATGAGATAATAGAAATTGAAACAATTTGATCAAATGGATTCCTAAGTATAATTACCTGTGATGGGTCTCGGCAATTCCCATTAAATTGAGGTAATGACTGAAAGCACGAGCTAGTATTAATGCTTCCTCTAGTGTCATTTTGGATATTTCCGATGCAAGCTGCTTCTCGAGCAGCTCTGCAGTGTCCTCAATCCCCGACAACCGCATGGTACAAGCACTCTATAATACCAAAAATAGTTTCATTCTCAATTGGTAATCTCTTTGCTTACAAAGAGAATGTCAAAATGGAAATGATATTATGTTACAGACAACAGACTTTTCCAAGAATAAAAAAATAATGAAAAACAAAAAAAAGGTTGTACATATTTAGTTTGGCAAGGAAAACTAATAATGATGAGATACAATAACTATTTCATCCTTCATATTATCTCGGCAATCAAACGGACAGAACGAGAAAATTACATAATAACGATGGAAGAAAAAAGAGAAAATATAATAAATATAATATGAAATCATCGAATCAATTCATCTGATGACAAAATTAACAGATAAGCAAAGTGGACACCGTCACTTTTTATTTAAAAAAAATAATAAAAATATATAAAAAACTCTTTTACGTTTCATTTTCATTTTTCTAAGAATATCCCGATCGGGTTCTTCAACAAACGAGCAAAATCACAAAAGCAATAACAGAGAAAAAATTAAAATGAAAAAACTAACAGACGACACCTATAATCGGAAAAATGAAAATATAAGTAACTATTAACTCAAAAATATTTTAAAATCTAAGACCGTTCACTGCATCATAAATATCGAGTCATCCATCATTCCTCCAACACAAAAAAAAAAAAAAAAAAAATAGAGAGGAAGAAGGAAAAAATGTTAAGAAAAGGAGAGAGACCTGAGCGAGGACACGAGTGCGCTCGACTCTTTCCATGGACTCGCTTCCAACTTCTCTTTGCAACACATCGTTTAAGAGATTTCCGAGCAGCTTACAGTCATCATCAAAGCTCTGGAACGATATCTCCTCCGCTATGTCGTCCGTTGTGTCCGTCATTGTTCCTAAAACGACGCCGCCGCCGAGTGTGAGAGATTATGAAGACCAAAATACAAAAAACGAGCGAGAGAAAATGTGTTTTAGGATTTCTGATTTGAGAATAAGAATAGACAGTGGTGTGTATTGTGTTGTGTTGTATTGTGTCGTGACGTGGTTGTAGTAGTGGCAGAGAAGGAGGGAGACTCTCTCCTCTCTCTGTGTTCGTACGATTGCGAAATAGTTTTTCTGTTAATAATGCGGGGTCCAACTACATATTTTAATAATTTTCTAAATTTTGTATAACGAACATCGAATCAAGATTGCCCGCGTGGCCATCACTGAGGGTTTGTTGCGAAGCATTTTTGTTCGTTTCTTTACCTCCTCGTCGTTGACACTCATGACTGGCAGCTCTGCAGCTGAAAAGTTAAATAAAAAAAAATGTTACTTTAGAAAATATTAATAATTTTCTTTTGCCTAAGATAAGAACAAGGTGCTATCGGATTCTGTGGAGTTACAAAGGATCATTCCGCGAGATTCTTCGCATATATCAAATTAGGAAAATTTTCTTTTCACCTAGAATAGCTTATTTTATTTTTATTATTATTTAAACCATAGATTTCTTCTTCTTTTTTTAAACAATAGCTTAAAGTATCTTTTCATGAGGGATTACAAAAATTCTTACGGGGACGAGTACTCTCGAAGATTTTTTCCAATCGAATAGGGTACGGAGATAATTCTATACCCAATTTCTTATTCGGAAAAGGGACGAAAAATTTTTTTTACCCAGTTTCTTATTTGGGGAAGGGGCGGGGATGAGGTAGAATCCCATCCCCTCCCCATTTCCCCATTTTAATTTTTAATTTTTAATTTTATTTTTAAAAATTACTAGTAAATAAATAATAAACTTATAAATATTGGTAAAAGTAACAAATATCAAAATATTTATTTTATTAAACTTTTAGGCTTAATTAACTAATTAAAGTCTTAAATTTTTATTTATGACATTAAAAAGGTTGGGTAGATTCTATTAGCCCAAAAATTTATTTTAATTTTAGTTTTGTTTTATTAAAAATATTAATTAAGTATCTACATTTATTTCATTTATTTTATTGTCGATATAAAAGTAAATTCTTTTTCTTTTTATTCTAGGATTATGAAGATTGACAAAGATAATTATTTTGATAATTTGTATTTTGCATGTGACTTTTATAATGGATCAATGTTAATGCAAAATATCTTTCGAACTTTACTTTTGTTTGAATTTTTTATTTTAATATAATTAACTCAAAATAAAAAAAAATGTATTAGTTATTCGGGGATCCCCTGTTATTATTCGGGGAGGGGATGAGGATTCTCTCAAGCAATTCTGACGGGGATGGGGACATACGCAAAATATTGGGGATGCGTACGGGGAGATTGGTCCCCTCCCCTCCCTCCCCATTGCCATCCCTACTTTTCGTTAATTTATATTTAGTATATTACATAATTTATTGAGATCTGAGGGTAAAATAAAAATTTCAAATAATGATATTCAAACTATTTTAAAGTAAAACTCTCAAACAATTAAAAATCATCAATTATTACGCATAAATTTAAAATTTATAGATAACTTAATAAATAAACAACAATAATACTACATAATATGTAGAATATATATTTAGGACAAAATTTAAAAAAAAACTATACATTTTATAGGCACTCAGATGAGTTTTTTTTTTTAATTTTTTAACTTGTTCTTAACTTTAATATCGTCAAGATAAATAAATAAATAATCAATTAGTATTGTTATTCTACCAAAAGTAAAAACAAACTCCTTCGTTTACTTAAAAATATATATATACTAAGAATATAAAAACACATGTTTAAGAATACTACCAAATAAAATATATTACATTGGTGTGTGTTTTTTTATCTTTTATGCAAAAAGACATATGTTATTTAATTGTTCTTGAGATTTTTATTTTAAAATAGCTTGTATTTATTTAGCTGAAAATTATATTTTGCCCTCAGTGAATTATAGAATAAACTAACTATAAATTTACATAATAGTATTTTGAGTTATTATTTAAAAAATAACGATAAAATGAACTATGGTTTAAAAAATGAGAATAAAATAGATATTATATTAAACCTCAAGGATGAAAAGAGAAATTTATCAAATTTAAAGTTCCAAGATAAAATTTTATCGTATAGTGAGTTTCACAAAGGTTCCTTTTCTTATCTTATCAATAAGCTAGAGTTTTATTATATATAAATGTATCTGAAGCATAGCTTATTTCTTATCTTACTAACTAATCAAAAAAGTCTTCATCAACTTTCTTACGAGGTTTTTAAAAGAGATACTAATGTATCATTAATTAACCATTTAGGAAGATAAATTATTCTCTTATGTAGCAATCGTACCTAATTAATAATTACAATTAACTGATGGTTAACATAGATTAACTTTCAACTTTTAATGAACAAATTAGTTGAAGTTTTTTTCAGTGATTTTAACAAAAAGTAAACATTACTTGTGACGGTTGGTTAAAAAAGGGGGAGGCCTCAAGGTCATGTCCGTGACTTGGTGGTGACACAAAAGAGAGGGAGAGGCCGGGCGTGATTTGGGCTACCTTTTAATTTTATGTGGTCAGCACACAGTTCGTTAATGACTTTGTTTTGTTTTGGTAGTCCGATTATGAAGGCAGCGTGGTTCGCTTAACTTGGTCAATTATACATATTGATTTTGCTCCTCCTTTGGTTCATGAACAAGTGGCACACTAATATTTATGTTTTAAGAGTAGTGCTATTTTCAAAGGGTAAATTATTCATTAATTGAGTGATAGTTAATCCGCTAATGAAAACTGTGGTGGAGAGTGTTTTAAGTTTGAGTTTTGCCATAATAATGCCGATGCGTCTTGATTCACAACCACTGAATCAAAGTCATGATGTTGTTACTGTTGTTGCATCATATCATACAATTTATACCATATAGTATTGAGTGTATAAGATGAAATTAATTAAACGCATGACTTCGTGCAAGAATATGATGATACCCCATCTTGGGCTAGCCAATTATTTTATTATGCAAAGGTGTAATGGTCCCATTGGCCGTAGTATGTGGACAAGGCAATTAGGCAAGCACAATCAAGCAGGAGGCCCGAGAGTCTTAATCAATCACGACCAAAAAGGCACATGCCGCCGCCCCCTTTCACTCCTTTTTAGCCTGCAGCCTACAAACAAACGAATCAGAAAAGAACATCATAAGAATAGAGCCAAAATTATACGTCGCTTAGAAATACTCTAGTTCTTATCAGATCCACCCAAAATGTATCCACATGAAATTTGTTATTAACTTTTCATTTATGTGAAAGATCAACAGATCGTGGCATCTTTGAACAAGTCAAGAAGGGCGTGTTTCTCCACATATAACGGGATGCGATGCAATTTGCCTCTAATTTGGTGGTCTTTTGGGCCTCCTCTAGAGCCTAGAGGCATTTTATGTTGCACAAAGTGCGGGCTTCACATTTTTAAAATTTCATGAAATAGTGTGTAAATGGTAAGACAAAAAATGAATTTGAAGGAAAATCAACTTCTATTGTGCCCGTCTTTGGTGATAGAGAGTGGCTTTAAGAAGTCTGGCAAAACATGAATTAGTAGAGCCAAAACTTACAGTATAAAGTTATGAACGATGTATCTTTTGTGGAGCTGTAATTTGTTATGTGCACATGCAATCAACTTAGGTGGAGTTATATCTTCTAATAGTATCTCTAGAGGCACAATTGCTCTGCTCCATAATATTCATTGTGAAAATACAATGGGTTAATTAATTGTTTCTAGTTATAGTTTGTTTACATACCGAAATGTTAAATCAATTAAATTATAACGATGTTTGCTCACAATCTATATCGATTGACCTGAGTATTAAACTATTAATGGGTAATTAGACCTGAGTATTAAACTATTAGTGGGTAAGTAGAAATTGACCAAATTACTAAGTGGACAAAAATAGACGTAGATTATATTGAGTTGCTGTAACTTTTATATAATAAAAATTTCACCGTGAAATAAATGTTTATAGTGTGTTAGAAAATATGATTTTTTTTTAATAAATCAAAGGGTACAAATCATTTCCTATGGAAATGTTTCCAGCCGGACAACCATTTGCGAATAATTAAAAGTTAATTTCGCTAAAAGTAAATATTAAATATGACTTTTAAAATCAAAATTTTAGGTTGCATGTGCTCCATCTTTGTTGAAGATCCATCATTATATTGGTTGAAAAAGCCGAATCTAGCAATAGAGAGCAACTGAAAAGAGCTGAGGCTGTATATCTCGCATTACCTTAAGTTATTTCACATTGTTACGAAGACGTTCTTATGTAAATGTCTCTTGTATATTTTATTCTTCACCTTCGTTAGTAAGTAAAAACTTTCTCGATCATGTATTATTTTGGTGTTTCTATAAAATGATATTAAAACTAGATCGCACTTCACTTATCAGTATTGTTGAATTAAATTTTGTGCTTGTGTTTAAGAAAAAAAATATTATTTTTAAAGTTTGGGAAATAATAATTTTAACTCCAAAAATAAGTAAAAATAATAAAGGTTTTCAAATTATGATGTAACAATAAGAAGCCTTCTGCGCATTTGCATTTGGGATTGATAACAATCCGTTAATCTTAAGGGTATTTTAGACTTTTCAATGCAATTTGGCCACTTTCATCAGTCCATTTGCAATTTTCCTTTTCCTTTTTGAGGGCCGCGGCACTCTGTTCAGTGTTCACTGTTCAAACTTCAAAAAGTCGTACGAAAAAAAGGCCATGGAAAATAGGCCGAGAGTTGGAGTCGTAGTGTTCGTGCTGCGTGGGAAATCGGTGCTGTTGGGGCAGCGCCGATCCTCCATCGGTGACTCTACCTATGCTCTTCCCGGCGGCCACCTCGAGTTTGGTCAGTTTCTCACTCATTACTTTTCCATCAAGTTCGAGATCTTTTTTTTTTTTTTTTAACTCATCACATAAATCAAACTCCGTTTTGTTTCATCTCATTTTTTATGCGTAACATTTCAGTTAATTTCTGGTTCGGGCTGCGTCAGGTTTTATCACTAATTACAAAGAGAGAAGAGAAAATATTTTGGATTAGAAAATAAGGACAAAATTGCATTAGATCTAATTTATTGTATCTACATTTGTATTTGTAATAGCTTTGTGGCCCAAGTTTGCGGTGAGCTAATTGCAGTAAAACATCAGATAAAGAGAATATTTTGTGATATATTTTACCACTAGTGCAATTTTGTTACTCTGTTGGAACTCACTAATGTAGATTTGGCTGACAATATATGTATTAAGATTTAATTAGAGTTCACATATGTGCATCTAAATTTAATCAAGAGATGAACTAATTACAAATTCATACATGTTTCTAAAGGATTGAATAATGATATAGTCAGTATTCACGAGTTCCTAAAGGATTAGCATAAAGAAGAATTTATTCCCTTTCTTGATAGAATTCCCATCAAATAAGGCTATCAAGACGGAATAAACTAGAAGATCCATTGTATATTTGAGTGTTTTCGGTACTTGAACAACAACAAATTAAGGTACGGTAAATTTACTGATGTTTATGTATTCGATAGATATTTCTGTATCATAAAGTTTTTCTTTCATACTCAGATTTCTGTTTCTTCTTCATCTTCAGGGGAGAGCTTTGAGGAATGTGCAGCCAGAGAATTGAAAGAGGAAACTGGGTTGGATATTGAGAAAATAGAGTTCTTAACCGTGACAAACAGTGTCTTCCTGGAGAATCCTAAACCATCACACTATGTCGTCATATTTCTTCGCGCAGCCTTGGCCGATCCCCTCCAGGAGCCCCAGAATCTTGAACCCGACAAGTGTCACGGTTGGGATTGGTACGATTGGAACAATCTTCCTCAACCATTGTTCTGGCCTCTAGAGAAAATGGTACAAAGTGGGTTCAATCCCTTTCCAATTGACTAGATAATTTGATATTAGAGATTGCTTCTGTTGCTACATTGTCAAGCTCATTCAACATTTTTATGCCATGTATTCTATATTATTACCTAGTTTTCAAATCTTACACCTGAGAGGAATGAAAACAACGAAAACTCATTCATTCAAGCAATGTTTTCATTTCGTTCTGTTTGCTCTTTTTCAACAGTTTAGGCCTTAGTTTGACAGGCTTCAAAAACCCAGCTTGTAACCTAACCATCTCTCTCAAAACCCCAATTAAAACCCTCTCAATATCATCTCCTTTATCTTCAATTGCCCCCAAAACCCTAGCCACTGCTTCCAAAGTACTAACGCAACCCTTAAACGGCTCTTTTCTTAGCACCAACTCGTCGTCGTAAATGCTCCCACCTGTCAAATTCTCGTCCACATCCAAACAAGCCCTTATGGCTCCTACACTTTCCAGAACCCCTTCGCTCGCCTTCACCATCTCTTTCGCGTGCTTCCACGTGGCATCGAACGCTATTAGGAGTACATTGTCGTGGTTGTTCAGCGTCTGTTTGAGATCCGATAGCGTGACTGCGGGTGTTGTTGGGGATGGTGGGAAGAGGTAGATCGTGGCGAACGGGGATTGGTCGGTGAAGTGGGAGTGGAGGAGTTTGCGGGAGAGGTGGGTGGTGACGTGGCGGACGGATTTCGTTAGGAGACGTGCCGTGTTGAGCTTGTGGTGGGCCTCGTGTGGGTGGTGGATGATTAGGATTCTTGTGTTGGTGGTGATCGGTGTGGTGGGGATGACGTGGCAGAGACATACTGCCTGTGGACGGTCGCAGTTGCCGCATATCCGGCGGCGCTGCGGCGGCGGCGAGTTGCTTCTGCTGCTGGGGTCGTCTGATTCCATGTTTGATGTATGTGTCGCCGTATGCTGATCGAAGCTTTTCCTTTCTTTTTGTTCCGCGTAATGGGACAGTCAAAACGCAGCGTTTGCTTTCTTCTATTTTCGCCGTCACTAACCTTAGGCCCACATCTGGAATATTGGCCAGCCTATGGAAGCCCAATAAAACCCACATGACGGCCAATAGCTGGATGGTAAGTGGACCAAATTAACCTTCGAATACAGTTTAATGTCAGGGCCCTGGGCCCCTGCCGACCGTTAAGAGTTTCAAATTTAATATAATTACTTCCAAAATTTGTTGTGAATATGATTTGAAAATGGCTTACGAGAGGATTTCAATATTGTTATGAAGAGAGAACTTTTTATTCAATATTGTTACATCTACATATCGATATGATTTTCAGGTTTAAAATTTTAGAGGCTGTGATGGAATCCAAAAAATCGTCTACATAACTTTTTTGGTTGAAGTGACTGTTAAGTAAATACAAGCACCAGGTCGGCTATGCTATTATTTCCACCCCGGTGTGGATCACCTCAGCCTATGGTACGAGCCGAACACAGGGACAAGCATAAACCGACCAGAGGGGAACCCCTGCTAGGGGAATGTATCGACCAGAGGTATACACCGAGCCGATACCTGTCCCCCAGAAAGCGGGAACACAATCCCACAGAACCGCGGCCGTTACGCTGTTCCCAGAACACAGAATCGCGGCCGTTACGCTTTTCCCAGAACCGTTGAAGGACACGTAAGTCCCCACGTTTGCGACAATGCAACGGTTAGAGTCCCGTGAGGGGCTGCCACTACCCGAAAAAGGGGGGGATGAAGGGCAAACGGAAAGGTGGGGACAGCGGCTATAAAAGAAAAGGAACTCAACGGAGAAATGGACAGAAAAACTGAGAGAGGGAAAACGCTGCCAAATTGCAACCAGACCATTTTCCTACGAATTTCAGATAAACTTCTTGAACCCAAATCACATTGTTTTCCCGTAAACACCTTGAGCTAACTTAGGCATCGAAGGGTTTACGCCGGCAAAACCACCGGCGTCTCTGATCCGTTTTTTGGTGAGCGCATGTCTATTGAGAGGAAGGGGGACGATTCCAGTTCCAGTGAACGAGCAACAACAGATAACACAAACGTTGGTGAAAGAATCTGGTCGGTCAAAGGGCGAGCAGATTTCAGCATCAACATTTTGGCGCCGTCTGTGGGGAGCTGGATAAAAAGCTACCACCGAATTAGCACTTACCAGAGAGACAGAGAACAAGTAGACATGGATTTGTCAAGGAAAGACGCTTTGAGGGAGGATAACGAATCGGGGGAAACAATCACCCTTCGGGAAATTGCAAATGAAGCCCGAGAGAGGGTGACGCAAGATCGATTGGAACGGATGGAGAGGCAAATGGAGACTCTCGCCACCATACTGAATGAGCTAAGAGATGAGCGGAGAAGGGATCGCGAAATCCTCGTGGGGAGAGATGATGTGGGAGCAGAGCCCAACATCCGGAGGCATAGAGTCGAGGAGATCCCTCCGCCAGCGGACCAACCTTATGGGGTTCATCCCCACAGAAGCACTGGTTGGATTCCTGGAGAACAAGTAGACGAAGGGAGGAACCAACCTCGCCCCAGGCAAGTACCGGGAGCTGATGGCCGAGGAGTCAACGCTGATGAAGGAGAGCTCAGACAGCGGTTGCAAAATACCGAGCAGGAGCGAGATCAGATAGCTGCACGTGATCCTGACCGTGCTGTAGAATTGGAGGGAGAGGTGCGCAGACTAGCGCAAGTGATAGAGGAGATACAGGGTAAGAGGAAACCCCCGAGCTGGAGGATAATGCTAGATGAAGAATCTCCGCTATCAGCTGAGATCATGGGTACCATAATCCCAAGAGATTTCCGCTTCCCCGACCTCAAATACTCCGGGCGAAGTGATCCACTGGTGCACATTGAGCGTTTCAACGACATGACAGGTGTGCAGGGGCTGACACCAGCTCAGAGGTGCAGGGCGTTCCCGTTGACGCTAGAGGGACGAGCTCGAGAATGGTACCGCAAGCTACCCCGAGGAAGTATAAAGGGGTATGAGCAGTTGTGTCAGGAGTTGGCCGAGCAGTTCCGAGGGGCAGTAGCCCCAGAGGACGACATGATGGAACTGATGGGGATGAAACAGGAGGAGCACGAGTCCCTACGGGATTTTGTAAAGCGATACCACCGAGCCGTACTTGATTTGGGAGCTTTCAATCACCCGCAGGCGTTGAGGGGTTTAAAGGAGGGTGTGAGGATAGGCCGGCTATGGTATAACCTGAGAAGCCCCCTGGTGCAGAATTATTCAGCAGGGTATGAGCAGGCGAGACGAGATATTGAAATTGAAGAGGAGAAATCAGCAAGACTAAAAAGTGAACAGCTAGAAGAGCTGAGGCGGAAGGAGCGGAGAGCCCCGAAAGGGAGCGGGTTGGGAAAGCGAACTGGAGAATCTTCAGGGATGGGCGGAACATCAGCTCGGTCCCGCCCTTACCCCATAACTCCGAGAGCACAACAGTTCCAACACAGCCGGGCTCAACCTCCACGCCCCCCAATCCCAGAGCGGCAGCGAGAATTCCGGCAGATGGCTGCCCACCCCTATCACAACACTCTCAGAACATTACATGCAACCGATTCCAGGGCTAGTCGACTAGATCAATTAGCAACTGGGACAGCCCGAGGTGACATTCATGATAGCCGATCAGTTCAGCTAATAGATCAGAGCTCGGCCTATAGACAATACACTCCATTAAAGATCTCCATGGATGAACTATATGAGAGGATCGAGGGAAGAGGCCTGCTATACCCTCCAGCCCCAATAACAAAACCGGCTCATCGACGGGATAAGAACAGATTCTGCAAATTCCACGACACTCACGGTCACACAATCAGCCAATGTCGTGACCTGAAGATTCAGGTGGAAGATTTAGTAAGGAACCGATACTTGGATGAGTATGTAGACGGAGTGTCCCCTGTCATTGAGTCAGAGTACATACGGGATGAAGGAGTTGAGAGGAGTCTGGAACGAGAACAGCCGACCATCCGTGTGATAGCAGGAGGGCCAACATTGGCCGGGGATTCAAACAGAGCACGGAAGAACTATGGGAGATACGCCATGGCTGGCAAAGAGGTGCTTCTGAATTTACCGGCAGCCAAAAGAGCAAAAGTGCGGCAAGTTCCTATTATGTGGACGGAAGATGACGAAGAGGGTATTTTGTATCCTCATGAGGATGCCTTGGTGATTGAGGCAAAGGTGGCCGGTACAGAATTGCAGCGAATACTGGTAGACACGGGCAGCTCAGTAGACATTCTGTTCAAGTCGGCCCTAGATGATATGTGGATTTCAGATTTGAAGCTGGAGCGGACAAATACTTCCTTGAAAGGATTTGGAGGGGGACGGTTAACTCCCTTGGGGATCATTGAACTCCCGATTACTGTAGGGACAAAGCCGTTTGAACGAACGATGATACTGGACTTCGTCGTGGTAGAGGAAAGAAGCCCTTACCAGATGATATTGGGGAGACCGTTCATGAGGATAACCCAATGTGTAATGTCCACGCATTATCTAGCGCTGAAGTACAGAGTAAATGGAGTTGTGGGTGTAGTAAAGGGCGACCAGAGGATGGCCAGGAGCTGCTATGCTACAGCGGCCAAGGAAACGTTGCAGGTCACCTCTCTAGATAACCGGGGGGAGTCAAAAAACGGTCGCCAGGAACCTGTTGAGAAGCTGGAGGAAGTTATTGTTAGCAGGAGTGACCCGAGCAGAGTGGTTAAAGTCGGATCGGAATTGGGTGAAGAAATAAAAGGCGAGCTGGTGAAGTGTCTACAGTCCCATGCGGACATATTTGCCTGGTCTCATGAGGATATGCCAGGTATTGATCGAGGGGTAACTTGTCATAAGCTGGCAGTCAGGAAAGGGGCAAGGCCGGTGAGGCAGAAAAGGAGGTGCTTCAACCAGGAACGGTACGAGGCCATAAATGCGGAAGTAGAAAAACTGCTGAAAGCGGGATTTATAAGGGAAGCCAAGTACCCGGAGTGGATTTCCAATGTAGTACTGGTAAAGAAGGCCAATGAGAAGTGGAGAATGTGTGTAGACTTCACGGACCTCAACAAGGCATGCCCGAAAGACAGCTTCCCCCTACCAAAAATAGATCAGTTGGTGGACTCAACCGCGGGTCATAGTCTGCTCAGTTTCATGGATGCCTTCTCCGGATACAACCAGATACCCATGAACGAGCAGGATGAGGAAAGCACGACCTTTATAACTAACATGGGTTTGTTTTGCTACAGGGTGATGCCTTTCGGCCTGAAAAATGCAGGAGCTACCTATCAAAGGTTGGTGAACAAGATCTTCAAGCCATTGATCGGACATACAATGGAGGTATATGTGGACGATATGATCACAAAGTCCAAAGAACCAAGGGATCACGTGAAGCATCTTGAGGAAACCTTTGAATTACTGAGGAAGTACGAGATGAAGTTAAACCCGGAGAAATGTGCATTTGGGGTCAGCTCTGGCAAATTTCTGGGATTCCTGGTGAGCCATCGAGGGATTGAGGCCAACCCGGAAAAGATACGAGCAGTGATAGAAATGAGGTCGCCACGAACAGTAAAGGAGGTGCAGAGCCTTACGGGGAGGTTGGCAGCATTGAACCGATTTATTTCGCGAGCCACTGATAAGTGTCACCCTTTCTTCCAAGTCATAAAGAAAGGGAGGAAGATGGAATGGACACCGGAATGCGAGGAGGCATTTGGACAGTTGAAGGAATATCTAGCCCGCGCCCCGTTACTATCAATTCCGAGAGAGGGTGACCAGCTGTTTTTGTACTTAGCAATCTCTAAGTGGGCTACCAGCTCGGTTTTAGTCAGGGAAGAAGAAGGGAAGCAACGCCCGGTATATTACGCAAGCAAGGCCCTAGTGGACGCAGAAACTAGATATCCGCTAATGGAGAAATGGGCGCTAGCTCTGATAACGGCGGCACGCAAACTCCGACCATATTTCCAAGCCCACCAGATTGTTGTGATGACCGACCAACCCCTTCGGCAAGTACTTCAAAAACCGGATGCGTCAGGTCGGTTAGTAAAATGGTCGGTGGAGTTGAGCGAATTTGACCTGTCGTACAGGCCCCGAGGGGCAATCAAGGCCCAAGCCCTGGTAGATTTTATGGTGGACCGCATTGAACCAGGGGAAGAGGTCCAGGAGGGACAACCAACAGAACAGGAGGATTCGAAGAGGATATGGTTGGTGATGGTTGATGGTTCACGTAGTGAACAGGGATCCGGGGCAGGAGTTATAATACGAAGCCCAGAAGGTGTTGAGGTATCCTACGCTGTAAAGTTCGAATTCCAGCTTACGAACAACCAAGCTGAATATGAGGCCTTCATTATTGGTCTCGGTCTTGCATATACGCTACGAGCAGAAAGGGTTGAAATCCGAGCAGACTCCCAGCTAGTATGCAACCAGCTCAGCGATCAATTCCAAGTAAGGGAAGAGAAATTGGGATTTTATGTAAAGAAGGCGAGGCAGATGGTCGAACTATTCAAGGAAGTAGAGGTGAAGCAGATATCCCGGAACGAAAATTACCGAGCTGACATGTTGGCTAGGATGGCCGCAACTGTAGATCCCAAATTACCTAAATCAGTTCCACTAGAGGTGAGGACCTCGCCGAGTATAGGAGAAGAAGTAGAGGTAATGAGAGTAAGCACTGAAGAATCCTGGATGGACCCGATCCTTGCATACATCCGCGATGGAGTTTTACCAGAGGACAAAAGGCAAGCGAGAAAGCTAAAATGCCGAGCAGCGAGATACACATTACTCGATGGAGTACTCTATCGCCGAGGATTCACTTTGCCCCTGTTGAGATGTGTGGATGATGAGGAGGCAGATTATGTATTAAGGGAAATTCATGAAGGAATTTGCGGCAATCACTCGGGAGCGAGAACTTTAGCCTTCAAGGCACTCCGACAAGGATACTTCTGGCCAACTGTTGAGTGTTAGAAAATGCATATTTATAAAGGAGAAAACCGTCATTTTACATTTTAAGTCTTACTAACAACCCTTACTTTTATATATTTAACCTTCTTGTGATTTAATTACATGTGTTTTATTTTAATTAAGTATTTTATGTATTTTAGGGGCATTATAGTCATTTCACAATAAAGGAGAGATCAGACGGCAAAACGGACATCACTTTTGAACTCAGGACGGTCGAAAACCTTAGGAGGAGCATAAAAGGAAAAATGGCACTATTCACATGTACGGTACTATTCACGTGTACGGTACTGTATACGTTACTGTTCACGACACTGTTCACATAGACGGATGATGACGTGGCATTGACCGATGATGTGGCATTGACTGATGAGATGTCACGATCCTGTTGGACTAAAATTCTTATGTACTGTTGATGGTGACGTGGCAGCATATCAGTGGACGAAAAATCTCGCGTACGGTGCATGCATCACACAGGATTATTTTCAACCAAACCGCGTTACTGTTCATCCGGGTCAAACCGCGTTACTGTTCAAAGTCGGGTCAAACCGTGTTACTGTTCATCCGCGTGGTCAAACCGTGGACTGTTGACTGATGACGTGGCGCAATCCTGAGCGTCCAAACAGTTTTAGCATATACCAAATCATTTCCACCATAAATCCAACAACCCATTTACAAAATTAATTCTACACAATTAAAATCCACCTCCTCGTGGGATCGACACTCGTCACCATAGATCTATACTACAATAGATTCGTGCGCTTGCGAGTACATTAAAATTTGCACAACACCAACCATGCATCAGGATGCGAAAAGGATGGCAAAAAACTGTAAAACCTGCCAAAGCTTCTCCGAGGTTCCTGCACAACCCCCAGAGAAGCTGACCACCATGACATCCCCGTGGCCTTTCGCTCAATGGGGAATCGACTTGATCGGACCGTTACCTAAGGGCCGAGGAGCGGCGACACATGCAATTGTGGCGATAGACTATTTCACCAAGTGGGTGGAAGTGGGAGTCCTCAGCCAAATCACGGAGAAGAAGACAACAGATTTTATTTGGAGAAATATCATCTGCAGATACGGGATCCCCTATACCATCGTTACAGACAATGGGAGACAGTTTGACAACGGCAACTTCAGGGAATTTTGCCGAAATTTGGGGGTGGACCTGAAATTCTGCACCCCGGCACACCCCCAGGCAAACGGATAAGTGGAAGCAGCCAACAAAGTGATAAAGAAGCTCCTGAAAACTAGACTGGGAGAGAAGAAGGGGGCCTGGGTTGACGAGTTACCAGGAGTGTTATGGGCTTATCGGACAACTCACAAGACCGCCACAGGGGAAACTCCGTTCGCCTTAGCATTTGGTCATGAGGCGGTAATCCCAGCAGAAATTGGAGTGGGGACACATCGAACGGAATATTTCAACGAGGAGCAAAATGACGAGCAGATTTGCTTAAACCTAGACTTGCTTGAGGAGAAGAGGGCAGGGGCATCGCAGAAAGTGGCCCAGTGTCAGCAAAGGATGATGCGTTATTACAACAAGAACGTACGCGTGAGGCAATTCCGAGCAGGAGATTGGGTACTTAGGAAGGTGAACCAAAACACCAGAGAACCTAACCATGGCGCCCTTGGCCCGAAGTGGGAAGGCCCGTACAGGGTGATACGCGCCACTGGACCAGGAGCTTATAAGTTAGCATACCAGGATGGGCGAGACGTGAAAAGGTCGTGGAACGCCGAGCACTTGAAGAAATATTTCCAGTAAGCAAAATGCTCTACTGAATTCTCGTTCTGACAAGTTATTTCTGTTAAATGCATGATAGCCTGTTGTACATGCATATGTTCTATGTTTTTTGTAAGGCATTCAAATTTCAGTAAAGATGAATCCAGCATGAAGTCCCCTGGTAGCAAGACCAGTAAAAATATTACTAAGGCAACAAAGTGCCTGCTTCTGCTCGGTCAACGAAGACCAGCAGCTAATTTCTCGAAAGTGTCACTAAGGCAAGTAAGTGCCTGCTTCTGCTCGGTCAACGAGGACCAGCAGCTAAATTTATGAAGATGTTACTAAGGCAACAAAATGCCTGCTTCTGCTCGGTCAACGAAGACCAGCAGCTAAATTCTCGAAAGTTTCGCTAAGGCAAGAAAATGCCTGTTTCTGCTCGGTCAACAAAAGACCAGCAGCTAAAGCTACGAAAATTCTACGAAGGCAACAAAGTGCCTGCTTCTGCTCGGTCAACAAAGGACCAGCAGCTAATTTTTCGTAAATTTTATTAAGGCAAATGAGTGTCTGCTTCTGCTCGGTCAACAAAGGACCAGCAGCTAATTTTTCGTAAATTTTATTAAGGCAAATGAGTGTCTGCTTCTGCTCGGTCAACGAAAGACCAGCAACTAATTTTTCAAAAAATTTTGCTAAATGCAAGTAAACACCAGACAAGAGATCCAATAGAAAGTATCTGGAAATCTCATAAATGTTCAATTCTTTATCAAACGAATACAACTCAAGAGTTCATACAAAAAAAAAGGGGGCCTAAAGATTATGAGAGTCAGCGGCTCCAGCAGCTGAAAGATCAGCGACCTCGGGAGGTAAAGGGTCAGCAATCTCAGGAGGTGGGAGATCAGCATTACCGGGACGTACAGGCACGGACCCTTGACCTACTTCGAAAGCACGTCCCCCAATTTCCTCCTCCTGCGCCCTATCCAAAGGAGCCTCCACCTGATCCTGCTCACCCTGCTCCTTATCTCCCTGGCTGGCCCCAGTCATATACCTCTCCACCCCAGATTCCAGCTTGCTCACGTCGAGCTCGGGGTATTCTTCCTTGAGTACAGACATGATACACTTATAGCTGAAAGCAACCCCGGAGTTGTACTCAGCATCCAACCGATCATCCACATCAGCGGATTTGCCTTTCTCTTCAGCCAGCTGGTCACTCAGGGATTTGATCTCTCCCTCAAGGGCGGTCCTCAAAGTATCCCTTTCACTTTGAGCAACTTGAAGGTCAGACTTTAGGCCACCCAACTCGTCCTCAAGATTGGAGGAGGTGGACTCAGCAACCGCAACCTTCTCCGCCAGCTCCGACATCTGCTGGTTCAGTTCGGCCAGCTTCTCCTTGGAACGATCAGCAGAGTCAGCTTTCTTCTTCAGCTCCTGATTGTCAGCTTGAAGCTTCCTCTCATGGCGCGCGGCCCCGGCCTTGTAACACGAAACCATGGTGGCCAGCCTGAAGGATACTCTCTGAACAGAAGCAGCCAACTCTGAGAGGTCCATACTCTCAATGTCCTTCACCATCTTGGGCCCCACCGATCTTTTGTAATCCTTCTGATACAAGCTCAGGTAGTCGCCTTGTTCCCGAGATGGCAGAGGGGAGGATCGGTCCCCAGACTGGAGGCTGACCTCGGGACTCTTGTCAGAAGTTCTCTCCCCACCACTCTTACGGGGCGGGGGAGGGGGCAGAGCAGGAACAGGAGCCTTGGATGGGCCTACGCTGGTTTTCTTCGGAGGAGGAGGTCGGTTGCTGGAGCTGCCTGAAGCTCGACCACACTTTCTGGTCATAGCACTGAGAATCTTGTTATCCATCCCGGCAGCTATATCCACTAAGCCCGAGCCGACCAGACTTGTTGGTGACAGGAGGTCTTGGCAGGTAGACGCGTTCAATAGAGCCGTTTCCACCTGAAGCAAAGGCCAATCTTCAAGCCCCCCAATCAGACCCCACGATTCTGAAATAGCACAAAAGGTTAAAGAACCCA
This sequence comes from Citrus x clementina, assembly GCF_000493195.1. NCBI lineage: Eukaryota > Viridiplantae > Streptophyta > Magnoliopsida > Sapindales > Rutaceae > Citrus > Citrus x clementina. Next base: position 19,850,651 of record NW_006262274.1, on the reverse strand, counting down.
ATAAGTAGCAATTTTATCAATAATATAGGCAAAAATGAACGACCTGGGGTGACAAAATTCGTTGGAAGGTAAATATCACCACCCAGCGAGTGAGCTGCTGGACACCAATTCCCCCCAGCAAAGAAGAATTTGTTCTTCCAATTTTTGCACGAGGAGGGGAAGCCGGTGATTAGTTTCCTCTTCGCAGAGCTCGACATGAAATAATACCAGCCTGCTTCCCTCGGGCTACTCCTCAGTTGGTATAGATGCTTCACTTCAACAAGGGAGGGCTCCTCTGATTCACACCTCTTCCACAACACATACATAGCCGAGAGAACCCTCCATCCATTGGGATGTAGCTGACCTGGGGCCAGGTGCATACCACCCAATATCTTAGCAAAATAACGTTGAAGGGGCAACCGAGCTCCTAATTTGAAGCTCTCCAGGTGCATCGTCACATACCCCCGCGGAGGCCGACTGGGGACGTCACCTTTTCCTGGAACTACCAGGAGAACCTCTGAAGGAATGTCGTAAAGGTTCCTCAGCTTGAACAGATCGGTTTCGGTGGTAGCACAAGCTGTGTAGTCAATAAGGTAAGAATCCGCCTCTGCCCTATGACCAAGATGCCTTCTTTGAGGAGGTCTGCTCGGTCCGGAGCTACTCCCCTCACCATCACCGACTCCTTCAGGAACCCTAACCCTACCATAGCTGTGGTTCTCACCAGAGCCCGAAGCAGGTCCGCCTCTATTACCTACAAGCTCTATTTCGGGGGAGGGAAAGACAACTAAGGGGCGTGGATACTCAAGGGTATCCCTCCCATAGGAAGGACCTACACTACTGGAGGGACCTAAGAAGTCGGTGGGTATTGGCACGTTGAGGCCTGAACTCTCCGATTCTTCATCACTCTCATCAGCAATCAACTTTCCTCTCCGGTTTGACATATCGGAATCCCGAAAGAAAATAGAGAAAACTCGAGTATATGGACACAAAGAGGGCAACACAGAACCCAATCAACAACAACCAGAGGAGAAGTTAAAAGCAATACCTGGATTGAACTGTCACTGATGGCGCGGCCGTGATAGAGAAAAAATCCAACAAGTGGATACTCCAAACACGAGAAGTGTAAGCAAAGTTCAGAGAGGGGGTTAAGTAACGACGGAGAGACGAGTAACAAAACGATGACGATGTGAGTCTAGGGATTTGAAACGAAAAGGGGGAAACGATGGCATTTAAAGTGATGGAGACGCCAGCTCACTCACCGTACATCGAGGACAGATAACCCGTCGTTTCAAATTTCAAATACGAAGAGTATGGAGATGCCACGTCACTAACCGTTACAAAAGGCCAGGGTAGATGTAAGCCCAGATATGCAATGGGCGCGTGTTCATTTAGGCCCATGCTCAGGTCGGAATCTCCTCAGAAGAAAAATGATATCTCAGATCCGTCCCATTAGACAGAAGACCAGAGGAAAAACCCCCGAATGGATAAGATCCGACTATCAGTTTCTACTCTTGACTCATTTCACTCGCAAGACCAGAAACTGGGGGACTGGTGTTAAGTAAATACAAGCACCAGGTCGGCCATGCTATTATTTCCACCCCGGCGTGGATCACCTCAGCCTATGGTACGAGCCGAACACAGGGACAAGCATAAACCGACCAGAGGGGAACCCCTGACAAGCATAAACCGACCAGAGGGGAACCCCTGACAAGCATAAACCGACCAGAGGGGAACCCCTGCTAGGGGAATGTACCGACCAGAGGTATACACCGAGCCGATACCTGTCCCCCAGAAAGCGGGAACACGATCCCACAGAACCGCGGCTGTTACGCTGTTCCCAGAACACAGAATCGCGGCCGTTACGCTTTTCCCAGAACCGTTGAAGGACACGTAAGTCCCCACGTTTGCGACAATGCAACGGTTAGAGTCCCGTGAGGGGCTGCCACTACCCGAAAAAGGGGGGGATGAAGGGCAAACGGAAAGGTGGGGACAACGGCTATAAAAGAAAAGGAACTCAACGGAGAAATGGACAGAAAAACTGAGAGAGGGAAAACGCTGCCAAATTGCAACCAGACCATTTTCCTACGAATTTCAGATAAACTTCTTGAACCCAAATCACATTGTTTTCCCGTAAACACCTTGAGCTAACTTAGGCATCGGAGGGTTTACGCCGGCAAAACCACCGGCGTCTCTGATCCGTTTTTTGGTGAGTGCAGGTCTATTGAGAGGAAAGGGGACGATTCCAGTTCCAGTGAACGAGCAACAACAGATAACACAAACGTTGGTGAAAGAATCTGGTCGGTCAAAGGGCGAGCAGATTTCAGCATCAACAGTGACGAAGACGGGCATAATCATCTTCGATTCGACAATTTTTAATCAGACCCTAAATTTTATTCTCCAGTAATTAGGTCAGTGGCAGATACAGGATGTTCATCAAAGCTTATCAACTGAACCTTGTTTGTAAACCGAACGAATTTCTATATGTGGCAATGATTTGGTGCATTATTAGCAAGACAATCAATTTGTTAAACCTTAGAAAATTATTTGTGGAAACTAAAAAGCCACTACTAGTTTAATATTTCTCTGAGCTGTTGTAGATTTTTGACTTGGAGAAACTTTAACTGTACAATATAATAGTCATTTTTGTCAACAATTTGGAACTATCATCTATCTGCATAAGGATTTTATAATTAGTCGTTAATACATATCTGATCACTTGTCATTAAGTCGTTGGCTATGGACCATGGTTGGTGATCTACGGCTTTGGTCGATCGGTCTAAGATTAAAATAAACAAAGGGCCAAAAAAATAAAAAAATAAAAATCATAATAACTTGTGATTTCATGTGGGATCGACGGACTTATCATGCTAATTGCTACCTCATAATTCAGCATGCATGGTTTGACTCACGGAGCTAAAAAACGTCCGCATCTCATGTGGAGCACACATGTTGTCTGTAAAGCAAAATCCTAGATGGTACATCTGTCTTGGGATCGCTTCCATTTACACTAAATAATTACACAAATAATTATATGGCTATCAGCCACATTGACGAAGTTTATTGGCTCGATGATTGTAGCCATCATGATTACTGAATAGTTCACTTTTTGACATTGATGCTCTTTTTGGTGTGAAACTGCAGCTAGCTTTATTAATGATTCAGTTTTCTTAGGTTGCGATCGAAACCCATTGTATAAAAAAAAGTGTCATTTAACCAAGAACCTTCTGAATTCACCGCGAAATGACTGCTTGGTCGGGGCACATAGTTAGCTGCAGTATTATGAACTAATAATTCTCTTCTGTTTACCCAAAGGGATAAACAAGAACTGCGATTATTAGAGGATACAAAACACAAAGGTGGCTGACGGGGTGGCTAATGTCTGGGTATATGTGAAATTGGTGGTGGTGGGAGCATGAAATGACTAAAGGGGCAGCCTTGGGGTAGCCCTGTTGGGTACGGTTTGGTGCGTCTTTACCTGCTCGCTCTTAATAAGCTGTTTCCAATGCAAAGTCAGATCAGACTATTCAGTCAAGCTCCCCTCCCTCTCTCTCCCTCTCTCTCCCTCTCTCTCCCTCTCTCCTTTTTCTATACAATTTTCAACTTCAGCCCCCACACTTTTTGATAAAGAAATTAGTAAACACAGCACAAACACAAGCCATTGTCTCCTCAGACTCAGATTCCTTTTACTGCATTCCCATTTCAAACCCCTTCTCTTGTCTCTAATCAGTTGTTTGTTTCTTTGTTTCTTTGTTTCCTGCTGCAGTTAGGTGGGGCTGCTCACCTTCTTTTTGTCAGGATTCTCTTCCAAAGTCCTTTCAGTCTCACAAGGCTGACAAAAGATCACACACAACCAAAGAATAAATTCACTTCCCCACATATCAAACTACACACTAGAAACTTTTACACATAATTAATATTACTCTCTCTCCTAATTAAGTAGTCTCTCTCTCTCTCTCTCGCCAAATTCTCTCTGAAGATCATGAGGACAATCATGGCCAAGACTCCCCATGACTCATCTTTCTCTTTCTCCAGGAGATACTTCAACTGGCCGAAAAAGAAAGTTGAAGATGATGATGATATGGAAGAAATCTTAACCGACTCCTCCTCCATGCATTTCTGCGAAGAACATAACAAAGAAGCAGTGGAGCCGGGAAATATTCCAGGGCCAACCCAAGCCACTTCCATGATGCCAGCACGGAAGAAAAAGTCATCAGCTGTTTCAAAGCTCCGATCAGCTCTCACTGTCTTTGGCAAGAGCAAATCGGCATATCACTCAGGTTTAGGCACTCGAGTGGTCGGTACCCTTTTCGGATACCGACGTGGGCATGTCCATTTTGCGTTTCAGGAAGATGCTAAGTTGAGTCCAGCGTTCCTGATAGAACTGGCAACACCCACGAGTGTTCTGGTTCGGGAAATGGCTTCGGGACTTGTCCGAATTGCCCTGGAATGTGAAAAGAAGACCGAAAAGAAAGGCCTGAAGCTGCTTGAAGAGCCTGTTTGGAGGACTTATTGCAATGGCAAGAAATGCGGATATGCAATGAGGCGTGAATGCGGGCCAGAGGAGTTGAAGATTCTGAAAGCTGTGGAGCCGATTTCGATGGGAGCTGGCGTGTTGCCAGGGGATAATGAAAATGGTGAAGGGAATGGAGCAGGTGGGTCCGAAGGTGAGCTGATGTACATGAGAGCCAGGTTTGAGAGGGTTGTTGGGTCCAAAGATTCTGAGGCCTTTTACATGATGAATCCCGATTGCAGTGGAGGTCCTGAACTTAGTGTGTATCTGCTTAGGGTTTAGCTTTCAAGGTTCAAGTTATAACCAAGACTAAATTTGGAAAAAAAAAAAAGTTGGAGAATGGGTTTGTTGAGATCTGATCTCCATGTATTTTGCAGTTTTTGGTTTTGTGGAATGGGAATGCAAAAGCATGGTAAGATTATAAGATAAATGTGGGCTATGGGTATATGAATGTATAGGTATTAATTCTCTTTTTTGGGAAGTGGTAACAAGGAGCAAATGTGTTTCTCTTTCCGAAAATTTTGTGATCTCTCTGTTCTTTTTCTTGTCTTGTGCTTGCTGTTATTCATATAAACTCTCTGGTCAAATTGGTTTTATGGCTTCACATTTTTCATTGTATTCAACAAGATGGCACATGATAAGCCATCGGTACACTTGCTTAAATTGTGTAATGGGGCTTGTTAGGGCTGGTAACTTGTTAGATGGCACATTAATTTTGCCTTAAATGGAGTGATTAAGCCAATTGTTTGATTTATGGTGACCGTTTTACATGGAATCCTCCTAGTTCTTAGTTGTAGTATTCAAACTATTGGGCAGATGCACATGAATTTGCCGCAAGTCTTCGTTCAAGAACATCCGGAAGCAATTTACTGTATTTATTAGGAACAGTACTGGTCCATTTGGAGATATGGCACCATTGATAATTTTGCTATAACCCTGCCACCACAAGAAATAGCTTTAAGTAAGTTGAGAATTCCTCTGGGTCTGTTAGTTGGGCTTATTTATAATTTATGTGCTCGGCTAATTCGACCTAATAATAATAATATTTACTAAAGCAAAATCTTCCCGGACAAATGTCTTCATCGCCAGCGGATTTTGTTTACCCAACCAAATCAAAATCTCCCCTTCAAATATCTTCTAAATAAACATATAAGCAATTAGGCATCACGAGATTCAAAAATGCTTCCAACCCCATACATATAATCATTTATTATATTTTCAAATCAATTTTAAACATTTTCTTTGATGCGTATTGATTACAGCTAGGAGGAGCAAACAAAATCCGTTGGGATTCCTGATATTGGAGATGCTATTTTGACTGAATCTAAGTTTCAAAGATTCTTGCTTTGGTTGTTAGTTGTTACATGTAGATGCACGAGTCCAAGTTATTGCCTTATCAATTAACTTTAGTTTTTTAAATTTTATCTTCTCCCGAATTGAATAATATAATTCCCATTTATTTTTGTCTCCATATCTTCAAAATGGGCATGCCACATTCCCAATATTCATATCTTTTGTCTTAAGTGATCGAACCAAATTACTTATCTTGGAAGTTGGAAGCAGTACATAACATCTTTGGTTTTAGAGAATTACACATCTCGCAAAGAACTTTGTGGTCTATTTATGTAAACTATGTTCCATAATAATATACTGAAAATTCCACCTATTTTGAAATGAGATAAAAGTTTTGGGAATAATCATTATCTTTCAAATTCTTGATTGCATATCCCCAAGTTTGCACTCATATTTTCTTGGTTTCGCATTCGCCAATTCTCCTCTCATTTATTTAATATATGTATTGGGACAATAAGATGTCGTCTTATTCCGGTCTGGTTACAAGTTTGGACTATAAAATGTAACTGGGACGGGATTGTAGTAGTCGGTTTTAAGGTGTGTTGATAGCATCACTCTCTTAGTATTAGCCAAGGATCCACTTTAAATGAGCCTCTATCTGAAAGCCCAATAAAATCGGGCTTCATCATTTGGCGGAAGTTAAGGCCCAGTTTTGCCTCTACAAAAGTTAGAAAGTGGAAATAATTTGTTTTTGGTTAATTTGATACTTTTGGCAAAAGGGCAAAACGTGAGCGTACTAAATAGCTTCTACGTTATTATTATCTTTTTTTTTTTGGCAGTTTGGAGAACGAAAAATGCTAACCATATAAATTAAAATGGTACCAAACACTATGTTAGTTATTGAATGAGATTTACTATAAATTTTCCTGTTTTCGGATGTTTATAGGAGACGTCTTATCAATAGTTGGTGACTGATGTAGCCTAACTTACAAACTAAGGTAACTTTTAAGTTGTGCAAGGGTGGGAAGAACTAATGCCTTAAATTGTCTAATGTGCATGTAATTTATGGAATTAGGTTTCTGTAGTTCTCTTTATAAATGGGTGCATCAGAGCGAGGTTTATGAGTGGCTGGACACTAATAATAACTTAGGGAAATAAGCCATGGTTGCAGTAGGAGTTCTTCACATGAATGCTGGAGATGGAAAAACTAGCTATGCCAATAACTCCTCCTGCAGGTCTCTTTTAATTCTTTCATTAATTTGTGATTATATTAATTGATTGATTACTGCTTGTAAATTTTGGTGATGTCAATTTATCAGAAAAAAGTAATCCTGCAGGCGAGGGCATTCCTGTAGGAAACTATCAAAAATTTGAGCAGTACACGAAGTACTCTCCCAAGCAACTGCTGTTTCAATGTTGCGGACTTGGGTTGTTCTTCAGGACCATATACTCTCTCGGTCATATCAGAAATCATTGCATTATTCATGGAATTTGTTTGTATATGTTCAGAAAATCACAGAATTTCAGGTGTTTCTCAGTGATCTCCCTGGAAATGACTTCAACACCGTTTTCACGTCTCCTTCTGCTTTCTAGTATCAGTGGAGCCTCAAAGCAGCTGACCAAAATTTATTAGACCCTTTTGAATCTTGTTTCATATCAAACGTCCCTGCTTCCTTCTACACAGGCTTTTCCCAAGCCCGACTATTCATTTTATACATTCTTTTTACAGTCTTCGCGGACTCTCTAAGGTTAATTAGACTGCTAAATAGAAATTGCATATGAGTTAGTATTTTCTTAAATAATGACTATAGAGTAATGATTAGTGGGTGACTGTACTCGCCTTATGGTTAGTGATAGTGTCACGTGACGTTATTTGATTAATTCAAGACTTTAATAATATTTACAAAGTCACAAAATTCTACCATATATTTTAGATATTTATCATAGGATAGGTACTAAATACTCACTAGACTATACCTTTCCTGCTTTCGCAGTTGTAAGGTTTTGAGTTAACTACAGGATTTGCTTCCTAGCTAATAATACTAATTAGTAGTATTGAACTTCAGACTAGATATTTTCTTTACCTCTAGTTGGAATCCGCCCTGTCCACTTGCCACATATTTCAAAAGCTACCATTTCAGATCTTTAAAGTGAATTCCAAATCAGTCTTTGTGCTTCCATTCCCCTTACACTTACTTTTGCTAATATATGGTGAATCAGCAGCCCCTTAAAGATAACCTTATTTTTATATTAACTAATAACCTTCATATTTGTAGCTAACCAATAGTTGAGGTTTATTGTCATTAATACTAAAAATTAATTAATGATTTTATAAAAGTAGATTTAAGACACTATAAATCCATCCTGAACTTTAATCTAGATTCTAAGCTCGGAAGTTATGATGTTGTAAACTCATCCCGCGTAAAATGTTGAATATATATACATACTAACAATGCTGTGAATTAATATTTATAAAGTTAGGTTCCGGAAAATCTTTGGAATAATAAGTGGAATATATACATGGCAAAGTCGAGCCCTGACGGTGTATAAAAAGCTTACTTAGAGCAATTCCGGAGAGATTTGTCACTGTCTCTCAGCTTAGGATCCGAAGAATTAGTGCGTGGAGGATGTATGTTTCTTACTCTCCTTGGGAGGAGCATTGCTATTACCGCTTGGAGCTGCTAACAATATCTCTCCTTCAATTAGTCGATGAGGTTTCCTAGTTTTTCTGTTCAGGATTTGAGTGTTCCCTCCAGCGTAGAGAAGTTTTCTCGACAGAACCCATGCTTGCTACTCATTTTGGAGGCCGTATGGTGAATCCCTCGTTCGCCAAGTATGCCAAGCATGTGGCTCAGCATCTGGCTCTTCACGACCACCAAGAAGTAAACTACTAAACTAGGATTGGATTACAGATTGTCATCCCGTTGCCAATTTTCAGTCTATTTCAAACCAAATTTAAACATTTTAATTCATGCATTATTAAGTGTGTTATTTCTCGTCTCCCATCCATGAAAAAAAAAAGGTACAGATCATGTTGATTTCAGCCCAGAGGCAAGAGCCAGATAAAATCCATTGGGATTCCTAATATTTGGAGTATTATACTGATTAAATCTAAGTTTCGAAGATTTACTTGGGTTACTCCGCGAGTTTATTTTCTTTACTTTTTTATGTTGAAAATGCACCATCAATAAAAAGATAGAAAAATTTTAATTTTATGTCCTTTGTGCCTTTTGTACTAAATCTTGTGCGGTACATTTTGCATTATTCTTTTTTGTATATTTCTTTGGGCTTATCAGTAATTTTCATTTCTTTTTGTTTTCCGTATATTCAAAATGCTTGTTCTTCAAGGCGGCGTGTCATTTTCCTTCCCGATAATTAAAATCGGAGGTGTTTGATAAAAGTGCAAAGCTATTTGATGAAATGCCCATGAAGACCCGTTTTGGCGTGAAAGCAAGAATTTGAATTTAAGCTCTAATGTAAATGCAATTCATCAACAGGAAGCAGGAAGGAAAGCTCATGAAGAATCCAGAAGAATGACAAGGACTACTTGAATCACGGGTCGGTATTGATGCTGCAAATTGAAGGGTTTTGATTTATCAGTGAATGGAGACAAACAGTAAAATTACAAACCTTATCACTATTGTTTGAATTCAACGTGTAATCTCGGCCCTCGATCACTATTTTAGGTCAGCAGGTGTATAGTAGAGTTGATGTGTATGTATTGCGCAGAAATGCAATGGATGAAATAGGTCGGCTTAGACAAATTTGTTGTGCAATTGTTCATTTGTTCTTTATATTCTCTGCATACGTGGGATAAGGTTCAGATTTTCAACTCCAATTCCTATACGTTTTCTTATGTGATTTTATCAAACGTCTTACCAAAATACTTGTAATTTGTCTTACATTAGGTATATTGGGATAACCTCTTAAATCAGCTGGCATGTCGTACGATCAGACTTTTGAGTTTTGTACAACACACTCCTGCATCCATTTATACAAAATCAAATTTGTTTTTTTTTTTTTAATAGATTTTCATTTAATGAACTTTTTTAAATGAATGGTGCTACAGAATGGCCAACAAGATAAACGGAACAACATCGGGAGCCGAATAATCAGAACGCTCCCATGGGCCATGAAAAGAAAGGAGCATTACAAATAATAGTGCAGTTTTGCAATGGACAATAGCTTTCGTTGGGTCAGGGAACCAGCAACAGCCTCTCTATTCAGGGCCCTTAACAAGCCCGTTTTCACCTACTGGTCTGTTTCTGCCAACATTTAATTGGTCCAGCCCAATATTACTGGGGCTACCGGGCTAGTGCCGATGGAAGCCACACTGTGTGTAGTGTTAGGCAAAAAGTTTGTGGATGAAGTTTTGAAAATGTTCAATGGTGGTTGTTCTTTTTTTTTTAAAAAAAAAAAAAAAGGGAAAAAGAAATAAAAAAGCAACACATGGGTTAATTTTCTTAAAATATTATTTAAAAGTAATATTTATCAAACATAATCAATTTTTATTTTACAATTGTTATAATCTTTACACCAATTCAATATTACTGCACCAACTTAATGTTAGACAGATCCGAATCACATAGTCTATATATATATATATAACATCCTAATCACATAGTTGTTAAGTTATCCGATTTCTCTATATTTTTTATTATAAATATTATGAAATTGTAATGCTACTCAAAAACAAAAAATAAAAAAAAAATAAAAGAATGGACCATAGCATATTTAATAGGGCGGAGAATTAAAAGATCTCGTATCTTTCAATCCATGATTTTTCTCCGATTCTTGACTATTAGACAATACTATAATCTCCGGATTTACAATTACAGTGAAAACTGATTCTTCACAAAGTTGTAATGTTTCAGAAAATTTATATATATTATCAGTTGCAAGAAGTCAAAGGAAGTGGACTCTAGGATAGATATTAAACACACAAATATGTTCAAAGAGACATTATGATGCTTAGTCGCTATAATACAAGCTTTAATTTGGTAAGCTAAAAACTGCTTTGCATTGGAAATAGAGAGCTGGTGGTTTTAAGTCTTAACCTAATTTGTATACGGCCCCATCAAAGTAGAATGCACAAATTCAAACTATTAAAGCAGTGATGAATCCTTCTTAATTATGAATTTTAGGTTAAAAAAAGAAAATTCATTGATGATAATTTTTCAATTAATTTTTTTTTTATTTGGCCGATAAAATTAACATAATCTTTCATGTGAATTACACCTTAAGACGTGCACGATATCAGGCAGCTTAATTATAAACTTCACCACCATCTCTGTTTCTTTTTCTTACTTTAGAAAAATGCATTAATTAAGGCTTTTGACTAAGTCATCGCCTTGGCAAATTATGGGATTTGTGACATTCCTTCTTGTGCTAATTTTCCTTATATTATTATATGAATAGCGTGGTTGCAAAGAAGTCATTTTATAAATTTATTGATCACACTTTCAAAATAAACAAGTTATTACTCACAAAGCTAAACAAATGTGTAGGATATAAAATTTATACGAGGATAAACGAAAAGCACGTGCATGGATGAATAAAACATGGGAATAGATGAACAAAAAGAAACAGCTGTTTACAACTACCACATTGTAATATTAATAATATTTATTTATAATTCATTATTAATTTTTCTAAGATAATAGATGAACAAAAACCAACAAAAAAAAAAAAAAAATTGCTCGGTCAAGTGAGTCTCTAAGATATATCTAACTTTATTTATATTAATGTGACATTCCCAAAAATCTGTATCTATAAATATGAATTATAATCACTTATTCATAAAAGGAATACAATTAATATAAAATAATTCATATATTTTCTCTCATAAATCTCATTATTACTTTCTCTCACTTTTTACTGTTTTCTCTTCATCCTGATACAAACCCTTAAATTCTTAAGAAAATAATGAAGGACCATGGGATCCTTCAAAGTGTCCAGCAAAATGAATGCCGAAATTTAGGAGACAATTTTCCAATCTTTAAACTCTTACTTTGCATTGGAAAATAGTAAAAGAAAACCGTGAAACACGACCAATCTAACAGCAAAAATTAACTTAGCCGGAAAGAAATTAAGAGTAATATTATTTGATGGTCTTGAGATTTGGCCATTCATCAAACGAGGAAATTAATTAATTGCACACAAATCTAAAGGGCACGTGACCAAAGCCGAAATGATTGCATTCATTGTGTTTCTACATTCTTTTCGATATCAGAGCAAGAGAAAAATTTTGTTCTTTGGGTTATTTTTCTTTATAATCATTTCCCATTAGATATATTATATAACACTTAAAAGGGTCACCTAGCGACTTGTATTTTAAGCCTAACACAACTTGTTTAGGGCGTTCACATTAATAATATCAATTATGGAAATTAAGAAATTACCCCAAGGACTCAGTCTAGAAATATGTGTGTAATGCATATCGTGTATGTTAATTAATTAATTCACGGAATCAAGCATAAATATTTCGACAAAATCTGGCAGCATATCAAATTATGTTGACATTTTACCCTCATCTAAACAACTCGCCAATCTTCAAATAGCCAATAGGAGTGCTCTTAATAGCATTATAGATAACTTGGTAGCAAGTGCACCTGTTTTTCTATTATTCTATTAAAATTTTGCTATTTTAGAAGAATGCAAAAAGGATCGTATAGGTGGTGTTGTTTTAAATTTGGATCTCGTGCCGTGAGCTGTCCTGATTTAAATCATTCTTTAGTTACGAATTGGCTTCAAAGAAATTTTACCAGTTAAACTATCTGGCACCCACTATATAATAATAAGTAGGTAAGGAATTCCAGAAGAGACGATTGGATTGAAAATTCAAAATTGTAAGATTTTTAACACATTCACCAATTGCCAAGTGACTTGCCTCTGTGCTTAAATACACATACTTGTCTATAAATCCATGCCTTATACAAAGCTTCCATTTGGATTGTTTCCTCATAAATAATTGTGTCTTACGTATTTGGTGTATATAATACGCATACTTAAATCATAGATTTCAAATGAAATTTTGAAAGTCTTTGGACCAATCATAAATTTCATACAATCATACTTTACATGTATAGTATGAAGGTTCGATCATATGTATCTTACCAAGTTCCCTTAAACAAATACGAAATTTCGTAAAGGTGGCATTCCGTACAATTAATTTATTTATCAACTCCCATTTTTCAATAATCTAAGAGGTTAGTTAGCCGATTAAATATTATTGCGATAGTCCAAATTAAGTGACACACAATGTTTAGCTAAGACCTAAGAGGGCCGGACACACTTTAATTAATTAATATGAGATTATTGGAACGCACAAACAGAAAGTCTGAGGACACAGACTTTGCATGAGTTATATATTTTAATGAATAATTTGATGAACAATATTCAAAGGTGATCTGGCTGGCGACTTCTGAAAGCATGAGTTTCATGGCGTTATAATCGTTTAAAATTAATATTATCTCTTTATTCTACTTAATCATCATATGGTCGTACATTGCTCCATATTCACACTATATTCATTAATTGGCCTTCTATTTGGAGTGAAATGTTACAAAATTAATCAACAAATACAAACCAATGCAAGTGGATCTTTGCCATAGTTGAGAAAGCATGGTGATCTTAACAGCATATGAGTCTCTTTCACTTTGATAAAATCTCCAAATGTTGAACCAAACTTTACTCAAAATAAAGAGTCCCCTTTTGTTGAACAGTGAATTCAAGATTCAACATATAATATTCAACTTGAGGCTTAAAAAAGGTGTGGGCCAAAAGGCAGCAAAGTCTACACTCAAATTGCTGAAGCCGACTTCAATTCTAGCTCGGTAACCATCTCAGGCTTCTCATGTACAGTAGTAATATTGAAAGTAGAGCCATCATACAAATGCTGGCTCTTAATTCAAACCTAATCTGTTCTGTAAGGTCTTCCAAAACTTTATGGCAAAATTTATTGATAAAATGTAATGCAAAACCAATCATATGTAATGATAAGCACATCATGATCACAAAAATAACTATAAGGTCACAACTCACAATTCTAATTTGAACTCCTTCACACGATCAAAATGAATATACTCTGTCATCAACTAATACAATCTTTCTATACAGTATACATAACTAAGAAAATCACAAACCCAAAAAAAGAAAGAAAAAAGAAAAAAAAGAAAAAAATGAACCCCATAATTGTAATCTGATCACCTCATCTCATCAGAATTTTCATATACAATTTCGAAAAACTTAACAATCTCAATAATCCCCCAGATACAAAAGAGATAATGAATGTTTACTCAATTTTGAGTAGAATCCACAACAGAATTGTGCCTCTTTGATGGACCAGAAGGCGGTATCGGAGTCCCTTTAGGCAAGAAGTTGAACCTCTGCCGTTTGTACCTGAAACTGGTCTTGTGAAGCTTCACGTTCACAGAATCCATGGTTGTGCCGGGCCGAGCCGCCTCGCAAGAACCAATAAGAACAATAACGATGAGAAAGAGAAGATATATTTGTTTGCATGATATATGCAAACACTTAGAAGAAGAAGAAGAAGAAGAAGAAGCCATATAAATTGTTTGTTTTGGGTTGGCAACTAGCTAGGGTTTTAGAAGATTATGAGAGAGCTAATTTATAATGTTTTTAACTGAAGCAAAGGGTTGCTCGTTTATTTATGTATATAGATATATATGTGTATGTGCATGGGAAAAGGGAAAAGGGAAAAGGTTAGGCAAATGGGTATGCAAAAGCAACGAAAGGGAAGAGAAGCAAAGGGAGAAGGAAGTGACCAATTGCACGCTAACGACTATTGAGATTTTTTTATATCTATTTTATTTTTTTTCCAATGTCAACGGTTGAAAATAAAAGAATTGTTAAGTATTTGGTTGCCGGCTTAGACTTTACTTTGATGCAAAACTTTCCTACTATTTTCTTTTCCTTTCATTTTCTATTGGTATTTTTTGGGTTTATTAAGGTCAATTGAAAAGATTTTGCTTGAAATTAAAACAAAGCTTACGTGTAATTACGTGATTTGAAATTTAGGTGCATACAAATGGCTCGGTCCCCGTACTCAACACCATCCAATCACAAATGGCTTGGACTTGAATTTAATGCTTGCAATTGCAATTATGTATTCTCTCTCAACAACAGGGATGTTTGGCAGCCTAGAAAATGATATTAATCACATCCATTGTGTATATCATTTGTGATAATTTTGTTGTTGTTGTTGTTGTTTGTTATTATTATTATTATTGGAAAAATAGCATTTAGGATCCTGATTTTTTTTTTAAATATCCTATTATAATTTACAAATATGATTTTAAAATGTTAATTAGTGTACTATTATACTTATATTGCTAGTTTGATGTGATATGCTGTATCAAATTTGAAATTAAAAGTCACATTTATTCTTCGACAGTAAAAAAAAAAAAAAAAAGGATAATGCCATGAATTATGAATATAATGGTTATTAGAAAAATCAGAAAGCTAATTAAATGATAAAAGTGAGAACCAAACTATCAATCTTTTTTTTTTTTTTTTTTTTGGAAAAAAGAAATTAATACACCTATCATTTGTTTGTGGGAATGAGGTAGCCTTGTCTCACACGTATATAATGGGGGTTTCCACATACGACAAGTATGGCAAGTCTAGGAAATAAAATAAAGAAATAATGTTGTAAGTAGTGGACTATTTCGCAAATCTGAATTTGCTCTTCAGCATTATCCACATTTGCAGCACATTTGGCAATCATCGAAATGCTGAGAAGCTTGTACAGCTGTTATCTAGCTAAGCCAGCAGATGTGGGAGAAGGACCGCCAGAGGAGCTACGGCAGGCATTTATGTATATACGAAATACAATTGAATAATTTATACAGGCTCTCTGAAATGAATGTCTCAGCTCTCTGTTTTGCCAAAATTGCGCAATAGATGAGCAATTACGACTCTTATTGTAATATCGAACTGTCAAAAATTGGTCACAAAAAGAGACAATTTCCCCCTTCACTAGTATGACTCTTCAATCACGAGGCAACCCCAAATAGTTAGCATTTTAGAAATATTCTTAATTAAATCTTGAGTGCATGTATATTGTCATTCGTGTAATATCTCAACACTCACGTTCAGTAGATGAGGAAATTAAATAGAAAAAAAAAATAATAATTGTACTTTCAAAGACAACCTTGAAGAATAGCTTTTTAACATAGAGTTAATACTAATCCTTTGTTTTTATTTTTATTTTTTAATACTTTTGAATGAATCAAAACAAACATTATTGGAGCTTATAGGGGCCACCAACCTACCTCAAGTATTATGAGGTGTAGAAACTAAATGTCAATGACTTACATCCATTCTCTTATTAACAATTGATTTTTAAAGAAAACCAACAACGCATGAAGAAGAGAGATATTTTATGAGAAATCAAATTCTATTACTTGGTCCTTCTCAAAAAAAAAAAAAACTCTATTCATTGATGTTTATCATCATGCACCATCACATCAAAAGAGACTGGTTACATGTCTTTTTACATAGGAAACGAATCATGAACTAAAACAACAAGACCAAGCGAATCAATACTTAATTAGGTAAAGACTCGTACAACTTTAACAAGATAAATTTTAAACTTCTAAATTTGATTAAAGTGAACTAGATAACTCACAATCTACAACAGAAAAACTCGTCGAAAACGAAAATTATGTCTAGTAAAGTCGTGAAGGACGTACATCTTTGAAATTCTCGACGTCTATGGAATTTTTTTTTTTTGTCACTCAAAGCTTGATTCAAAAAATAAATTTTCTTTTAGTCTTTAGAGTTTGAACTAATTACTCAGATAGTTATCTATATTCAAAGGAATATTCAAAACATCCATGTTGTTATTTTTATATTTTTATAAAATTAATTAGGGGAATGATATTTTTGTCCAAAATAACTTTAAATTCTTACAAGTCAAACATACAATAGTCAAGAAATAGAGAATAACGAGGTGGCTGAATCTTAACGGAAGCATTTATACAATACTTACCTTTGAGGTAATTTTGAATCTTAACGGAAGCATTTATACAATACTTACCTTTTCAAAAACTAAAGAAACATTAATCCTAACTAGTTTTAGTGCTTCAATTCTCATTAATAGTGAGAGTTAATTTATTTGCATGTGCATTTAAAGTATCGTTTTACATAACTTATACTCAACTATTGCTTTGCTTAATTCAAAACTCGTATATGTGAGATCCAATGGAAAGGGTTGCCTCATCATAATATCGAATAAAACAAATATGAATATAATACATAATAGGGCTCCAAATAGGGGATTTAGATAAAATAAAACAAATCAATTAATTATATAATTAAGGGGTATCTTTTGCGTGAGAAGAGACATCACAAGCTTCATGGGGTCCATTAATCTGACGTTGATAGACATCTGTATTTAGTACAAAATCTCAGTGCTGATTGCAGTCTTATTATATATATGTTTGTTAATCCTTACGTTATTTTAATTAAATCATTAATCCGTAAACCCTAATCTCCATACGTGCTATACACCACAAGGAAGAAGACAAGTTAATTACAAATTCGATTTAACTAAAACTTTGTTTAACTTAAATTGACCAAATTACATGCGGCCAGATCTATCATGGAATTTTAGTTTATTGAGCGATAAATATTGATGGTCCATTTGAAGACTTTAGACAAACGTGACTGTGTTGAACACGTGACGTGTGTCGCAGTTGGTTGATTGCCATTTTCAAGATGAGAAATATAATTTTAATTCCGTTCCAAATGTCAACGTGATGCGTGTGATCTCAGCCGTTGGATCAAAGCTTAATCCTTGGATAATTACTAGTGGCAATACGTGACTAACTGTGACCGACATTCTTGTATGGGTAAAAAGTGAACCCTTGAATGGCAGAGCAAAGACTTACATTGTTGAATCTTGAATGGGTCTCATGTTAAAATCCCATCTTAATTAACAAATATGACGACGTGTGACTCGTTGTTTACTATTGTAAGCTCAAAATCGTCAAATAATGTGGTGGAATTTGGGAGCTGTCGTGCCTAAGCGTGAAACATACATACGATGGTTCAATAATTAACGCCACGCATTTGTCACGTCGCGTGTCAAAATCACATGATTTTTAGATGTTATGAGCTTGATGTATCACTGAAGACACTGCCCAATTTTCGATAGTGGTCCATTCCAATACCGCTTCGTTAATCAAGGCAGCAGAATTGGCCATTCATTTCTGAATTCAGATCGTAAGCTTGAATCGACAGAGGTACGCTATTTGGATTCATCACTTCAAATTTCTACAGGAACACACAGAGTTTCTGTTATTATTAGTAATAATTTTCTCATTATATATTTGATAACTTTTTGTTCTAACTGAAGACGAAAGTAACAAAATGTAGAGATGAAACTGTTACTTAATAATGAAAAATCTTCATAATTCAGCAGTAGTAGGTTTTTAAGTTGTTAAAATTTGAGATTATTTTGTCACGATAGTTGGTACGGTTGCAACATCATCACTACATCACCTAAGTAAACTGAGCACTGTACTTGGGCTCGTTTCCCTTTGCTCACTATATAAATAAGAGAAGTTGTAAATGATTTTCGCTATAACTTATTCAAGAAAGTGATGGCGATGGATGCTGATTTAATAACGTCTAAATTTATTAGTTATGGTACACTTTTTTTTCAGATTAATGCATGCATGAATCAAATGATTAATTTGACTGTAGCGTAGCCAATTCAGTCAAACCAAATACATTGTGTATTACCAGATTAACACAAAATGGTTCTTTCTCCTGCATCTCCAATTCAATGTCGAAATCATTACAATTATCATATGATTAGAGCTTTATCTGTTCAAGTTCCTAACTATTTTAGCAGATAAAGCCAAATTTTTCATCATGACTCCTTCCTATGTTTAAAGCGGCGTGCTGCGGCAGTGTTTGGTCCAAGCCTTATAGCTGCCGAGGTCCATTTTGGCATGAGTTTCGGCACTAAATGGGCTGCATACTGCTATAGCCCGTGACCATTTTATATGTGATAAGAACAAAATTCGAACCGTTCCGATAAGATTGGTAAAAGTTTATAATTGATTCGGCTTGTTACGGTCAAAGATGAAGACAGGCCTAATAATATATATATGTAGAGAAAATGTCGTTAGGGAAGTCAATTGAATTAGCCGACTCCTAAAACTGAAGCCCGTCAATATCTTTCTAGTGAATCACTTGTGAGCGACTGCACACTGTCAAAATCAAATTTGGGCTTTCATTTGTTTCGAAAAAGAATATATATTGGGCTTTTTTTTTTCATCACAAGACCAATTGCACTGCTATACATAAATGGTGGCTGCGCATTCGCCGGTAATCTTAATTAGCTGATCGAGATGTGCATACGATAACGACGGACGATGTGGACAATAAGTGGGCAGATAATTCACGTAACCATTGGTAATTTAGTTTGAATAAAAATATACTAAATTTTTAGAGTAGGCCTTTAGTTTTGAGGTCCCTCAAAATTTCCCATAAAATCTATTTTTAATTGAAATTACCTAAATAGATAAATAAATAAATTTCTTTCTTTTTGAATGGAAATTCAAATAGACGCTTAAATAAGTTATATTCACTTAACATAGTTTTTTATGAACCCATTTCGTAATTTATATTGATTATAAGAGTTTATAGTTATGGAAATAAAAACTATATGATAAGAACAAAGTAATTTAAGATTTTAGGATTTGTATTTAAAGTGAATTTTATGGGAAGATGATGGAATTTAATATATGGGTTTGTGATTTCTAAATTAAACAGGAAGAATTTTTAAGAAATAAAGTTCGAAAGGGTGTGATGACTGATGAGGATTTTTGGGTTGTGAGAAGCTCCACTGAAATTTTTAATGTTGAGCTATAGCCCACGGCCCACAATCGTGGATGGGCCTTCGTTTTCTGGAACGGCCCATGGAAACGGACGAGAGACTAGCCCGAGGTATTCATTCGATTATGGTCCTTGTAATACTCTACCGTGGAATACAAAAGAAGCTACAATTATTTCTCAACCCACTATGGAGATTAGATCACGACAGGTCCCAAACTTTTAATGAAGGCAAAAGTTAAGTGAGCAGCAGTGAATTTGCTTTCCACAGGACGGTGATCTTTTAATGTCCCCAAGAACAATAGAAGAAACCAACATAGAACAATGTGATGAAACCCGCACCCAGATCATCAACTGACAATTTTCATATTTGTCTGTCTTTTCATTTAATCAATTGACTCAGTATGTTCAGTTTTTTTTTTTAATAAAAACAAATCAATGGATTCGGCTGCCTCATCATCATCATTTTCCTAAACCTAATGTCCACAGAGACATGGCTATGGCTGCACCTGTTATTAACCAAAGCAGAGGCTATACCTACACGTCTAAATGAACCCTACACTTCACTTTCAACTTATTAAAGTTATAATATTAACTGCCATTGCCTTTAATGTATATTGTACTCTAGTGAATAAAACCCAACGACTCGGATCCCGATTTAAAACTTGCAGAAATTCCCAGCTTTTAAGTTGGATATGGACTTCCTGTTGGGGTTGCTGGTAACTTTATCAAAGTATGAGACTTCAATGCAATGGCAGGGACAGTACTGTCCCGTAACTTGTCCACGAATTGATAATTCATTCCGGTAAATTAATATATGGCTATGAGAGATGAGAATTACAGATGAAAAGCTATCAGCTTTTAATACAAGATAAAGAAAAACAAACAATAGAGGTGGCCACATCTAAACAGGTTAATTTCTAGCTGCTGGTGCTAGGATCTCAGCTCTAGGCATAGGGTCCTATATGAAACTCAAAAGCAGAACCATCATCAACTGCACCAGTAAAACCCACCGAAACCCATTAACGCTATAGCTTGAGAATCCCAAAGAGGCCATGAAATGGGCGTTTTGATTCAAATTTTCACCACCCAGTAAGTTTTTTGAAACAGGTTGAAGTAATGTGACCTCTTGCTGGCATGGTTTTACCCCAAATGGAATGTGACTTGTTGACGTTAAACCAGAAGGGTAACAAAGATTTGGATTGTTCCAGGCTCCAAAGCGCCTACCCATTTTGCCATAAAACCATTCAGAGAATTGAAGCTCTCCAGATAGATTGTTTCCATTCAGGTACAATGCACTTACACAAGGCATTGTTGCTAGCTTTGGTGAGATGCTGCCTGTTAGCTTGTTGTTACTGAGACCCAAAAATCTCAGCCTCTTCAACTCAGCCATGAACTCAGGAACCTCACCAGCTAAGCCCGTGTTGGAGAGGTCCAAAATGACCAAATTTTGTAGGTTTTTCCACTCTAGGCTCTTGAGGTCTCCACCTATTGGGTTATTTGAGAAGACCATCTCCTCTAAGGAATACATTTCCTGAAGTGACTTGGTCAATTCACCTGAGAACTTATTGTTTCTAAGGTCCAAAAGGGTAATATTCTTTAAATAACCAATCTCTTTTGGTATCTTTCCTTCCAATTGATTGTTACTTAAGTCAAACTTCAGGAGTGAAGTCAAACCTCCAAGAGACAAAGGCAAAGGCCCAGATAGTGAGTTTCTACTTAAATCCAGAATCAATAGCTCACTTAAGTAACCAAAACTATCTGGAATACGACCATTTAGCCAATTTCCAGATACGACCAGCTTCTTCAAGTTGCTTAACCTGCCAAGATTTGTTGGTAATTCTCCTGACAATCCATTTTCCAGTAGCACCAAGGATCTCAGCTTCATCAAGTGACCTAAGCTAGTAGGAATTGGTCCAGTGAGACCGGGGTTTGATCGAAACTCCAATGATTCAAGGCTTCCAGCAAGATTTTCCCAGCCACTGATGGGGATGGTGGTCGGATGTTGCTGCGAGGATGTGAAGCAGTTGAAGAAGGAGAGTGATTTTAGGTGCTTAAGCTCAAACAATTGTTCTCTAAATTCCACATTTGTGACACACCCAAGAGAATTGTCGTGAAGAGAACCGAAGCTCAAGGCAGTTATATACCAAAGGTCATCATAGATATCACACGAGACACCCTGCATTTGAAGAAAATCAGAGCAAGAAATATCGCATTCAGACCTTATATCAAAATTAGTCACATTTATTTGCAGTCTATATAGGAATTTTGTACTATGTTATTTTCAACGTGTGAAAGTAAATTAAATATGCCTTTTGTGAGCCTAACACTCAAATGCCAATAAAATAAACAACTTTCTGTTGGACCGTTGAGATTTAATGAAAATGAAAAAAAGGGGGTTCTTAAAACTGTAGAATGTGATAATAAATGTAAGAATTTTCACTAGAAAGTTTGATACAGGATTTTAGCTGAAAAGTGCAATAAGGATTCAATTCTGCCATTTACCAATTTTGGAAATATTGTTTGGCAAAATTTTAAAGCCCATTCTAGATTTGGTTTCTGAAAAATTCTACATTTTTTCACCCTTATTATGAAACTAACATTCATATCAAAATGCATCAAACAATTGAAAGTCGTTTTCTTGTATTTTTTTTCTTTTTCATATTTAGTAAGAATGATAAGAGTATCACCAATGCTAAAACTTGAATATGTCTAAAACATTTCTATAATTTTTTATTAAAAAAATTGCAGAAGATTACACAAATGTCAAAAAGTGCACTATTCCAACAAACAGAACTGGCCAATCTTTATTGGTTGCTACAAGCGCACCAGAAAAAGGCGGCAGCGACCAATTGGAAATTAAGCGAGGAAACAGCTGCAGATAATTAATAGAGGTTAAAAAGCAGTACCTCTATAGGAGTCCACCCACATGGGTCCGGAAAAAGATTTGAGCCATTCCACCAATTACCTACAAAGCCTTTTATGGCAGTGTAAAGTGCTTCTTGCTCTGCTTTCTCCATTGGAGCTGCTTCCATTTCTCCTTCTCCGTAGCACCTCACTCCCAAACCCAGGACTATAAGTGGAACGAAAATGAACAGCTTGATGGCCATACCGCTTTTCATGGGTTAATAACGGAATTTAAGTTTTCTTGAAGCTCAAGAAGAAGCTTGAAAACTTTTTTTCTCAGAAAAAAAAAAACTTAGTAGAAGCAGAGGGAAAGCAGAGGAAGTTGGAGTGAAGTAGCTTTGGTTGAATGGTCATTGAACTGGATGAAATCTTTGACGGTTGAAAGCACTATGGGTATATAAATTCATTTTTTAATCAAAATAAGATGAAGAACAAACCGAAAAGACAAAGGAAATAAGAGCTCAAAACCATCAACAAAGGATGCAAAGATCTTGAGAAATATAATGGCAAGGCGGGACCCTTTCGGAAACTGTTGAGTTAACAGAGTGAAGGGAAAATGAAAATGGGGAAAATACTAAGGCAAAGCGAGAAACTAGAGCTCTTTGTTGCCTCATGTTTATAGAAAAGCTAAGGAAAGTATATAGCAGAGGAGTCCACTGGCAGGGAGAGAAAGAAAGAGAGAGAAACACAAGATCAATGCATGCACAGTTCTCAAAGCAGAACACTAATAGTCGAAATGACAATAATAGCAGGATCAGAATAGTAGCCAACTGAAAGCGAAAGGAAAGGGCAACCCTTTATACGGGCCCTTGTGATTCTCCCATCGGACTTTTGATTTAATTACTATTTACTACTTTTAATGTGGGTTTATCAGAAGTGTTGGAAAGGAAGTGGTTGTTGGAAGATTTATTGTTTGAAAGATTAGTTAGGGTTAGGGTTTTTAGAGGGGGGGGCCAATGACAATTGTTGTACATGCAAAGAAAGAGAGATGCATGTAAATGCATGCAAGACAATGTTGGGTTTTTTCTTGGTCTCTTGCCCTCTCTCTCTGTGCTGAGCTGCCTTTCTGTTTCTTTCCTTTTGGGTTTGGTTTTTTTGGTTCTTAACAGTCACAGAAACACATAGGAAAAGACAAAAAGAGCTTTGAGGTTGTCGAAACGTTTTGCTGTGGCCTGCGGGGTTACTGTTGTGTCTGGCTGCCTTGGCTATAGCAGTTATGGCACTCTGCGGTGGTTTAATTAACAAGTTCATTTAAGGCAACAACAACAGTGCATCAGTGCATGTGTAAATTTAATTTATCCCACTTTATTTTGCTTGGCTTATTTAGTGTATAATGTTTGTGTTTCAGATTCTCCAGTTTTGAATATTGGCTAAGCCTGAGGGGCGAGGGCCTCTATCTGATGTTGAGACCAATTATTCTACACCATATTCTGTATATAAATGAGCTTCTCTTCTGATTTTGGATTGAATCCTCTGTTATCGTCTTCATTCATTATATAATCTTTTTCATTTGCTTTTTTGCTAAGTAGCTTCTCATGAGCAAAATACAAAATAGATAAAACTATCAAGCATATATCGTCATTAATTGATACGTGACATTAAAATTTTAAAAATTTATAAAAACTTAGATTATGAGAGGATAACACACCTCCTTACTAATATTTAGAAGCAAATTTAGTTTTTTATTTCTTTTTTCAAAGGCTCATATGCCTAAATTTTTCCATCACAAAGTTAATATAAAACGATCCCAATAAGTTTGTAATTATTAAAAAAAATTAATATAAAAAAATCAAAGATTAAGCCAAGTTCTATCTCCAGTAATAAGAAGCAATTTTTCTAAGTCCTGTGTTCAAATTTCATGGAAATTTGAGTTATTAATTAAAAAAAAAAATACAAGAAGACTTGTAAACTTTGCAGTGTCATTGTAATAAAAACATGTCATGCTCTCGACTTTCGATTTACTTAGAAAGAAACTAACCCAAATTAAGCGAGAAGGCCCAGGTAGGGCCCATTTAGTGAATCAAAGCCCAAAGGAATTACCAATCTTTTGTAAGTTACCGCTTGCGGCTTACCAATAGGGTTGACAATGGGACAGGATGGGATGGGATTTACCAATCCCAGTCTCATCCCGTATATGCAAACGGGATGAAAAAACGTCTTAATCCCGTCCCCATATTTTTTTTGGGACAAAAATATGTCCCAATCCCGTTCTAAAAGAGATGGGATCCTGCGGGATTCTATCCCAATTGGAAAAATTTCCATTCTTAATCGGTAATGAGACGGGATGGGACGAAATTTGTCAATTCCACTCCCGTCCCGCATATGTAATTGAGATAAAAAAATGTCTCAATCCCGTCCTTAAATTTTTTTATGAAACAAAAATATGTCTCAATCCCGTCCCAAATGAGATAGGATCCCGCAGAATCCCATCCCATGGGGGAAAATTGCCATCCCTACTTACCAAGTACATCCTAGTCCCACTCTAACCAGCTAAGTCTCCTTCAATTGAACGAGAAAATGATAGAGACAAGGAGGGAGGAAAGGGAGCGAAAGAGGACGACAAGATTAAATGAACAGTTTTAAGAAGCCAACCTAACTTGGACCACAAAATACAGAATTGATCAGGGCTCAGAGATAAGAGGCCTACTGAGTCTAAGCATAGCCCATAAAGTACTTAAAATTTATGTGGGCAGGCCTGCTGCCCTAATTCAAGCTGTCAAGTCCTTTTCTCTCTTACCTTTGTAACAGTGACCCCATTTTACAGACACATTGAGATTTCATAGGGAGATGGGGCTATCTGTGACTGTGACCGTGGTCTCCAGCACCAAAGCGACGATACCAACATAGGCCACACTTTAGCCGTACCCCTCTCATTTTAATTTCACTCCTATACTTTTTCTGTTTTTTCCCTGATAATTAATCCAAAGTATTCAACCATTCTTTTTTTATGAATATTGATGATGCGGACTGAACAAAACAAAGCAAGGGGCACTGATTTCATCAAATTGAGACTTCGATTTTTGCATCAACAACAGAAACTAGGGGCATGCCGTGTGCTCGGCCTCCGCCAACTTTTCTCCTATATTTCAGCTTCTTTTCCCCATAAATAATAATGAAGTGGCAAAAAGCAAAAAAGAATAGTGAAAACTGGAGCGTTATTAGTGATTAATTTGATTTAGGTTTTCAAGTCTCTGATGAAACTGAATATTCACACAATGCTGTGGTTCGTCTCTAATGACGATTGGAGACTGAATCCCTTGCTTTGACATGCTACAGCAAGCTAGAACTAACAATTACCATTTTCCAATAAATTGGCGAACGGCAGCTCATTTTCATCATTTGGAGATACTGGTTAAAGAATTCCATCCGTTAAATTGAAAAATGAAATTACAAGTAGCTTAAATCAAATCAACGAGGGCGTGGGTTCAGCATCTATCACAACTCGCCTCCGAATTTTAAGCAAAACCAGTCAATCATCCACCGCCTTTCTCTTTTTACAGCAGATGAACTTTCCCGGTTATACTAATTTCTTAATAATACCTATAGAGAGAGAGAAAGAGAGAGAGAACAGCTCCAAATACAAGCCTTAAAGAATAAGGAACAAAATTAAAATACAAAAAAATGGGAGTTGGGAAGTTCTTCAGGATGTGAAAAAATTCCAAAGCTTCTTCCCTATTGAAGCTTCCCCAGGATGATCTGAATCATCATCGTCATCTTCTTCATCCTCAAGGACTCTGCCCCCATTCTCATCTTCATCAACATACTCTGATGTACCATTAACTTCCTCACTCAACACAGTATTTTCAATTGACTTGGGGGCATCAGCATTCTCGTCAACTATGTTCGTAGTTGACTTAAACTGCATGAAATAAGAACAAATGAAAAACACACCCAACAAATAGATTGTGGAGGAACATCAGCTAAAATTAGCTACTAGCCAAAACTTGGAAAGTAAAAGGATTTTACCCTAACAGCCCTGTCCTGTGAGAGCTCCATGCTTTTTACTGAAGTAACCTGCGCCAAGTGGGTAGATTTCCTATTCTCATTCAGAACTGCAGGTGGGAATGTAGAAGCAGATTTCGGATTTGATACCACTTCCACTGGATTAGTAACTTCAGCTACCGTCTTATTAGCCTTGCTCAGATCAGCCGAGGCCTCTAATGCCAAGACTGCGCTAGAACTGATAAGAGTTAAATAAGATATATTAGACTAAAGAGTGTTGGTTCTTGCTCACTATAGCTTTAGCTATATTCAGAAAAAAAAACCTAACTGGATCGTGCAAGTAATCAATGAAGTTACCAATCAAGGACAGAGCACAATACTGTTTTCTGTGAGATGGAAAACCACAGAATAATTCATGTGAGAAGATATGTTCCATCTCAATGAATTTTACTTTCACTAAAATGTTTCGATTTCAGAAATCAACTCTCATTCCATTTTCTATTGTTCAAATTTACACATTTTTTAGATTATCACAGTGAGATTACCAAAGATGGTAAATATAGCTCAACCTTTAGCCTCAGTGATTACAAATATTTAACAATGCCCTTCACCACAGTATACTTCAATGAACCTACATTACAAGAGATTTTCAACCCTTGTGACCATACACAAAAGTGAGACTATATCTCAAGATCAAAAATTTGAAAGAATGTTTTGCAATTTTCGTTTTCTAAAGTGGAAATAAGATGTTCTTCCAATGTCAGAATATCATTTTATTTTATTTCAGCAATTTCTCTAGTAAAACCAATTCAGGAACAAAAGCTAATAAAAACCCAACTCGGTAAACATGATAATACGTTGATCAAGCATACTGATACTCAAGCCCTTGGAAACTTTCTGAAGTCGGGGAAAGGACTGGACAGAGAAACTGGCCAGCAGTAAAAACATTGATTTGCAAACAGTCAAACAAATTACTATACCATTAAAGCTTGTTTCTATTGAATAATTTCACTGGAAAAGTTCATCAAATCAGTGCACCCCCTGAAAAGAAGCATCATTCTAAGATAGAACTACAGCTTTATTTCATCACAAACACAATCCACACACAAGAAAACATTAATGCTTACGTCTTGTGTCGCCTGAGGTTGTATCGCCTCTCCCCTGGAGTTTGTGACACTGTAGCTACAGTTTGACGCCTCTTCCTACGGCCACCACCAGCTGTGACACTGTCAGAATATCCCTCGCTACCAGCACCATCTTTCTCACTCTGCGTAGTTTTTGAGGTTTGAGGTCGTCGCCGCTTCTTTGCCATATTACTTGCTTCCTGAGTATGACTAGAAATGCCTTGACTGTCCTCGTGTGCCTGAAAACTTGCATTCAATCCTGCACCTTCTGGGCTTTCCCCAAGAAACAACTTTGCATCCTCAACCGCAGCCTTTAATGAGCGTGTCCTATTCACTCCAGACTTGCGCTTTCTACCAGGTCTCCGTTTCCCACTCCTCAGTTCAGACTGTTGGGAATCCTCAGCAACATCTTCTACTTTACTATCCATGTAGCTATGCCCATCTACAGATGGAGCATATTCATCATCCACCTCTCTGTTTGTGGAATCATTCACTAGCCTGAAAGATGATTGAGGTTCATCTTCAGGACTACTGTACCCTATTGCTTCTTTACTGACAAGCACACCAGGCCCCTCAGCTTTTTCTTGCATAATAGTGGGCACAGCTGACTGTGGTTCTTCCTCTTCCAACATTGAAGTAGAAATATGCTCACTCTTTTTAATTGGAGATATGCTGAAAATTTTTGAAGTGCATTTACGCAGCCAAGACATGCGACCTCCAGAATCAGCTCTTCCCAAATTCATTCCACCATGAGAATTACTGATATTTGAGTCATAAGGAGCAGCTACATCACCTTGAAGGTTCCCTAAACATCTTTCTGCCACCTGTGGTAGAGGAATATCATTCCTGGCTTCATCATCAGGGAGTTGCAGGTTTGAAATTACAAATGCTCTCATCATTTCTCCACAATTCTTGCAACTTGTGTGCTTCTCAACAAACTCCAGAAACCGTTCTTTTTCACGTTTAAATTGCTCTCGATCACCATAAAGCCTCCTACAAAGAATATCAAGCTCATCAATGTCCTTGCGCATTCCAAGTTGTTGTTCTTGCAGCTTCTCCCTGTTAACTTTAACTTCATGCTTCTCCTTTTCTAATTGATCCCTTTCAGACTTTATTTCTTGTATTTCTCCCTCTGCAACTTCCTTCAAGTGAGCAATATCATTAAGTACTCTCTCCCTCTTCTCCTCAAATGTCCTTGTTCTTTCTTGCAGTTCTTTTTCCATTTTGTCCCGCCTATTCAGCAGCTCAGCCTCCTGATTCATCCTCTGCATTTCAAATTCTTCAAGCATCTTCCTGCGATCATTTTTAGCTTTTTCAGACAAAACCAACTGCTCATGCCTCATTGTGGCTTCAAATGCTTCTTTGTCTAGTCTGATAGCTTCTATCTCCCTCTGAACATAATCCCGCATGGCACATTCCTCTTTCTTCAACCTTTCTTCTGCAGAATGCTGCAATTTTTCAAGCTTCTTTTTCTCGTCAGCAATTTTCTCTTGTTCTTTATTAATTTCATCTCTTTTCTCATCCAGCACTTCCCATTCTTTCTCAAATTTCTCCCGATCCTGTTGCAAATCTTCGTGCTCCTTCAAAAGTAACTCCTGCTGATGTCTGTACGTTTCAATCTGTTGTTTCAGTTGTGACTGCAAACGGAGGAGTTCTGACTTCTCTTCTTCATTTATTTTCAGTTTCTGACACTCCTCTTGAATCTGCAATTCCTGCTGAGCATTTTCAGACTCTATCTTATCAATCTCAACTTTAAGAATCTGCAAGCTTTCTTTGTCAGCAATCAATTTTTGCTTTTCCAACTCCAACTTTTTCTCCTCAGCTTTCACAAACTTTTCTCTCTCTTTTACAGATTTCAACCTAGCTGCGAGATCATTCTCTTTCTCCTTCACTCTATCTGACTTCTTATCCAATGCTTGCTCACGTCTTTCCAACTTCTCTTCCCTGTGGCTAATTTCAAACTCTTGCTGATCCAGTGCACTTATCTTACTTCTCATTTCCTCCTCAATTGATTTTCTCTTCTCTTCCAACTCCAACTCAAACTCCTGCTGCTTAGCATCCAGAATGGCTCTTTGATCATCAAGAAGCTTCTGAATCTCTACCTGAAGAAGACCATAGATACAGAAGTTTTTGAACGACAACATAAATTCATTAGTAGATACTTTCAGAACAAACACAAACTGTTCCTCTTAAAAGCAAATATAATCATTTACTTGCTCCAAGCCAACAAATGAAACTACTCTAACCAGAGCCAGAAACAGATGAAGAAACTTACACAAGCAAAAACACAAATATGGAAGTATAAAATAATTTATCGCCACAACCCAACACAAGTCAAATGGCCAAAAACATTCACCACACCCTCTCTAATCGTTTACAACAAAAAAATGCAAAGTCATCATAAAAATGCTGAAACTGTCCCAGTTGAGCTATCATTTAATTAATGAATCTGTGGCATAAGTTCTCATGAACACACAATGACAACATACCTTTTCCAACTAAAAACACATCCAAACAACTTTAAATACCGAACAATGTTATTGTAAGGCTATCGAAGAAGCTCTAATCAGTCAACAATAATTTTCTTATTCAATTGGCCTAAACTTGGCATAAGTTTCTATGCATGAAAAAGCATTGTCAGTTTAATAAATACAACACGTGATTCGACTCTTAAAATT
The DNA here is from genome assembly GCF_000493195.1 of Citrus x clementina. Taxonomy (NCBI): domain Eukaryota; kingdom Viridiplantae; phylum Streptophyta; class Magnoliopsida; order Sapindales; family Rutaceae; genus Citrus; species Citrus x clementina. The sequence continues at coordinate 19,820,349 of NW_006262274.1, read as the reverse complement.
AAGTTCTGCAAGGCTCATCACCGTACTTTTGCCAATTAGTTTTGGGCTATCAAACTAAATAATGAGTGAGAAGGAAAAAAAAAAAAAAGAGAGATTGGAGTGGGGGACTGTGAGAGAAGAGGAGTTAAGAAGGAAAACCTGATACCGGCACATACACTTGACCCAGAAAAAGTTCAGTTAGGCCGTAAATATTGACAGAGGATCTAAATTCAGGCTGCAATAGAAGTGAAAAAATTTTGATTTCAAATGACCTTCAAATACACTTGCAGCAGAAGGCTCTCAGTGACATTTATGCACACAAAAATCTCAGAGCGAAAGAGAGAGAGTATGTAGCATTCATTATTTGCTGAGTATACTGGCTAGACCATCTTGAATCATAACCGATAGCAAATTAAAGTCAATAACAAAAGAAGACCGACTCACTCTTCATGTATCAGGTGTGAGAATATCATCCAAACTCCAACTCAAAAGTTTTACACCTAATAAGCTTGCACAGTTTCATTACTAATAAGCAAAAAGCATTGATGTTGAAGAAACTTCAAACGACGTCGATAGAGCATCGGCATATTGTGCTGGCAAATAATGATTGAAAAATGTCGTCTATTGCTTCATGGTTCAAATTGAAAAGAAAAAGTAAACTACCAAACAAGATGTATTCCAATAGTTGCATAATGTACATAGAGCATTTACTTAGCAGGAAAGAACAAGCACTGGGACTCACTCTTTCCCTTGCATTAAGTTTTTCTTCTATTGTCAGGAGTCTCTTTTCTTTCATTTCTACGGTGCTTCTCAAACAATCAGCTTCCTGAAAAAAAAAAATTTAATAAAACATTATATGAAAACGAAGGTAAACTGTAAGCACAAATAAAATACAACAAATAGATCAGATAGGCCAGAAAACCCACTCTTTCCTTTACAACTAACTCTGCTAGTCGACTATTTATTTCATCCTCCCTTTCTTTCAACTTTGAGCTGGACAAATCAATTTTCTTTTCCAACTCTTCAAGGTCCCTTTCTTTCTGCTTAAGAATCCTTTCGTTTTCGTTTGCCTTTACCTCTCTTTGATTAAGAGTTCTCCTAAGCTCAGATAGCCTTTCATCCCCTATCTGTAGTTTCTTCTCCCACTCCCTTAAATCTTCTCTTTGTTTATAGAAAGCAGCCTCATGTGCTTCTCGTCTAAGATCAACAGAACCAAATACAAAAATTAATGCAAACACCATCTTATGTTACTTACATACTCAAGAAAGTTTAAAAGAAGCCTTTATCAGAAATTATAAAAGTACTAAGCATGAAGCGTACTCTGTAACTAAAGAAAGGCGCTCCCTCTTAATCACACTTTCACGAGATTCCAACTCTTGCAATTTCATCTCTAATTCAGAGCTCTTTCTATTTACCTCAGCAAGTTTGGCTTCAGCAGCATGAAACTTCTCTTCCACCTCCAAAGATTTACCCTCAATTCCACCAAGCAGAGTATTTGCATCAGTCAACGTTTTCTCAGAAAACAACTTGGTTTGGGCATGCTCCTCTCCCATATCACGCAAAGCCTTTTCAAGCTGCAGTGATAAAGCCATGACCATGATAAGGGCATAAGTAGCCAATTACAATAGAGGCATCATAACCATTAGTTCAGTAACTAGTGATGTTGGAAAAATAAAATAATATATATACATATACATATATATATATATAGGGTACTGTTCCAATCCGGGAGTCCCGGATTGGAACAGTTTCCGGGACAAAAACTAGTGGCTGCACATGGTGGGGTCCACCATGTGCAGCCCACAAATTAAATAAAAAAAAAAAAAGAAGCCACCAGCGGCCGTTGGATTGAAATCCAACGGCCCCTGGTGGATTCCCGGACAATGATTCAATCCGGGACTTCCGGATTGGATCACTGTCCTATATATATATATATATATTTTATTGTTCAAGCATTCTAAAGGAGATCCCAAATCATCTAGTAATGAAGTGTATTACTGCACAATTTGTAGTAAGACTAATGCAATACATATAATATAAAACATGAAAAAGATTTGCTAACTGAAAGCTAAGAAGGTAACCAAAAAGAAAGACATTTGAACAAAAACAAGAAAGTATTGTAAAACAAAATGCATAAGCATACATGGATCATTAACTTCCATGATTACTAGATAAAGCAAAAAGGAATATAGGAAAAGCATACATCTGCAACACACTGCTTTTCCATGCTCAAGGCTCTCCTCAAATTATCTTCACGCTTCTCAGCCTCAGAAAATGCAATCAAATGAGCTGACTGTTCACGTTTTAGAATCTCCTGTGTTTCTTCAAATGATTGCCTCAGTTCTTCAATCTTTGAAGTCCACTCTTTTTTCTCAATAAGGAGAAGCCCCATATTGTACTGGTAATCATACAACTGCCAGAAACAATAGTTTATCAGGTGGTGCAAAACAATTGCTAAAATTTATTATAAGGCTTCAACCCGGAAGTTAATGTCATCTGACACTATACTAAAAACACAGGTAAAACAGGGGAAAAAATGTTATGAAGAAGACACAGAAGAAAGAAGATTGAAAACGTGATAAGAAAATTGATTATTAAACTATAGCTTTCACAGAAACCAAAGGAAGTACAAATAGAGAGACTATGCATCCCAGTGGCGAGTTTGGCCAAAGAAACAAGCTTTAAATTTTACTGATAGTTATGTGAAACACCATGCTACCATAAAACAACTATGAAATTCCCCTAAGCAAATTTATAGTAGTGGACCAACAGGCACCAAACATATCTGTTGAATACAGATGTAATTTGTCACATGTTTAGAATCCTTCCAACTAAGATATATAGATTGTGGTATGATGATGAAGACTTCTTCAAACCACAAGTAAAACTAGAATCTTTTAACCCAACAAAACCCAAAAAACAAAAATTGTTTACCATGAAACGCTTTTCGACTTCATTTTAATCGATAATAAAACAAGTTAATCATCTCTTCAAATCCGGTGCACAACACAAGATGGGCTAATACACCCATTAGAAATCTTTAATAATAAGATTATCGAATGGTAAACATTTGATTAACGGTTAACAAATCAAATAGTAGTTCAGTTCTATACTCAAACTAAACTCAAACTGTCTTAGTTCAATAAGCAGTCTAGGAACAATATATTTTATACAACTGCTCTATTATAACAATAAAATCAAGAATTGATATCATGCATTCAACTGCAAAACAAAATGAGCGACCTCTTTCTCAAGCTTGGAGACTTTCTCCATAAGAGCCTCGCGGTCTTTCCGCTCCATCGTGGCCTCGTCCAGCAACCCGGCCTCCCTGAACCTCCTCCAATCATCCTCCGATTCGGCCGGAAAGACCGTCGCCGAACCACTATTGTAATCCAACAAAGAATTTACCGGAGGCGGGGGTGGAACCGACGGGGTTTCAGCAAAAGCAACGGCCTTCCCTTTAATATTCCTTGCATTTGAAATGGCGCCACTCCTCTGCGCTTCGGTGCCTCTCGGAGTTAGCTTCGTTGCCGGAATCGGCCTTCTCTGTGGTGTGAACATCGCTGTCCCAGGAAAAGATTACAAGAATCTACTTTTCTTGAAAAAGAAACCCTAATATCTTTTCCGTTCCGTTAGATTCAAATGAAACGGAAGAGGGAACGGGGATTAAAGGAGTACCGGAGAGTTGGGAATTGATTTTTTTTCACTCTCTGTTTCTCTTTTGAATTTGAATTCTGAAATAAAATTGTGTGTGGCGTCTGGTTATTAAAAAATTAACTAAGAAAATCGAGTGTATTATCGAGCGAAGATGACTCGCGTCCTCAGTTTCTGTTTCTTGTTGTGGTTTTATTTTATTATCCCCGATAAGATTTCTGAAAACAGTCTTTGTTCGGAGGGTATTGCAGTCATTACATTGGAAAGTCACTTGAACTCTGCGGTGTCCGGTGTTCTCGGTGAAATGACGTGTCTCTCTCTGGCTGCGGGACTGAGATGGAAGAATCTGGGGATTGTTTGATTGAATTTGAATTATGGTAGCAGATCAAACTCATTAATGCGCCATTTAAGATTATTTTCTTGGAGAATTAAAAATAATTTTAAAAAATTAAAATTTAATTTTAATATTTAATAATTTTTTAAAAAAAATTATTTTCGATAAAATCACTTTATCTTACAATAAATGTAAAAAATAAAGAAAAAATTACTTTTAAAATCTGATTTTAATAATTACTGTTATATTTAATACAATTTCATATATATCCCATATATATTATAAATCTAAAATTCTCCTTATTACTTAAAAAATGAAAATCACTATTTTTAAAGGAATTATTATTATTACTAATTATATTGAGGTAATAAAATAAAAAAATTAATAGTACAAATAAGGGTAATTTTTAAAAACCTCCCCTGAGGTTTGGGCTTGTTGCAAATAAATGGCGAGAATTGATTTATTTGTAAAAAACCCCCTACCGTCAGTTAAGTTTAACATTGACCGTTAGTTGACCGTGCAAAGACAATATTACCCTTAATAATAGTTTATAAACGAAAATAACTAAAAAAAAACCAAAATTATTAGCTATTTTACACTTTTTAAATTATTGATATTTTCTTAAAGTTCCTATAAAAAAGTTAAAATTAAAAAATTAAAAAATCCTCTTTAAATTATTGATATTTCCTTAAAATTCCTACAAGAAAGATAAAATTAAAAATTTAAAAATGAAATAATCATAATCTTTACCTATGATATTGTAAATTTTTAGAATTGACAAGGATAAAATTGTCAAAAAATAGGGTTTGTGCTTTTTGCATCAATAATTTTGGTTTTTTTTTTAGTTATTTTCGTTTACAAACTATTGTTAAGGGTAATATTGTCTTTGCATGGTCAACTAACGGTCAATGTTAAACTTAACTGACGGTAGGGGGTTTTTTACAAATAAATCAATTCTCGCCATCTACTTGCAACAAGCCCAAACCTCAGGGGAGGTTTTTAAAAATTACCCGTACAAATAAATGAAGAAAATATTTTATATACATGTTTACATATGTATAAATAAATTTTATTTAATATTATATTCAATTTAATCATTTATATTCTTATAACAGTTTAATAATAAGATTTATCAAACACATATAACTGCTTTTAAAACTTACAGTATTTTTAAAAATAAATTTCACAAAATGTTTAATTAATTCTTTTCATACGTGATTATTTTTATAGTACAACTAATAATAATTATTTTAAAAACTACAGTATTACTAAACTAGTCCTAAACTCATTATGTAATTAAATCACTTCAAAATAAATTATTTTTGAATGCCTGTGACTTTTTAGTACTTGAATTCTCTTCAATCACAAATTGCTGCAAAGTTACACTTTCACTGAGGTCTATTGATTTAAAAGAGAATAATTTCACAAGGGCATTAAATAAGGCATTATACAATGATGAATACTGCTTCCATAAAAATGTTTTTGGAGTTGAGGATGTGTTTGCCTGCCAGAACGGGGAATAGAAATCATTCTTGGTGTTTACTTGCATGGAATTCGATCCATAATTTTTTTTTTTTAATTTCATAAGACTTTTGACCATCTTTTCTTAAAATGAAATCAATGAGTAGCGCACTACTTAAAATTTATTCTTTATTAAAAAGTTTTAAAATAAAGTAAATTTTTTTATTAAATACGATAGTCTAATTAAAGAATATGGTGATTATATCAAATTATATGATATGATCATGGTTTGATCTTGATTAAGTGAATTACTCATAAGAAAAGATATTTTGGAGATAATTTATTAGGCCAATCTCTCTATTATTTTTCCTAACATAACATATAGAATACAAGGTTTATCATCTATAAGCGGTGAAAAAAAAACATAATGACCAATGAAATGTATAAAATATTATGTTAATATAACAAAAAAATCATAGATACATCATATATTTTTTGTTTTAAATTAATTAATTATCAATTTATCAAATATTATTTTACAAGGTTTTATTGTAGGTCATTTATGTGTAGAAAATTTCTAAACCATATGTCATGCATATTGAAAATGCACCCATTCTTGTCATACAATTATTTCTACCCACAATTTTTGGAAACCTACCTAAAAGGATAACTACATAGAGTTCACATTAGTTATAATTTGAAGACAACTTGATTTGTTTAAGATTGGATATATTATCACTCTTCCAAAAAAAAAAGAAAAAGAAAACTGTTAGAACTCTTATTCTCAAATAACCCCATTAAAATATTAAGAAACAATTTAAACAATTTTATAACACTCACTTATCCCTAAAATAAGCCTAAATAGTAATAAACACTGGCAGCGGTTGGGAAATTCTTATTACAAACATGTTGTTTTTGCATTCAATTTGTCTTCTTCCTCTTTCTTCTTACTTCAAGTGGGAGATATAGTTGGATTTGTAATCTAATATTGTTAGATCTTTAATTCAACATTAAGCTTATATTGTAAATAATTATGTGTTGTAAACTGTCATATAGGATTAAGCCTAATTAAAAATGATCTGTTACGGTTTTCAGTAATTTAGGCTTTAATGCATCATTTAATAAGGTGTGAGCTTTTAATGTATAGAGACATAAAAGGTAATTTCTATTTCTATGATGAGTTGAAATAGAAATACCTAAAAATAATAAGAAAAGTTGTATATATAAGTGGTCATGGTCCTCAGGTCACATGTATCTTTTTACTATTTCTGACATCTCATCATCAGAAAAAGAGAGCGCAACAAAAATTAAAGGATTCTCATAGAGAATATGTAGATTTGGAAGGCCAATCACACAACTCCAGAGAGCAATAAAGTACTATAGATTTAGGTACGCTTCTACATAATTTATTATTAATTCTTGGTGATACAACATGAATGTTCTCAAATTATAGGTGATGGTTTTCGCCAAAGGAATTTCTTGTCCCAACACTCACAGTTAGCCAAAAATAATAAAAATAATAAAACAAGTTGTTCTAAAGCAATTGTAGTTTTGAGTGCATCACTATAATTGAATCTTGATGTTTCGACTGTTTTCAATTCCCTTTACACACTGAGATAGACAAAATTTGTTTTTTAAGGACAATGTTCCTTTTGGCACAATTGCTTCTTAACTTCACAACTCTTTGCGATTTATGTTTGTTGTTTTTATTGTTCTACAAGATTTTGAATTTTTAGGAATTGATACCTGTCTAGTTGTTAGTTGGCCTAAAATTTGGGACATTGTTGGCTTCCTAGTTTATTTTGATTGAAATTTAGAAGACATGCAAGTTTTATAGGGAATAAAGAGTTTTCACTGAAATCAATTATGAGAGTTTTATCAAATATAATGTCTTTTTAGGTAATTTCAGTTTTGGGTGAAATGTAAGAGGGTTTTAATAAATTTTTAAAGAGGTGCCAATGGTTTAATTCTTTGTTTAAACTCATTTATTTGAATTAATCAATCTACCCATTAAACCCATTTACTAAATAAACTCATCCTTAAATTTTAAAATTTTAAATTTTACTCAACAAACCCATTTTAAGGACCCAATATATCATTACTAAATCCATTTCGTATAATAATAGTGTTTTTACTTATTACACCTATGACGTCATCTTAAATGCTAGAATAATACTATCAAAAGAATAAAATGGCCTCAAATCATGGTGTGGAAGGTATGTTAAGAAATTCATACCTCTTTGCGATTTAAATTATTCTCAACATTGTTTTGCTTCTCCATAAATCAATATGAAACACTTGATATGTATTCTAAGATTGATAAAAAATAACAAATAAAGAATATCAATTTAGGGCTAACAAAATGGATTTAACTTTGCATTAGTTTTATTGATGTTAAAAGTTTTTAAAGAGTTATTTTCTCGTGAGTTTGTAAAAAAAAATTCTCAATAGAAGTGGTTTTATACTCGTTTCCCTCAGCAATTCTAACTTTTTAGTAGCCTTCATATCAGTTCACTATTGTCAATAACTATTTAAGTGATAGAAGCTTTCATTCTTGTATTGGAAATTTTTATTTCATTAATCTTTAAGTACATTGGATAAATTAATAGGACATTATAATTTTATTTGTAAAAAAATGCCAACAAATTTAAGAACAAAGGGCCATTTGAAAAAGATAAGTTAATTAAATATGCAAAATCATATTAAAAAATGTTGTTTGTTACTATATAGTGTTAGATTTTCATAATGTCACAGTGGCTATAATAAACTTTTAAAAATTATTTTAGCTAAGTCTTGAAAATTAAAGAACTTATTTTATAAATTGAAAATGATATACATAATTAAAAAAAATATACATACTTAAAAACAAAAAAGAAGGATACTCATTATAAAAATAAAATGTTGTTAATAAATCTCATGAGGCAGGATAGTAATAATGGTGCTAGTAAGAGTAAAAAAGTAAATAATAATAGTGATAATAATCTAATCATAATATAATAATATTTATAATTAATAACATAAATTTTTGGTTATGGTAATAAGAAATAAAGAAAACTAATTTGAAAAGAAAATAGAGAGGTAAAAATTTAATTTGAATTGAAAAAAAATTCTTAATTCTTGATTTATTTTAGTTCAAAGATGAATAAATATAATTAATTGAATGATAAAATGGGAAAAAAGTTTTTAAAGATCAAAAGTTAAGTATAAATTAATTCAAGTTAAAAAATCTCATGAAGTCAACTAAGTCTAGAAAAGAAAAGGAAAAAGATTATTCAACATAAATAGATCAAGAACGTTTTGCATTTTTTTTGTTAAAAATTATAATTATTTAAATATAAATGAGTGTAAATGTGAACAAAGGTCAAAATCTCTAATATAAATGATCAAATTCAAGATTGGATCTCCTAAAGTAATGAATAATGGTTTCAACTAAAAAATAATAATCAAAATGTTTTAAGAATATCTTAGTAGTCTAAAATAGGGGTGGGCAAAAAAAACCGAACCGAACTAACGGTTTTTTCTAATTCGGTTCGGTTTTTATTTTAAAAAAAACTGAAATATACAATTTATAAAAAAAAAAACCAAAATGTCGGTTCAGTATTCGGTTCACTTAGCTGAACCGAAAAACCGAATTATTTTTAAATTTTGTTCAAATCAAACATGTATTAATTTTTAACTGATTGTGTAAGATAACTAACATAAACTTGCATACACACAATCAAGAGTATATATATATTAGTGTTACAATTTCGTAAATCTTTATTTCCCCTAAAATAAACCCTAAAGCTAAAATCAAAGATTCAAAATCGAAACCAAATCCAAATCACTCACCCCAATCCACTGCAATCACGGCCGACGTTGCTCACCGGCGATAATGTCACCGTGCAACACCTTCTTCTCACTGCGCAACACATTCTTCTCACCGCGCAAAAGCTGCAGATTCTTTTCACCGTGAGGTAGCTTCAACTCACAGGCCTGAGGCCACCGCGCGACAGCTTTTGCTCTGCTCGCCAGCCACCATGCGACAGCTTCTTCTCTACTCACCAGCCACCGCGCGACAGCTTCTTCTTCGCTCGCCAGCCACCGCGCGACAGTTTCTGCTTTGCTCGACAGATTATGCTTTGCTCGCTAGCCAGTAGCCACCGTACTCTAGTAGGTATGTCAAGCCTTGTTTATTTAATTTTCTATAATTAGTTGGTGTGTGAGTGAGAACTGAGAACATAAGATATATATGCATGCTATTTTCTTCAATTTTCTAAGTGTTGGCTTAGTGGCTACCGATTGATTTTATTTTGACATGGCTGCCAAATGTCTGTTGACAATTTTGCTTTTGAAAAGTTGACAATGTAAATGAATCTTTGGCGGCCCCTAGCTCCTGGTCTAGCTACTCTTGTGTTGTATCAAGCAAAGGCAGCAACCAAATAAAAACAAATGTCCAGTAACTTTTTTTTATTTTTTTAATTTCATTTTCCTCTGGTTGTTTTAATGTCTATTACTATGTAGATATAAATTGCATGATTTACAATATATAACTGTTGATTATGTTTATAATATGGCTACTGATTGTATGTTGGACAGTGGCTATATTTACTTATTTAGATTTTATTTTGACATTATAATTGTTCTAATTTTATAGAATGATTGAAAATGTTGGTAAAGTACAAATTAGTGATGAAGTGCAACAAGTTAGTAGTGAAGAAGAGGTCAGTGGTAGTAAAAAAAGAAAAATTGAGTTGAGATCATCTGTGTGGAAGTATTTTTCGAAGCTACCTGGAGGACTTAGAGCTAAGTGTCATTATTGCGGAAAAAGTTATGCAGCCCATAGTAATTCTGGAACAAGTGGTTTGTCGACTCATTTGGATAGATGTAAAGTGCGCAAAAAAATGAAGGTTGCAAATGATGCAAAACAACAGACATTAGTTTGTAAAAAAGGTAAAGGTAAAGATGATGGTACTGCTAAGGTTATACACATAGGATTTAATAGAGAGGCTTGTAGAATGACACTTGTGAAAATGATAATTAAAGATGAGTTACCTTTTAGATTTGTAAAGGCTGAAGGGTTTTTGGAGTTCATGGAAACTTGTTATCCGAAATTTGAGGTACCATCTCGAAGAACAATTACAAGGGATATTCTTGAATTGTATCAAAATGAAAAGGGGCTGCTGAAAAGTATTTTGAGTGCAAATAAATAGAGAGTATGCATTACCACCGACACATGGACTTCAATTCAAATGTCAAACTTTATGGTAGTTACGGCTCACTTTATTGATGAAGAGTGGGTTTTGCACAAGAGGATTCTCACTTTCACACTTATTTCTAATCACAAAGGAGATGACATTGGGAAGTTAATTGAAAATTGTTTGATTGATTGGAGGATTGAGAAGTTGTTCACAATTACAGTGGATAATACAAGTGCTAATACACTTGCAATAGCTTATGTGAAGATGAAGTTGGCAAATTGGAGTGGAAATTTGATGGTTTTGAATGGTTTATATATGCATGTGAGGTGTTCGGCGCATATAATCAACTTAATTGTGCAAGATGGGTTGTCACAAGTGAGTCAATCAATAGCTAGTATCCGAAATGCGGTGAAATATGTTAGATCATCTCCGACAAGATTACAAAAGTTCAAAACATGTGTTGATAGAGAGAAAATCTCACGTGGAGGGCTTATGGTGTTAGACGTGCCGACTCGGTGGAATTCAACATATTTGATGTTAGAAAAAGCGGTAGCATTTGAGAGGCTAAATGAAGATGATGGCCATTATACAAACTGGTTTGATGAGGATGAGAGTGAAAAAAGGAGGGTGGGGCCACTGATTGATAAGGATTGGGAAAATGCAAAGAGGTTAGTCAAGTGTCTTTCGGTTTTTTATCATGTGACTTTAAAATTCAGCAGCTCTTTAACAGTCACTTCCAATAATTTCTTAAATGAAATGTGGAAAGTTTATATTCATTTGAAGTCACTTGTTGATTCTAATGATTTTTTGTTAAATCAAATGGGTTACAAGATGGAGGAAAAATTTGTCAAGTATTGGGGTCATTTTTTTGAAAAGGTTAACATGTTGTTGATTGTGGCAAATGTGCTTGATCCTCGCTGAAAACTTGACTTTGTTATATGGTGTTTTAGTAGCATGTATGATATTAGAAAGGTTGATGAATTGAGAGCTAATATTAAAGAGTTGTTGTTGAAGCTTCTTGAAAGCTATAGTGGTGAGAGTAATCCAAATAGAGGTGAGAGATGTAGGGCTGTTCATGATGGTGCTAGTAGTAGTATTGAGTCATTTGATCCTTTTACACAATTTAAAAAGATGAAAGAAAGTTCAAATGATGACATTAGTGGAAAAAATGATGTTGAAAAGTACTTGTCAGAGACTTGTGAGAGTGCTAGTAATCCTCAGTTTGATATTTTGACTTGGTGGAAATTGAATGGGCCTCGGTATCCGATTTTATCTCAAATTGCCAAAGATGTTTTGGCAATTCCGGTGTCTACTGTGGCTTTTGAATCAACATTTAGCACAGGAGGGCGCATTCTTGATCCTTTTAGGAGTTCTTTAACCCATAAAACAGTCGAGTCATTAATATGCACTCAAAATTGGCTTCGCTTAACTCTATTAGAAGAGTGTACAATACAACCAAGTCAGGAAGAAGCTGAATTCTATGAATTAGTTGAAACAGGTAATATTGTAATTTATTATGTTATTTTTTTTTCTATTTCACTTATAACATTTTGTATATTAGAATTAATTATTTTAATATAATTGTTTCAATTTCTTGAAGAATTTTTTAGGCCAATGCAATCTCAAGAACAACAGCAAGTAGCTGAGGAGTAAATGACACTTGATTGATGTTGCTTACCAGTAAGTTTTCTTTATTTTTTTTTAAACTAGCATCTTATTTATATAGATTGTTTATTTAATTATTTATTGTTTAAAATTTTTTTTATAGATCCAAATATTGAGTTGGAAAATGCCTAAAGTTGATGTTGATATTGATGAAGATGGGAGAATGTTGTTGGCGTTTGTTTCTAAATTTCTTTTTATTTTGTGTTGTAAGTTGTAATTGTTGTTATTTTAATTTGTCTTTACAACATTATGATTATGTTTATATAGATGGAGTATTGGAGTTTAGTTATGTATTTTGAAATTTTAATATTTCATATTTTGGGAGTATCTTATTAATAGTTAGTAAGATATTGGTGATAAAATATGTTTTGAATACTTTGTATTTATTGTTAATATTTGTAATGAAATTAGGATTAACTAATTGTTGAAAAAAATTATTACATTTATGAGGCCTAATGGGCTAAAAATTTAAAAGTTCAAAATAGGCCCAATAGGCCCAGAACCGAAAAAACCGAACCAAACCGAACCGATTCGCAAAGAACCGTTTGAGTTTGGTTCTTTTTATAAAATAACCTATTTAAATCGGTTCTACTTAATTTTGATCCGAACCGAACCGTGCCCACCCCTAGTCGAAAAAGGGTACAAAAATAGCGCAGGACATAAACATATACATTCTTATTATGTTCAACTATAAATCTAGTGAGGCATGATAGTAATAATAATAATTGCAGTAACATTATAAATAAATAATAATAGTAGAAGAAATACAAATAAAATAATAATACTTCTTATAATAACATGAATTTTTTGCTGAAGTCATGAGAATCTAAAGAAACTATTTTGAAAACAAAAATAAAGTGGTGAAATATTTATATGAATTAAGTTTTTTTTAATGAAATTTTTTAAAATATAAATCATTAGAATTAATTGAAATGATAAAATAGGCTATCCTAAAAAAAAAGTTTCAACACAAATGGATTAAGTAAGTTTCAATTTTGTAAGTTAAAATAAATAAATAAAATTAATCGAATGTTAAAATGGGTATAACGTTTATAAAGATCAGAAGCTAAGTATAAATAAATTCAAGTTCAAGAAATCTCATGAAGTCAATTGACCTCAAAATGAAAAAATAATAATAATTCAACCCAAATAGATTAAGAAAGTTTTAATTTTTGTAAGTTTAAATATTTTTATAACTTATACTGTCACAACTTCTAAAATAATTTTTTTGAGAAGTATAGCAATTGTATGCACTTTTACATGTTATTTTTTTATTTACTGTCGAAGTTTTCAAAAATTAAAGAAATTATTCTAAAAAGTAAAGAAAAGAGGAAAATAAATGCATTAATTCATTTTGAGGATAACTAAAAATAATCAATTAAAATATTAAAATGAGAATAAATATGTAGAAAGACTAAAAGTTCAATTATATATACAATCAAGTTCAATAGATCTGATGAAGTAATCAAAATAGAGAGAAAAAAAAAGGGGATTTAGATTATGGACCCAAAATATTAGAAAAGATTCAGGGTTAGAATAAAGATTTTTCAATATTATATGGTAAGTTGATATTTACTAAAATAGTAAGGGGTCAAACATAATTCACCTTATTAATATTATTGTTTTTGTAACACAAGTAAAATTGGTATTTAATCCAAATAACTGGAATCTTTTCAAGTTAATTAGAATATTGAATGCAAAATTAGTAGAATAATAGTTTAAATATATAAACACATTAATGAAAGAGTATAACCCAAATTAGGAACTTAGCTAACCAAAAATAAAAATACAAAAAATAAATTTGGTAACTAACCCAAATAATTGGAATCTCACCAAATTAATGGGAATATTCAACACAAAAATAGAAGAATAATTAGCTGAAATATATGAGCCAATAAGAGAGAAAATGTAACGAAAATTAGGAACTTATCCAACAGAAAATGAAAGTTACTTGGAATATAACCAAAATATTAGTACTTAACAAATTTAAGAGGAATATCAAATACAAAACTGGTGACTAATATGTTGAAACATGTAAACTTATAAATGAAAAACCTTAACCAAAATTAGAAATTAATTTAACCAAAAAAGTAATTTTGTTATTTAACCCAAATAACTGAAATAAGTTAATTGGAATATTGAATTCAAAACTAATGGAATAATAGTTGAAGCATATATACACATACGCGAGAAAATATAACCTGAATTAGGGACTTACCTAACCAAAAACAAAATTATGAAAAATAAATTTAATAAATAAACCAAATAATTGGAATCTCACCAAGTTAATGAGAATATTCAACACAAGACTAGAGAAATAATTAACTGAAACACAAAAACCAATAAGAGAGAAAGCATAACGAAAATTAGGAACTCATCCAATGAGCAATAAGAGTTACTTGAAATCCAACCTAAAATATTGGTATTTAATGAATTCAGTAGAAATATTAAACACAAAACTGGTGACTAATAAGTTGAAACATGCGAACTTGTAAATGAAAAAGCTTAACCAAAATTGGAAACTAATTTAACCAAAAAAGTAATTTTGATATTTAACCCAAATAACTGAAATCTTACAAAGTAAAATTGGAATATTGAATGCAAAACAAGTGGAATAATAGCTTAAACATGTAAACACATATGGGAGAAAGTATAATCCAAACTAGGGACTTGCCTAACCAAAAATAACATTACAAAAAATGAATTCGGTACCTAACCTAAATAATTGAAATCTTACCAAGTTAATGGGAATATTCAACATAAGACTAGATAAATGATTAATTGAAACAAAAGAACCAATAAAAGAGAAAGCATAATGAAAATTAAGAACTCATCCAATGGAAAATGAAAATTACATGGAATCTAACTCAAAATATTGGTATTTAAATAATTTAGTGGAAATATCAAACACAAAACTAGTAGGCCAATAAGTTGAAACATGTGAATCTGTAAATGAAAAAACTTAACCAAAATCAAGAACTAATTTAATAAAAAAAGTTATTTTGGTATTTAACCTAAATAAATGAAATCTTACCAAGTTAATTGGAATGTTGAACACAAAACTAGTGGAATAATTATTGAAACATATAGACCCACAAGGGAGAAAATATAACCAAAATTAGGGACTTATCTAACCAAAAATAAAATTATGAAAAATAAATTTAGTACTTAACCCAAATAATTGGAATTTGTCCAAGTTAATGGGAATATTCAACACAAAACTAGAGGAATAATTAGCTGAAACATTTGAACTAATAAGAGAGAAAATGTAACAAAAATTAGGAACTCATCCAACGGAAAATTAAAGTTACTTGGAATCTAATCCAAAATATTGGTATTGAACGAACTTAGTAGGAATACCAAACCCAAAACTAGTGGACTAATAATTTGAAACATTTGAACCTATATATGAAAAGCTTAACCAAAATTAGGAACTAATCTATAAAAAAAAAGTAGTTTTGGTGTTTAACCAAAAAAATTGAAATCTTACCTAGCAAATTGGAATATTGAACGCAATGCAAAACCAATGGAATGATAGTTGAAATATATAAACCAAAAAAGGAGAAAGTGTAACCAAATTTCAGAACTTATCCAATGAGAAATGAATTTACATGGAATCTAACAAAAAATACTCATATTTAATGAATTTAGTAGGAATATTATACATAAAATTAGTGGATTGAGAAGTGGAAACAAATAAACCAATTATCGAGAAAGTTTAATAAAAATTAGGGACATGTGAAATTAATTTGGAATATCCACCTAATGTATTTATATTTAACCAAAAGAATTGAAACATAATTATTTTACTTTTTTTTTTACCTTTCATTTAAATTAAAAATATTTTTCTCGCTCAAATATTATTTTTATGTTAATTGTTTATAAATTTCCTTTTTTTCATTTTATTTTATTTTCACATTAAAAATATTTATTTAAAAAAATTATTAAATGAACAACCGGTAAAATACGGGTTGTTCAAATTTTTTTTCACTGTTGAAGCGGCTGTATGTACCATAAGAAGACTGTTAGAAACAACATGTGACGGGTTTGTGCAGTTGCCGCACGGGCACGAGCGCAAGCCTGAACGGGGGGCTTTTGCATTTGATTTCTGGAGTTTTGGTTGTCTAGTTCTGGAAATGTAATTAAAAGAGATTGGCGAAAGATCAAGAAGTCAGTGCGTATCACAAGACAAGACTAAGAGAGGACACACCATTGTGTTATTGGATTATTATTATTATTATTATTTTTTTTTTATTACAAGTTATTGGATTATTTAAATTTGCCATAATAAGGGAAAATGTTATGACATCCAAACAGATGCACATAACAATACACAGCACACGTGTGAATGTATAGAGCACCGGGAGTCAACCAGAAGTGAAAATTACTTGCATGTCGCGACTAAGACCTTTCTTGGAGGCATAGAAGGCCTTCTTCCATGGAGCACAGCCAAGTTATCTAAGAAAAGAACATCACCCTTTTCCCACTTAAACTGGATGCTCTCGTCTTCAATGATCTCTTCACATCTCTTCACTACATTTTCCGGAATCTCAGTCCCATCCGCCATGCAGGCCGAGCTAATCTCCTTCCCATGCATGCCAACAACGGTGTTGAACCACATCCTCCTCCCTTTTCTGCCATCAAACACCTTGGTTAAGGCTCGCGGCCCCAATACTGTCTTCACACTACCATCTGGCTGCCACTCCAGATCCATCCCTAGAGCTTTGCATCTGTGGAACAAAATTTTTAAGCGCGGTTCAAGGATCATAGGGCAATATTTAATTATTTGTATAAACAAATTATAGTGAAGGGTAGTCGTGCATTAGATAATACATATGTGGCTGCTACTAGGTACCTTTTCTCGGCTTCTGCAC
Source organism: Citrus x clementina (assembly GCF_000493195.1). NCBI lineage: Eukaryota > Viridiplantae > Streptophyta > Magnoliopsida > Sapindales > Rutaceae > Citrus > Citrus x clementina. The sequence goes on along the minus strand of NW_006262274.1, from coordinate 19,803,202 downwards.
GATCTGATGTTCCAAAGGCATCCTCCCAACCTCGACCTCTCATGGAGGCGGTGTCATTTTTGCTAAGAGCTGTGAATGAGTACTTTAATCCCTTGGAATCCATTTCCTCCACAGCTTCTGGGAACTCTTCTAGCATCCGTTCTGTTATTTTAAAGCTTGGAACAAAGGGTGTCTGTCCTCCTTCTGGGGGCGGCACCTCGCAGAAAAGTATCACTTTCTTGGGGTATTCCGATATCTGGTTAACCAAACATTAATGAAATGTGATATGTATACTCAATTTGGATATGCAATATGTATACTCAATTCTCTCACTTATTAAGAAACATGACTTACCAAAACCATTTCATGATGATAGTAAATGAACTCGGAGAGGGGTCCTTCATTGGCAGTCCACACTCGTTTGTACACATGGGTTCGAGGTGCTGGTCCTACATAACGAATATCGTCCCACCCAAAGGCTTCAACGATCTCATTGAAGTCTTGTGCATTTTTCACGTCAAAACCTCGAAGCAAAACTGCACTGTTTTTAATAATCATCTGCTCGAACCAGTCTTTGTTGGTCTTAAGAGCCAAGAGAAGTGATTCCAAGTCACTCTTGTTTGGCTCTTGTGGGTGTAGCACTAGGGGCATGCTCTCACCATCCACAACCTTTTCTCCTTCACATTTTCCCACCTTGAAGTCCTTGCAAGAATACTCCATAGCTCTCTGTTTCTGTTGCACGTTGTGCTATTGCGAATATTTGCTTTGATATACGTTTTTTTCCTTCCAATCTCGATGGTGGATTTTATAGTGGAAATTGGAATTGTTTTGGGCTGCCGTTTGGCATGACGGAACAAAGACATTGGGTAGTTTGGCATTTTGCCATGTGTCTTACGGAGGTTCTTTGTATGTCGTTAATTTCTTGAGGGGTTGAAAATTCTTGGCTTTGGTATTGCAGTTTAATATGACGGCCATTTTGGATGCCGGCACGACTCTTAATATTTTAGTTATTTATTATGTAAACACATATGTCGAATGAAGCAGACAAGTAAGATGGAAGTGAATTGAACTGGATCGATGCCACCAGGGCATTAATAAGCGTAAGTTTCAGTGTTTTCGCTTGCGGCTTTGTTGTTTTGCCTCAAGGACAGGAGACTAGCTAGCAATTAGCTAGGCACAAGATTCCTCACACGACATAATGGAATAATGGATAGCAATATTTGCTAGCATGGGATCAGATTTCCAACTGATTTTTTTTTGTTTTGACCACGGGGTATCCTGGAGAGGGCCCCAACTGTGGGAGGCACCTTTAAACCCGTACCACAACCCAGACTAGAAGTCCCCGCTTGAACCTCCCCAACTGTGGAAGGCACCTTTAAGCCCGTACCACAACCCAGACTAGAAGTCCCCGCTTGAACCGAGAGGCACATGTTCTCCCAACAAAGGAGACTTCCCTGCGACTCGAACTGGGGAGCAAACCCAGTCAAGCCACTTAAGGGGACTCCATTACCAGTGGAGCTAACACTTTGTTGGTATTTTTCAAAAATTTTAATTTGCCATGTAACACAATTAAGAAATTTTTTTCATAAGCTTGTTTTATTTTATTTATATCTATTCCTAAATCATACAAAGCGTTCACTAAAAATGATCGTTTCTATGTAAGATTACCAGCCGTCTCTTCATTTTTTTTCTTCGGGAAAAAAAAGGAAAAGAAAGAAAAAGGTAGAAATTAACCAATAATGGCTGCTATAAATTTAACGAATACGGCTGTAATAGCCTTTAAAGACACTGATGGCGTGCCTAGTTAAACTTCTCGTGGCAACAAGATTTCAAATATATATTCCTTAATTTAACGTATAATTGTAAGAGCATGATGCTTATGTAGTAGTTTGCTGTTAAACGGCCATGAAAATTTTACGAGGCATGTACAAGAGTTCGAAAGGGATTGTATCCTCATCTTAAATAGCTTTTACCTTAGCTTGACGTGATAATAATAAAAAGGAAAGAATAGACGAATAATCTTAATCATACATAATGTACATGTGGCAACATATGATTAATGATATGTTTAAAAATTTGAGATACAAATTTTTTTACGTCATTAATGAAAATTAAAAAAATAATTATGGGAGTAATCAATTGGTGACACCTCATTAGAGATATAAATTTTATATCTTAATTTTGTAAGCATATTATACACTCAAGAGTATATATATCTTCAAAAATTAGTAAGTGATATGAAGAAGATCCTTCTCCGTATAATTTAATTGAAGCTCAACTAAGAACGAAGTTGTTAGCTCAAAGCTTTAGTTGAAGACACTGAAGCTAAATTCAATTAGTTATGAAACGCAATATTGTGTAAAATTTGGAATGTGTAACAAAATAAAACGCAAAACCAACATTCCAGTCATTGTGGTAGATATCCAGTGACATTATGCAAAATCAATCAGGTAATATCCAGTGACATTGGATTCAGGCTTCGGAAATGGTCAAGTCAAGCATATAGCCACTAGAATATTGATTGATTGATACCCAAATAATCTATGGAGCCTTCACTTCACCATCTCAGCTTCTTTTGCCGTAAATGTTGGGAAGCATTTTCTCCGTCAATAACTAGCATTGGTTCTTGGACACTCCCCATTTATATGTAATTATTAGAGGATGTAGAAACCTACAAATTAAGATCACAAAGTGGGATCTGAGCCAAAGCCATATGGGTACTTATGATCTCACAGACCCTACAAAGAGGCATGCTTGAATAGCAAGCACAGTTCATTAACTGCTTCGATTGCTTTACATGCAAGCTTCACTAACAATCTTGTCGTTGTAGTTTTAAGATTAGTACTTTTAACATGTGCATATATACAGTATACAAATATCGCTACCTTTCTGAAAATGATTGCGCCCTACTCATATTGGACTTGTACAAATGAAAATTAAGCAGATTAATTAATTAGAATATGACACTAATATGTACATGACATAAAGTTATCACAGACCAAACATGCATATTTTGAGGAAAAGTCTGTAATAGAATGGATTTAGAATCAACTGCCATTTGCCAGTTGCAAACTTGCAATGGATACCCATTAATACACCTGTAATTAGGGGAAATATTGACCGTGGGTTGAGCTATCCTTCCTGTAAAAAAAGCCCAGCTAATCCGTTTGGTTAGGCCAGTAGCTTGGCAACAGTCCCAAACCGGGCCTAAATTACAAAAAGGTCATTTGCCCTTTAAGCTTCAAGTGTTCAACCATAAAGACAAGTCATGTTACGTACAGAATTATATTTGTTCTTGAAGAAAACGACGCTTTAATTATTGGAAGCCCAGCGAACGCAGGTCACGAGACCTGACCTACAATGGTCAACGACTCCAAATTTACGATGAACACGTACCTAAGAGCAATCTTGAAATCAACAATGAATGCTTCTTACAGAATATTATTAATTTGTTTAAAATTACTAATTAAAGGTAACTTTTGTATTTTCTTTTTCAACTTGTTATAATTCTACTGAAATATTACAGTTTGAAATTTGTTGGGATTTAAATGTATATATTTGTTATAGAAGTCCACAGTTTACTCCGAGGGGAAAATATACTCTTAATCCACATTTCTTAAATGGAAGACTGAAATAAAACTAATTGAGCTTTTGCTTCCATAGGCCAGGATAAACAACATATGACACAGAGGATTAATCAGGGAGAAATCAAAATGCTTCAGGCATGAATTATCAATGGTAACTTTGGTTTCATTTTAAAGGAAAAAGAAAAAGGAAACACATTTTCTTGACCTAGCCCATGAGTAGTGTATTATGGTTGCAAATGTCAATTGGATATATGAGTGCTGACTGTGCTGCCCACTGTGTAATGTGTCATCTATTCTGTAGTCCATGGAAGCAAAAGCTCAATTGATCTTATTTTTGTTGTCTGATTAGGCACCCGCAATCAAAATTTGTAATAAGCTTTGGGTATGATAGAGTTAGGTGATCCTTGATCAAACGGTTGCTAAAAGGCCGGTTCAATGGCTTGTCTTGTGATCTCTATGCTTTTTTTTTTTTGATTAAAAGGGGCTCTTTAAGACGAGCTAAATAGGAACAAGGCGGGGTTGACAAACCCCAAACATATCTTGCGAAATAATAGAATAAATACCCACAAGCGGGTTAGAGAATAAATGTAAACCATGCGGAACTAAGTGAGCCATATTTGCCATGAAATCTGCAGCTGAGTTTGCTTCACGGTAGATATGCGAGATAGAAATCTGCCAATTCCTGCTTAAGAAATCACGAATTGCCACCACTAAAGTATAGAAAACATTAGGCACGACCACCTGCTGAGATATCATCTGAGTTACACAGAGGCTGTCTACTTCCACCAAAAGATGTCTAATGCCAACATTCCAGGCAAGGGATAATCCTTGATACATACCCCAGAGTTCGACCATAATCACTGAGCTTTCCCCAATATTCATACTAAAACCTGAGATCCAGTTACCAAAAGAATCGCGAATTACCCCACCCGCTCCAGCTTCTCTTGTATTTCTATAAGAACCATCTGTGTTCAACTTACACCATGGCCATGGAGGATGCAACCAACTAATAAAAATCTCCTTACGCCTTGGTTGTTGGCTAAGATGAGAGTTATTAATTCTATGGATCTCACTAGCTCTGGCCATTATATCCAAGTATATTGTCTTGCTATCTACCAAATTTCCAGCCATAATAAAATGATTCCGCCAAAACCATAACCTCCAAATAGCCACTCCAAAAATACAATCCCAAGGAAGCTCAGAATCAATTTTCCACTTGTTTTGCATGTTGGCAGCAATCCATGCACGTAAGTTAGATTGGAAAAAAGAGAGATGGTGACGGGCTGGAACAAGATGAAGCCATAGATTCTTAATGCATCGACAATCTCTCACAGCATGAAGAATGTCCTCAACCGAAATCCCGCACCTAGCACAAACATCCGAAACGGGAATATTACGCCGACTGAGTTCACGGTAGGTCTTCAATTTGCCATGCAAAATCTGCCAAATAAAGAGCTTTATAGATTAGGGTCTTTTCCAAGACCATGGCAAGTTCCATACTTTGTCTTGAGCATCCATGTTGTGATGGCAAAGAGATTCATAAGCGGATCGAACAGTGAACAATCCTCTTGGATTAAAACACCAATACAGTCTGTCAGGTCCAAGATGCGGAGCAGGAGGCATGATCGAAGCAATCTGCAGAAGAATGAAAGGGGGCAGCAAGAGCTCAAAGTTCGACCATCTCCAGCCACCATGTTCATTAGTAAAATCGCTAACAGTTGCATTGAGAGAGACTTGAGGGATCGGTTGGAGAGCAAGGCCAATCAAAGGTTCATATTTCGTCACCCAACAGTCCAACCAGAACTGAATGAGAACACCATTGCACACTGCCCAGCGAGCTCCATGCATTGCTGCATCCCACGTTTTCCTTATAGCAGACCAGACGTGCGATCCTTGCTTGTCAGGGAGGGAAGACGACAAATTGCATGGGTCCAGTCCATACTTAGAACAGAGAACCCTCACCCACAACGTATCCGAGTTGGAAATAATGCCCCAGCTAATCTTTATTAACAGGGCATGATTCATCACCTCTAAATTTTTAAAACCCAAGCCACCACGTGATTTGGCAAGCAGAATTTGTCCCAGCCTACCATGCACATCTTAGGACTCTTCGACTTCCCATCCCAAATAAATCTACAGCAACACTTATCGATTCTATGGCACACCGATGAGGGAAGCATGGTCGTTTGCATTGCATAAATCGGCATGGCTTGAATCACTGATTGCGCCAACGTAACACGACCAGCAAAGGATAAGTGAGCCGCGTTCCAGCCACTGAGCCTCATGTCTACCTTATCTAAAATAGATTGGTACGTGGCTTTATTCACCCTCGAATGAAGTAACGGCATTCCAAGATAGTTTCCCAAGTCATGAGTAATCGAAACCCCCAAGGCAGCACCAATGAGTTTTGCCTCTCTTGAAGCAACATTCTTTGAAAAGAAAATTGTAGTTTTCACTTTATTAACCTTTACTTCAGAACTTCGACAGTAATTTTCTAAGGTCGCATCAATAATATAAGCTTGATCTATCGAAGCTTCTGCAAATAAGAGCAAATCATCAGCAAAAAAAAGGTGGGTAAGGGGAGTGCCATGTTTAACCAACCGAATTGGCTTCCAGCTTCTATCCACCACAGCTTGGGTTATTCCATGGCTCAAACGCTCGATACAGAGCACAAAGATATACGGAGATAAAGGGTCACCCTGCCGAATTCCTCTTCCCGGATAAAACTCCTCAGTTACCTCACCATTCCACAGGATGTTCATGATGGCTAAGGTAACACATTCCATGATGAGCCGAGATAAGTGAATCGGGAGCCCCGTTTGTTGAAGAGTTTCAAAAATAAAAGACCAGTTCAGCCGGTCATATGCCTTCTCGAGATCCAACTTAATAGCTATGAGCCCTCTTTTACCAGTTTTCTTACGCATGGAATGAACCACTTCCTGAGCAATAACAATGTTATCCACAATGTGCCGTCCGGGAACAAAACTTGTCTGTCGAGGCCCGATCAGCTCAGGTAATAAAGCTTGTAGACGATTGGCAATAATTTTAGTCATTGTCTTATAGGCAACAGTGCATAAGCTTATAGACCGAAACATCTTTAAACTAGTAGGATGATCCACCTTCGGAATCAAAACCAACAGAGTTTTGTTTATGTTTTGAGGGATTTTACCAGTATTAAAATGTCAATGATAAAAGTACAGAAAGAGGGTCCAACAGTGTGCCACTGGGATTGATAAAAGATAGCCTACAGTCCATCAATACCCGGCGCTTTAAGGGGTTTCATGCTAAAAATAGCTCTTTTAATTTCTTCCTCCACAACCGGATCATTAACACAATCAAGATAATTAGCATTCACGGCTGGAAAAAAATTCGGAACAGAGTATGTTTGATAAGAATGAGCTTCATTTTTGAATAAAGAGGAGAAATACTCAACTGCATGGCTACGAATATCTTTCTCATTGTAGATCCAGTTCCCCATACTATCCTTAATAGCCTCAATTCGATTTCTTCTGCGATGAGCAATAGTTTTTTGGTGAAAAAAGGTAGTATTTCTATCCCCGTGTAGGATTTAGTCTTTCCTAGATTTCTGCCACAAAAAAATCTCTTCCTCAGCCATCACCATCTCCAATTCACTTCGTAAACGAGCCTCTAACCGAATCAGCCCTCTAGAATTATATTGTTCTAAGGCTGCTTGAATACCATTAATCTGAGCCAGTAATCTGCGTTTACGCTGAAAGATGTTACCAAAAACACCGCGATTCCAACCTTGCACCGCTTGAATAAAACTAGTAGCTGCAGTACTGTAGTGAGAAGTGGAATCCTACGCCTATTTGACAAAAGAATTAAAATGCTCATGAGTTAACTAAGTAGCCAAAAATCTGAAAGGCCTAATAACCTGTTGTCGGTAATCAGCTCCCTCAAAGCGGGCCAGGATCGATCTGTGATCTGAGGCAACTTTCGGAAGGTGAAGAATAATGTTATCAGCAAACTTCATCAGCCAATCATTATTACACACAACTCTGTCAAGCCGTTTAAACAGGGTGCCACGAGACCAAGTAAAATGAGGGCCTTTAAATTTTAAATCAAAAATTTGGTGGCCATCAAACCACTGCTGAAATAAATCACACACTCCAGAGTGTCTGGTAACACCCCCTGCTTCTCATAAGCAAACAAAATAGAATTGAAATCCCCTCCAATCAACCAAGGACCTTGAACTGAGCCGGCAAGATTCTCCATACGACTCCAGAAATGTCTCCGTAACATTGGATTTGGGCTAGCATAGACAACCGTTACCCAAGAGACAAAAATATTATTTCTACAAACTTTGAAATGAATAAATTGCCTATGATTAATTACCACCTCCACCTTAACACAATTCTGCCACAGGATCCAGATTCCTCCAGAAAAACCAACTACTTCCACTCGATGAGAGAACTCAAAACCACTTTTCTTTATAAACACATCTACTTTCATTCCACTTACACGAGGTTCCATGAGAACCACCATAGACGGGTTATAATTTTTTACAACAGTCTTAAAAGAGCGCCGAAAATTTCCAGAGGCCGCTCCTTGGACATTCCAAAACAATATGCTAATCATCATAAAAATAAATAAAAAAGAAAACCAAGGGCCCAACATATCAAAGCTACTGGTCATGGATATCATCCATCATCACCAAAGGTGATTCTTGAACCATCGAGACTTCTTCATCTGACATCTCCTTCCCATCATCTCCACTCATTGGAATAACAGGGTGTGTATAAGCATGCTTAAAAGCATTTACAGTAAAGACGTGACGGCCATCTGGGGGGTCAGCCAAAGGTTGGGGGTCCAGATCCTCACGATCTCTATGATTCGTGCCCACACCCTTCATATCTCCATAAAGAAGAATTTGTGAAGAACAAAAGACCACCGTATGCTTTGTAGGATCCAAAGTGGTAGCTACATGAGGAGTTTGTTGGTTATTAGGGGCAGCATGTGTAATAGGGCAATGGATTTGGCTAGGGTTGTCATGGGGTATGGATATAATAGTTTTTTCTCTTATGTGGAGGGCAGTAGTCTGGAAAGGATTGCGGGTAGGGTTCATTGGAGTGGAAGGTTTCCTATTTGGTGGCTTCGAAGCAGCAGATTTTGGAGTCTGCTGACGTCTAACAGGAGGCTTAAATACTTTATCATTGTTAAAGGTAAATATCGGATTTGAGCTGGATGGACTAGGTTGTTTTGAGGTTGAGGGGACGTCTATGGAAGCGCCATGCAGAGAGTTTTCATGCAGATCCGTCATCTGAGCTAGAATGTGAAACCTTGACTTACTCGCCCCATTAGGTTCACGGTTTTGACCATTGTTTGGCTTCCTTCCTTTCCTAGTTATAATCATCCAAGGGTCGAAGGGCTCAACCATAGCAGCATCTTCACGGTTGGCTTCTGGAGAAGTAGGATCCTTCCGACTTTGCACACCAGCTGGAGGCTGTGCAACGTTGTCAGAATTTCTCTCAGCAGCCGAGATCTTGCAGTTACTGCTATTATGACCGTACCTCCCACAAGCAAAACAAATTACAGGTAATCCTTCGTACTCTACCTTTTGGATCCTTATATCCAATTCAAACTGAGAAACTAAAGGCTTGTCTAGGGAAACACTTACTACAAGGTGAGCAAACCTTCCGCGAGTAGAAGAAGCAGTGTTCGAGTCTATTTTGATCACCGTACCCACCATCTGACCAATTTTTTGCAGAACTTTTTGGTTGTAGAGGTGGACCGCAAGGCCAGGTAAGCGAATCCATACAGTGACTTGGTCAAGATCCGTTTTGGTGAAATCAAAAGAAGATGACCATGGCTGGACTGTTAAGTAATGCTCCATTATAATCCAAGGGCCTTTAGTTAGGGCATCAACCGCGTCCCCAGCAGATCGAAAACGAATCAAAAAATAATTATTTTCTAAGTCAATCACCGAGTATGTCATGGTTGTTCTCCACAATGCATGTAGCCTAGTGCATAAAGTTTTGTAGCCAATATTTCGGCCTACCAACTTGACAACAACAGAGTGCTTCCACGGTTCACTCAGCTTCGCATGAATCCTATCCAAAAAACTTATTGACGGCAAGGTTCCATTGTTACGCTCAATCACATCTCCTTCCTCAAAATCCCAATCCACTACACCTCCTCCAAATCCATTCTCCATTGTTTGTGATGAATTCACAAGCGTTTCTTTGTAGGAGACCTATTTAGTAGTTTCACTATCGTTTTCCTCATCACGAAAGCGTGCCTTTTTTGTCGTTCTAGCTTCCCTAAACGGCGGCGGAAAAGCCTCGCCGAAGTTAGGGTTTCCGCCACCTCCGAGATTTTCGGAGTTTTCATTCATCCCTTTTTTTCAGTTGTTCTATGCTTTATTTCTCATCCCAAATCATCCCCCCCGCAGCGCGTTAAACTCTAAGCAATCAATGCTACTTTTATTTATCCAAAATGGGAATTTCATACTAACAGAGTAACAGACAATTACATTATATATTATACCGAAAATGCCCATGTTTGGCTTTGCCTACTCGAAATGGAAGAATCTATACATCTTTAAGCATTCCAAAAATGAACACAAAAAAGGTCAAGAAGTTTATATAAATAGCTCCAAAATTTTGGGATTTTCAAAATCATTCACTCTATTTTTTTTTTCTAGCATTTTCTATCATATTTAGCTAAACATCTAATCTTTGCACCAAAATACATTTGTAATCCCAAAACTTTCAAAATCCGAACTTCTTTTCTCTCTCTCATATTTGGAGACTTTGGCCGTGACTTATCACACAAATTCATATGTAATATATACCTATTAAACAAACTCATGTATGACTAGTAATAAGTGTCTATCGCATATAAACCGATCACACATTTTTAAAATTGTCTCATAGTTCATTTTTACTCACAATACTTGAAATTTTTTCAAATAAATCGAAATAAAAAAACTCATGTTGGGTAAAAATAAATACTAACTTTAATTTCTTTCTTTTCAATTAATTATTTTATCTTCATTATTTATAACTACATTTGTTTTATGAATTTAGTGATTGTTAAAAATAGTGAGGTTTGATATTTTGGTGAGAATATTATTAATTTACTAATTTGTTGACAGGTTTTGAAGGTATTTAAGTCTAGAAATTAGACGTTTAGCTACATATGATGGAAAAATTAAGGTGGCTAATTTTAAAAACACAAAAACTTTCAGGCTATTTGTAAATTCCCCCAAAAAAAGACTCGCTTTATTCTTAGTGGCCGTATTATACTATTAGACAGGCAGATCTAAAAGCTCAGCTGTCGGTGACTCTTGGAAGTAACTTCAGTGAGGTCAGAGTATTTGAAGCCATGGCCGCAGTGTCTGCTTCAATGCTTCCACTTCTCTTCTTTGCCAGAGCATCAGGGCTTGTAGTTGCAGCTTTAGTTCTCACTTGGGCTCTTGCTTTCAAGTCCAGCTTCCTCCCTCATTCTTCCTCCCAAGAAGACCTCATCTATGCTGTAAAATTGCTCTCTCCTTATCCATCTCTGCATTTGCATATCTACAGCTACTTTATTTTCAGCTAATATTGACGAGTGCTTTTGTTGCTTGTTTTAACAGGTGCTTCATCCTTTGTTAATGGTGATTGGTTTCATTATCATCAGTGGAGAAGGTAGAGAGCTTTTCCGTTTTGAGTTATTTATTGTATTTGACATTACATCAATAACAGGGTCTATCAAGCTAACTAATTGAGAATCTGCATCAATCATAGTATCAAAGTGCATAAGGCCAGTGATCAACTGATGATCAAGAAATTAACGGGGAGTTTTTGATTTGATTTCAGCTATTTTGGTGCATAGATGGTTGCCTGGTTCAAGGAATTTGAAGAAATCAGTGCATTTGTGTCTTCAAGGACTGGCTTTGTCTTCTGGGATTTTTGGGATTTGGACCAAGTTCCATGGCATAGATGGGGTTGTGGCTAATTTCTACAGCCTCCATTCTTGGATGGGTTTAATCTGTGTTTCCTTGTTTGGTGCTCAGGTTTTTGCTCTTCTTCCCCTTAATTTACCTTCTTATTTACCCTTTAATTGAAATTAATCTTTTTTTCTGTATACAATCATATACTTTCTGCTTTATTGATTGATAAACTAATAATTTCAATGGGTTTCTTATACTTTATGTTGATGCCATTGTTTGTGGTCCCTTAAATATTCTCCGTAAGTTTTAAATTGAGCCCACAATTCGATTATTATTTTTTTACTATGAATCACATGTAATTAGAGGTACTTTATCTACGAGTAAATTTTTAATGAGGAAAAAAATACATATTTTATTTTATAATTGTGCTCTTTTTATTTTTTGATTTGTCCATTGCTTTAATAAAGCCTCTACTCCTTGTCCATAATAATTGAAGCCAAAATTCTGGATGTTTTAAGAAGTTAGGTGGCGTGTAACTGTATCCGCCCCATTAGATAATCCAGACGATGGGCCAGAAGAGGCCCGGTGGGGTATAAAATAATTGCTATTACATGACCAACATAGTCAAAAATTCTTCTTAGGAATTCACTACTATTTAGTTTAATGATTCTAAAAGTGGTGTCTTTACCTGGAGATAGGCTATTAGGATTCTCTCTTGGTGTTTTTTTTTTGACATATTAGGTTCTAATAAATATAAGAGGAGAGGAAAAGAAGAGCTGGGAAAGAAATAATAAGGGGAGAAAGATGAATTATATGTCTAAACAAATAATGAAAATGAGATTGACTCTCCTTTTCACTCATTTCCTCTCCTCTTCTTCCCTTTCCATTCCTCTCGTTTTCTACCGTCTCTTCCAACCAAGTATGGGCTTCTAGTGTCTCCTAGTCTTCTAAATCTAGTGAAAAAGATTGGTCTAATTGTAAATAAAATGAAAAAAAAAAATTATTTTGATTATCAAAATTAAAATTTAAAACTCAATCTTAACCACTCACTTCACTAGAAGAGAGTAGGAGAAGATTCTTTCCCCTTAGTCATGTATGTAACTTATCCATAGAATAGATGTTACCAGTTATCCATCACAAAATCACAGTAATGCATGCTAAAGAGAAATGTTTTGACAAGATTTCGCCTTCATTTCATCAAATGCAGTGGATGATGGGTTTCTTGAGCTTTTGGCATCGAGCGGAGGTGCGGATGACTAGAGTAAGGGTTTTGCCGTGGCACATTTTCCTTGGTCTCTACACGTACGGCCTGGCGGTGGCGACTGCCGAAACAGGGCTTTTGGAGAAGCTGACATTCTTGCAAACAAGGAGAAATGTATATAAAAGCTGCCCAGAATCCATGGTGGTTAATAGTTTAGGACTTGGATTAGCCTTGCTTAGCGGCTTTGTAATATTCGCTGCCGTTTCTCCAAAGTCCCATGTCCCTGTAAATAAACCCAAATGCTTGTCTTCTTGATGAAAGAGTAGAGAATGGAGCACGAATCGATCAATATAATAAGATTCAAGATTCAATCTTTACTCTTACATCCATGTGCATAGGCGTTTTGTGTGCATTTATACGACGCAATGGGCTGTTCTTTTTTTCTTTTTTTTTTGTCATTCCCAGTTCATTTTTATTCGATTTACAATTTTTTTATATCAATTTTCCAGATAAAATTGATCATTAATACACACATGGACCAAATTTACTTTAGTAAGAAGTTTATTGAGTAACTTAACTATGAATCGAAGTTACCTCATTCCATCTCCAATTTTTGTCTTTATATTGTTTATTAAAAGCAGAGTCCTTACTAACAAAAAATTAATAGTGCGTTTATTTTATGAAATGTGAATGAGTTGTGAATAGAAATGGACTAGAATGAGAATTAATTTACTAAAATATTGATAATATTAATAATTAATAAAAATAATTAATTTATTATTATTAACCATAATTAATAATAACTAAAATAATAAAGTTAATAAAATTTAATAATAATAATAATATTATTATTATTAATGACATTTAAAATAATAAAATTAATTGTGATTTAAATAAAAGTAATTTGAGAAATATAAAAAAATTAAAAAAATACAAAAGTAAATATATATTCTCATTTCCTCATTTTCATTCTCAATTCTATGTAGGAATGTGATTTTTATTCTTTATTCCTAAATTGTGTAGAACACATATATTTTACTTATATTTTTAAATTATATTTTACCAAACAAACATGAGTTTCATTCTCATTCCTTTATTTTCGTTCTCCATTCTACGAAATAATCACACCATAAAATTAGAAATAATTTTATAGTGAATTATTTTGACTACAATTTGCTCTGGTACCACGATACAATTTGCTAGCGGCCTTAATATTGTTAAAAAATAAAGGATAAAAAACCAAAGAGAATAAAATGTCAGACAAATTTCACCGAACATTTTGAGTTTCATAATTTCATTTCCTCGCCGATTTTGATCTCTCTCTCACCATTCTCGCATCTCAAGTGTCACAAATGAGTTCATCCACATCCACAGCCACGACTCCTCCATTTCTCCTCGTACGACGCCGAATTGACAATCTCTCCCCAACGTCCCATCTCAGACCTAGGAAATCCAAGTTACTAGGACGCCTCTCAGTCTCAGCTTCTCTCTCTCACCTCACCTGGCTCTCGCCTCAACTCATCGATAACAACGATTACAATGGCTGGGCCATTGTTCAATCACCTCCTCCTCCCACCAAAACCAAGAAAGGTTTCATCATTTTTCTTTTTTTTAATAGTTTTTCACCATTTTCCATTTAAATTATTTGACCCATTATTTATTTATTTGTTTATTATTCAGGTTTGCCTCTTGTTGTGATTGGAGGTGTTGTGGGTTCTTCACTTGCTCTTGTACTTGCTGCCATTTCTTACTTCTCATTTTCTAGAAAAGGTCAACTTTGTTATTTTTCTTTACATAGTTTGTTATTTTTCGTTCTTGGACCTCTAGTTTATCGGTAGTCATTGCTTTGGTTAGCAGGGTTCAAGCTTCAATTGGGTAGTCCGCTGAATGCTCTGCATGATATTTTAATTTGGAACGAAACAAAATCCAGGGAAAGGAAAGCCGTGGACTCTGTTGAAACAGATGCCTCCAGCATCGCTGGTGCAGAGTCTGTAGCCGATGAGACTAGTGGAACTGTTGTTTCAGGTACTGTCAAATTACCTATTCTTTAGTGTTAGTTGCCTTTTTGTTTCAATCTATGAGATGGGTCTTTATTATACCTATGGATAGTTTTTGTCTTTCCTGAATTCTGTGAAATCTAGAATTAACATTGTCACAGACGAAAATCAATACAATGATCTTAATTTCAGATGCCTAACCTTTAATTGATCAATGTGTATTAGTAGTTGGTTGGGAATAAATTTGAGGGGGATCAACTGGCTTTTCCCTTGGAGATGTAGAACATTGCATTTTTACTTTTCTTCGGAGAGTCGTTCCAGAAGTAATATTGGAAACAAACTTTAAACTAGTAACTCCTGCCTTTTCACCTTAACCTACTGGAGTCTGAGTCTTTTAGGAGTAGAAGTATTGTACTTTATTTTATGAGACATTCTTGGTAATTTTTATGCACCACTCAGTCTGGACGCATGAAAAATAAGTAATCTATATTTGTGCTTTCCTATGGATTTTTCCATCATTTTCATAAGTAGGCAGTACTTCAGCATAGACTATGCGGTTTGATCCAACAGTGGTCAAAAGTAACTTTTGACATGTTGGACTTCGAACAGCCTATAGTCCATCTTCTCTATATTGTTTCCCAAAAGTGATTAAATCTTCCATCTTCTCTGTATTTTATACTATATCATCTTTTTTTTTGGCCCTTATGTGCTTCAGGATCAGTGGACAAGATTGAGCGTGTTATACTATCCGTTGCGGTGGATTCTACTCAACAAGAAGCTTTGTCTGTTTTGAAGAAACTGAAGGTTTCGTCCTACACTTTTGTTTATTTTCCTAATTCTCTTGGTTGCAATAACTAAACACTCTTAGCCGCATATTTTGTTCTGGGCTCCTGAAGCTCACATTTGGCTTAAGAAAGGATTGGATAGAGAACATTAAAAAAAATCATGAATGCTAATTACCTAGGGACAATTGTTATGTTAGACGTGGTGAATAAGATGGCTGTTCCTAGTTACTGTTGTATTGAGATGTTATGTTTTGTGCTTAGACATTCATGAATTTCTAAAAGTTAGATATGTTTCTATTCCTGTTATACAACTGTCAAACTCTTTACTTATGGCAATAGAGCTTGGGTTCAGTTCTGAGCATGAGCTCCAAATTGTATTAAGGTATGCAGATCATTGAAGAAGATGTAAATGCTGATGAATTGTGCACTAGAAGGGAATATGCCAGATGGCTTGTTCGTATCAATTCATTATTGGAAAGGTATAAGCTTATTGAAACCTGTTCAAAGTATCATGCTTACCTATTTAAGGCCTGTCCAAGAAATTTATGTTTTGATCTTGTAGGAATCCAAAGCTCAGGATTGTTCCATGCAAATCACTTTCTGGGACTGTGGTTGCAGCTTTTAATGATGTGGATGTTGAAGACCCGGATATTGAGTCTATCCAAGGTAGCTTTATTGTTGATGTTTGCATACAATTTTTAAGGGTAGACTTTGAGGAAGAGAAACGTTTGAGTTTTTTTTTTCTTTTTTCTTTTTCTGTATTTGCAATTTAGCACTGGCAGAGGCTGGTGTCATTCCCAGCCAGCTCCTGGGAAAGCATTATGGTTCCGATGGTTCAAAAGGGCAGGGAGGCATCTATTTTTTTCCTGAGAGGTACGGCATTTGACAGATTTGAATGCTAGTGGTATTAAATTTCCTTTGCACTCAGCAAAGCGTGGCTGATACTGCAGGTTTATCTCTCGATATGATCTTATAAATTGGAAAGCCCAAGTCGATTATGAAGTCAAGCCAGATATAGTAGAGCAGGTACATTAAACTCCAAACTCTTTTTGCAGTCAATTTTGTTTCTTGGATAAATTTAAAAGATTGAATAACTGATGCTTGCCCAGTCTTTCTATCGCTTTTAAAACCTGACCTGTTTACAGTCCAGATATCAAGAACAAAAATGAGTTATATGGATGTGAGGGAGATCAATTCAGAAGCTTCTCTAGGACTTTTCATGGATATGTTGGCTGGGGAAAAGAGCATAGCCAGAAGAGTTTTTGGTATCCTCTTTTCTTTTTGATCTCTGTTTATGCTCGGCAGTCAAAGTTTGGCTTTTCTTTTTCATCTCTGTTTAGCCACAAAAATGAGTGATTAAATTGCTTACTATGATGCATATGTGGTTTCTTTCTTCTTTGGAAGTCTTGGGAAGTACTTTTGCCCAACACCTAGAACAAGCAATAGCTTAGGGCTATATCATGGGAGAAAGGAAAGAGGCAAGTTAAAAACGGCATGGGCAATCATTGCAGATTACTTAACCCTACCCATTTCTTCCTTTTTTATTAGTAAGAACCCATGGAAGAATATTTAGATGCTGATGAGTATGTGTTTATTGATAATTATAGATACAAGGCTGATGATGGATGACTTTGTGTTTATTGATACTTTTCACTTTGATAATCCGGAGCTCTAGCTAGGATCTTCATGTAGGAATGAGAATTTCTACGTAGGAAAAACACTTGCAAAACATGTTCATATATGATGACTTCATGCTGGAATGTTCATTTTATAGGTCAGAGCAAGCGGTTTCAACCAAATAAACCCTCAACGAAAGCACAAGCTGCGGTGGCATTGACAAGTGGAAGGATGGCAAAAGCTATTTGTAATGAATTATCAAGATTAGAAGCTGAAAGGTCTTCAAGGCAAGCTGAAATGGCAGAAATTAGATCCCAGTTGTTTGATAGTGGGGACATACAAAGGTGGTGGGATAAGAAGTTCAGTGAAGAGAGAGCTCGTGGTTTTGAGGTGGAGAAGCTTTATATTGCTGCACGTTGCGACTTGGAGGAGGAGTTGATTGTTCAAGAGAAGAACTATGCTGAGGATTTAAAGGAGAAGGCAGCTATGGACTGTCAGAGGCAACTGCTTCTTAATCTGAAGGACGAGGTTGATGAGATGTCAGGAAGGCTTGAATCTGAGAGGGCTACATATGTGGCTGAGAAGTGTACATTACAAGATACACTCAGTGATTTACAGACCAAACTGGAAGGACTTCTTGATACAAAGTCTAGATCGGAAGCTGAGAAAGAAGCTCTTCGAATCCTTAGGTGAAGATTATAAATGCATTCCTTTACTGTTATCAAAGTTTGATTTTTCATTTAAAGAATTTGTACATGGTAGCTTTTTAACACCAATAGAATCTATGAATGCAGATCTTGGGTAGAGGATGAAGCAAGGAAAAGCCAAGCTCGTGCTAAGGTTCTTGAGGAGGTGACCCGAAGGTGGAGATGGGGCAATCATGCTTGAATGTCTTTAGTCCTCTAAAAGCATACCATCGAATGTCAATTTGAAATAATAGTCAGTTCGGGGCCATGTGAAAACTGTCGGATTGAGTGTGCACCCAGCCACACACTAAGGTTCCTTGTACAACTACCAGCGCATGTAATTTAATTCTGATGGGGAGCTTCAATGGATCTTTTCTCATGATACCCGGTTATATGCAATCTAGTTTCTATAGCAAACAATCTAGATGATCATCTGAATCTTCATAGGCTTGTACCTAATAAAGGTCGTTGAACCGTGTGGTGACATATTACCGAGGATTGAGTGGTTTGAAGGTTGAATACTGGCCTCAGATTTCGGCTCTATTTGGTATAATTTTTTAAATAGAATTTATTTAAGTAAAATTTTCATCAATAGAATTTGTACAAGTAGAGCATTTATTAAAAGAAATTTTAGTTGTTTAGTTGTCAGTGAGGATTTTTATTAAAAATTATAAAATTATTTTAATAGATAAGTTTTTTAAAATTATATTATAAAAGAATAAAATATGATTGTTAAATAATTAAAGTAATTTTAATATTTTAAAAGATTTTTTTAACTTAGGTGGCATTTGTTTTTTTACTTAATGACTTAGTTGACTTAATTTTAATCAGTTAAGTCATTAAGTTTGTTTTTTCAACTTAATGGAGATCTTCAGCAATTAAGTCATTAAGTTATTAAACTAATTTTATTAACTTATTACTTAATCTAAAAAGTTTGAATGCTCTCATTAAAAAATATTTTTTAAAATATCCCTATCTAATTAATTAATTTTCATCATTAGCTAAATAAAATTTAATAATTAGCATTATTATCTATCTGTATATAACTTGTGATATTGTATAGTGGTAGACTATTATTATTTTTATCTTTTTATTTTGTTTAAATTAGCATTATTTATCTTCATATTTTTTTATGAATATTTTTCATATAAAAATATCACAAACTATAATAAAATTGATTAACATATATGATATAAAATATTAAAGAGTTGTACTCAATTGAATATGATTTATGTTATGATAATTTATTACCTTATTTATATTCTTTGAGATGTTTATTATTTGTTTAACATTATAAATTGTAAGGGCATAAATGTAAAAATATTAATTTTCAATTTTTTTAAGTTAAAAAAGAAAACAACTTAATATTTATTTTTAGCTATTCAGACAAAAAAAAAATATCATTCAGATTCAGACATTCAGCTCTATTCAAAATTCAGATTAATTCAGGTCTATTCAGATTTCAAACAAAAAAAAACACCACCTTATATTCTCAAAAATTTAAATTTTGAGTTTTTGGTCGTAAGAATAAAATAATTTATTTAATTTTTAAAATTTTTATTTAAAAAATAATTAAACAATAATAAAAAATTATAAAAAATTTATAAAATTATATATTTATTTATAATTATTAGAGAAGTCATATTAAATAGACACTTAAATACAAGGGCCATTAGCATTCATGCTGTTATTATTATTTTTTTTGTCTAATATGATTAAGATTTTTCTTTTTCCTTGCTTTCCGCACATATCTGTAGATGCAGGCCACAAACCAAACAACATAAAAAAATCACTCATTGGATTTTTTGTTTTTTGGGGGTCATAATTGTAAATCTCAAAATCTTGCTGCAACAAACAAAATAGGAAGATGATACCATTCGGCAAGAGTTTAGGATGAAACATCGGAAGCTACAGAGCCGTTGGAGCCCACAGAATTTTATATCATGAACATGGGTTTCTGCACAGCTTGTTTATATGATTTCTTTCCGAAGAGTATGAATGATCAATTGTCAATAAATTCCTCAGGCTCAATGGCTGCATATTGACTCGTCCATCTATCTTATAGACTTGTCTGAGTGAATTTTTATTTTTTTATTTTTTGGGTTTAAATATTATCTCCCGCAAATTGAAACTGAAAGATACCTAACTATTTAAGATTTTAGGTAAAAATAAATTCCCTAGGGCCTGATTTTATTTGTAATTATAATAATATAAATATCCAAAACAAATAAGTAGAAATATTATCAGGTGTTTGTGGCGAATGAACAAGATTAAACTTCTATCAGCTAGCGCCACAAACATCCAAAAAGGGTTTGAAGAGTCGAGAGTACGAGACATGGGCATAATTTAACACCACTGATTTTTCAACAAATAATCCCAAAAAGTAGCAATGGAAAAGCCAAAAGGGCCCAACATGCTACATGTGAAATTTCGACATGAACCACCCAAAAAGTTTTGGTTGACGAGCTTTCCCCTTGGCTTTGTTGGAGAATAAATTTCAGCCTTACTTTGGCACTTACTTTACGCATGCCAAAAGAAAAACATGACTGCTCTCATCTCACCTTGTATAGTTGTATGCCTTTGTACTTGTCTCAACTCCCCATCAAACAATTTAAACCCTTCAATCATAGATTTTACTATTTGGGGTCCCACGTAAACATAATCGGAGGGCTGAAAATGGGCTAAATCGCAGCCTGGCGTTCAGAATTCTCGAATCAAAAGATTTACAAAACAAAATCCGCCAGTTAGCTGTAAATAACAGCCAACAAAAGCATTTTTTTCCGTTAACGAATGATAACAGACAAAGAAGGTTGTTTTACATCCTCGTTTTTAATTGCAAATCCGACGGTAGATACTTAAAACAAGAAAGAGAGAAACAAATGGGCACTTCTCTCTCAGGGTTTCTTTTTGTTCAAATCTACAGTTGCTGATTGTCTCTTTCAGTCTTGCTTTTCAGTGTACATATTCTTCTGAAGCAAAACAAAATGGTAAGGTTTTAGACTTAAGTTATATATGTAAGTGTCACTTCTTTTTGGACCAAAACTGGCCACTAGTTATATTGGTGGTTTCTGCAGCACTTAGCATGACAGTTGTGTTGGATTTTTCTTATCAGGAATTTTCATGCATACAATAAAAAAGTTTTATCTTTGAAAGGGTCTACAAAATATAAACCAGATAAGATGAAAATGCTGATGGTCTAAAAATGTTTGTACCTAGATAAAGATGTTATCTCCGGACATATTTTGAGTACTTCTTATCTGGGTTTTGCTTGAAGTTGCACCTGAAAAAAGATTTTATATGCAAATTCTGGATACGGGAGTTGGGATGATGTTTTTGCTCTTCAAAGGACCTGATGGTTTGAGTCAATAGTGATGAGTATGAAGAGAAATGGGTAGTGGGGTAGTGCCTTTTGATGTGTTTGAGTTCAGGTTCTTCGTATCAATAATACCTACATGATAGTCAGGGCTGGATTCCTGGTTGCTGCTTCAATTGCAGCCTATGCAGTTAAGCAGCTCAACCTCAAAGCATCCAATTCATCGGCTCCTTTAACTAAACCCTCAGGTGATTTTCCCATCATTGAAATTCGAAAATTCTGCCTTTTTTTTTTCTCTGTTAATTCATTGGTAATTTTTTTTTTGTATGAAATAATTTTGGTTTGCCTTGCTTTCATCTGTTTTGAAGTTCATATTTTAATAATAATTTTTTAATGTGGTAACTGGAATTTAGGGAATGGCGAGGCTAGATTTGAACAACAACAAAGTCAGGGGAAAGAGAAACAGCAGTTTACATGTCCTGATGGTGGCCTCAGAGAGAAGAAGGTAAGTACAGATATGGTCTTAAAATCTTTCTTACACATATGAACAACAATAAAATCAGCCTTCAATTTAATTCAATCTCTTTCTGATGACTTAAAATCTAGTTTGTACAAGTTTGATATGGTCTTTTCTCTTACTCTGTTAAGAAGGGAAGAAGCTCTTCTTCAATCATCTGTTGAACTTTAATAAACTGTGCTATTTATTGTAGAGGGAGGAAGAAGAAGAGGAAGAAGAGGTTAAATTGATTAGCAGCATATTTGATCGAGCTCGTGGTAGCTCATCTAACACTGATGATGAAGATATTTTACCTGAATTTGAAGACCTTTTATCTGGAGAGATTGAATACCAGTTACCTATTGACAAGTATGACGAGGCAGAGAAGAATAAAGTTTATGAAACTGAGATGGCAGACAATGCAAGGGAACTAGAACGCTTGCGCAGCCTAGTACTGGAATTACAGGAGAGGGAAGTAAAGCTTGAAGGCGAGTTGCTAGAGTACTATGGATTGAAGGAACAGGAATCAGATATTGTGGAATTACAAAGGCAACTCAAGATCAAGACAGTTGAGATTGATATGCTGAACAGCACCATAAACTCCTTGCAGGCTGAGAGAAAGAAGCTTCAAGAACAGATTGCACAGAGTTCTTATGTAAAGAAGGAACTTGAGGTAGCAAGGAACAAGATCAAGGAGCTGCAGAGGCAAATTCAACTTGATGCTAACCAGACAAAGGGTCAATTATTGTTGCTCAAACAACAGGTTTCTGGTCTTCAGGCAAAAGAGGAAGAAGCCATCAAAAAAGATGTTGAGCTTGAGAAAAAGCTCAAATCTGTTAAGGACTTAGAAGTGGAAGTTGTGGAGCTTAAGAGAAAGAATAAAGAACTTCAAATTGAAAAGAGAGAATTGCTTGTTAAACAGGATGCCGCTGAATCAAAAATATCATCCCTCTCCAACATGACAGAGGTAGCCTATTGATTTCTTACGTTGTTATGTGCTGCAATTCACATATAGTTTTCCCTTTGCTCATCCTTTTGTTGCCTTTCTATTTTCTTCGTGTGTTTGTCTGTGTGTTGGTTTGGGGGTGGGAGAGGGGAAGGAAGGTTTGTGGGGGGCTTGGGGATGTTCGGGATCTTTCCTGGTTAGTGTCTTCACATTGAAAACTAACTTCATTTTATCCCTCAGGACAATACTGTAATTTTCTGGGTGAATAAATGAAATTAATCAAATGATAAAGTTGAGTCATAGCTGCAAATATTTCTCAATAAATGCTTACTTGCATCTTGTAGCTGTAGCTATGTTGCTTTTTCATGAAAAGTGAATAAAGTTGCATCATAACTTTCTCTAGTGATCTAAGTAGTTAATATTCAGTTATATTTTTTTGTGCCTACTGTGCTATCTCGGCCAAAGAGGTTATTGCCTAGGGATGGATTTTATAGATGTCTAAGAAAAAGTTTAATTGTAACTTGTAGATAATATATCACCTAGTTGCCACTAGAAATTGTAATTATACTTTTATTCTTGGTATTAGTTTAATATTTCTAGAATGCTTTGACACATACTGCAGAGTGAAAAGGTTGCCAAGGCGAGAGAGGAGGTTAATAACTTGAGGCATGCAAATGACGATCTATTAAAGCAAGTTGAAGGACTTCAGATGAACAGGTTCAGTGAAGTTGAAGAGTTAGTGTACCTTCGGTGGGTCAATGCATGCTTGAGGTATGAGCTCCGGAACTACCAGGCACCTGCAGGGAAAACTTCTGCTCGTGATCTCAACAAGAGCCTAAGCCCCAAATCTCAAGAAAGGGCTAAACAGCTGATGTTAGAATATGCTGGATCAGAACGTGGGCAAGGTGACACAGATCTTGAAAGCAACTTTTCCCATCCTTCCTCACCTGGAAGCGAGGATTTTGACAATGCTTCAATTGATAGTTCCACTAGTAAGTACAGTAACCTCAGTAAGAAACCAAGCTTAATCCAGAAGCTGAAGAAATGGGGCAAAAGCAAAGATGATTTAAGTGCTCTTTCATCACCAGCAAGATCTATTTCAGGTAGCTCTCCAAGCAGGATGAGCATGAGCCATCGACCAAGGGGTCCATTGGAATCTTTGATGCTGAGGAATACAAGTGATAGTGTGGCCATCACTACATTTGGGAAAATGGACCAGGAATTGCCTGATTTGCCAGAAACTCCAACCCTCCCACACATTAGAACACGGGTTTCTTCCAGTGACTCACTGAACACTGTTTCAGATTCATTCCAGTTGATGTCAAAATCAGTAGAAGGAGTTCTAGCGGAAAAATATCCTGCATACAAAGACCGGCACAAGTTGGCCTTAGAAAGGGAGAAGCAAATTAAGGAAAAAGCAGAGAAAGCAAGAGCTTACAGGTTTCGTGACAATTCAAATTTTGACTCCAAACACCCTACCTTGCCACCAAAACTTGCTCTATTAAAAGAGAAGCCAATAGTTTCTGGTGATTCAAGTGATCAATCACATGATGACAGGGCTGCTGAATCTCAAACAATAAGCAAAATGAAATTTTCCCAAATTGAAAAGAGGCCTCCTAGAGTGTTTAGACCACCTCCTAAACCGTCTGGTGGTGCTCCTGCTGGTACAAATGCAAATCCTTCCAGTGGCACACCACCAGCTCCACCTCCTCCACCTGGTGCTACTCCACCTCCACCCCCACCACCGCCACCAGGTGGACCACCTCCTCCACCAGGAAGCTTGCCGAGAGGAGTGGGAAGTGGTGATAAAGTTCAACGAGCTCCTGAACTTGTTGAATTTTATCAGACATTGATGAAACGTGAGGCAAAGAAGGATACATCATCCTTGATTTCATCCACTTCTAATACATCAGATGCTAGGAGCAACATGATTGGGGAGATTGAGAACAAATCATCATTCCTTTTAGCTGTATGATAACATTTTCCTTCATTTGTCCCTTGTCTTGGATATTCATTATATGTTTCATAAATTGTTAATGATATATTGTGCCTGGATCCAGGTGAAAGCCGATGTGGAAACTCAAGGTGATTTTGTCCAGTCATTGGCAGCTGAAGTTAGAGCAGCTTCCTTCACAACTGTAGAAGATTTAGTGGTCTTTGTGAACTGGCTGGACGAGGAACTCTCCTTCTTGGTATATCACAATAGATATCATCAGGCCTAAATTTTATTAGAAAGTAGATACACACGCACACACAGAGATATACATATATATATACACACACATACATACAAATGGAGTAAGACAAGGCAAAAGCCATAGCTTTTAGTTCTTTTCAAAGTTTCCATGATCAGCTCCCTTATTTAAGCATGACGAAGGAATTGAGAGCTTTTAACTTCTTCTTTAGCTCTTTAATGTGCGCTCTAGAATTTTATATCTAATTTTTTTTTTTCCCCCTTCTTCCTTCATTTGGTTAGGTTGACGAGCGGGCTGTTCTCAAGCACTTTGATTGGCCTGAAGGGAAAGCAGATGCATTAAGAGAGGCTGCTTTTGAGTACCAGGACCTAGTGAAATTGGAAAAGCAAGTGTCCTCTTTTGTTGATGATCCCGGCCTCCCATGTGAATCTGCACTAAAGAAGATGTACAAATTGCTTGAAAAGTATGTAAATTCTTCCTTTGCATTTTGATTTAATGAACTATTGAGTATGATAGCTGGAAAATTGAAAATCAAGCTTTTGAGAACCCAATTTATATGCAACCATCTCTTCCATGTGAGGAATTTAATCATCAGTTTGCAACTTGGAGGACTGTGCAGTTTCCCTGACATTTTTTATTGCTATAACTTGTCAGAATATCATTTGTATGTTCATTAACGCGCCCTGTCCTTCTGGTTGTCTCTTTTTTTGCCAGAGTGGAACAGAGTGTTTATGCATTGTTGCGTACAAGAGACATGGCTATTTCACGATATAGAGAATTTGGAATTCCAGTTGATTGGTTGCTAGACACTGGAGTTGTTGGCAAGGTATGTTACTAAACAAGAAATTTCATTATAGTTTGTTGCAGGGTCGTTTGAGTAATGCTCATTTTAGTATATATTCTTGGTTCAGGTTCACTAAATTTCCATTCGGCAAGATGCTATCTATTCTTTGCCAATTTGCACCCTGTTATGACAATGTTGTAGCAGGTTCATCATCTATAGTTGGTTGTCCAATGATAGTGTTATCATTGTCCTTATAATGATGTTTCTTTTTGAGGGGCCTCAGAAAAAGTTTTTTGCATTTGCATTTTGAGCTTTTTTTCTGACATTAGAATGTCCAAGGGACAACAGAATGAGGAGTTTGCGCCCTCGATTATGCATAATTGAAAGTTTTTCTTATAACTGGAGAATTTGTTGCTCATTTTGAAATGGTCATATACCACTTTTGCTTATTGCAGATCAAGCTCTCTTCCGTGCAATTGGCAAGGAAGTACATGAAACGTGTTTCAACTGAACTTGAAGCTATGAGCAGACCGGAGAAGGAACCAAACAGAGAGTTTTTACTTCTGCAAGGTGTCCGTTTTGCTTTTCGTGTTCACCAGGTAATGCCAGTCTGCAGTTTTCTACCTTTATTTTTTTAGATTTAGTATGCTTTAAGATTTAAAGAAACAAATCATACAAGTGTTTTAAGTGAGAATTGCTGCACTTCTCAATTGATGAATCATTTGCTCAAAGCCCACATTAGAAACAATTTTACTATTCCAAAATGTCGATGTTAAAATTACCAATGAAATATTGACTTGGAACATATTCCAGTTTGCTGGAGGCTTTGATGCGGAGAGCATGAAGGCATTTGAAGAGCTAAGGAGCCGTGTTCATAAACAAACTGTGGAAGACAACAAGCAGGAAGCATGAGATATATTCCTTTTCTTGGTTTTATTTATCTTCAATTTTATATTGTACATCTTGCATTCTTACTTGATATGACATAAAACGTCTTATAGAATGGATATTTTACAATGGCCAGTCGAAGACTTGATGCAGAGGTAACATTGATCAGCAAGCTGTACCTTGCTGTTTAAGCTAACCTCTTTAATCTTTATGCTTCAAACTACGCACTAGAAATGCAAGAACACTGGCGTTTTAGTATTCCAAGAAGAAAAAGGAATTTAACGAAAGCCAAGATTTGATGCACAAGAAACAACAACTATACTTTAGGTTCAATAATCATTCTCGTGAAAGAGGAGAGAAAAGTCCTTTTAGCTGTTCGTTGAGGTGAACATTCTTGATTTCAAGGTCATTATCAGTTCTGTCCCCTGAGAATCGCAAAAATATTACTTAGATGTCAGGTTTGCATTTAATATTAGAAACCGCCCCTCACTTTGACACTTTGACAGACGACCAATTTGACCATTGAAAACAGGCAAAATGAGCTTGTTACCCCTTTCTTTCACAATAACATTGACCTGAATTTACTAATTTTGTTGTCACAATTGTGTTATTTGGATGTATGATCATTGACACAACATCATAGCAACGTAACATTAGGTGATGACGCTGGCAGCATCCATAAATTGTGCATCATTTTGCAATCGTTGCAGTGTCTCAACTGAAAGGCGAATTTCAATGTCCGCACTTGCTTTTTCTACTCGAGCAGACGTCGTCGCCTTCCCATTCCTCTTGCTCGCCGATCCACCTGTTACTGCAATAGGCTTTCCCCACCCAAAATCATTACCGTAAACGTCGAACCTTGGGGAATTACTTATAGCCGAAGCATTACTCCCGGTGCCATACTCTGTAAGAGGGTTAGTTGTCAGATTCCAAGTAGCTCCTTTACCTTTTCATCTGTGTACGTAGCAGCCATGTTGTTCATGTCCCACGCCAAATTTCCAAGTCCTTGCTCACCGACCTGACTCGCTTTCATTGTCACGTCCTGTCTGAACTATATTTCCAACGTATTCTTGTGGCAATTGTGGCTGTAGTCTTGTTCTAACACCTATTGACAAGAGGCAGTTAACATCTACTTCAGGATCAAGAGGTTGATTGCATGCAACTGATTAGCATAGATAAGCCGCAAGTGCTTGTGGTGAGGAAATTCTGTTGATGCCAGCCTCAGCTATTGCCTTTGCTTTTAACTTGACGATGATTTCCCTTGAGAAGTGAAAAACTCTCTGTTGCAGAGGTGGTACAGCAACCAAGCTGTTGTAATGACAGTTTTTCTTTGGGTATCAAAATAGGGCAGTCAATATTGCGAGGAAACCAACATTCAAGAACAGGGGGTGTAGATATAGATGTTGCTATAGAATCAAAGCTAAAGCCTCTGCGGATCTCAGACCAAGATTGAAAAAATTGCCAAATAGAGGTGCCATCTACAAGAGAAATGTTTGTGGAGCAAGCAAGAAAGATGCGATTCTTAAGCTTGGCTACTTGCACTTCAAGAAATGTCTTGGATGTACCCTCAATGTTCTTAACCCCATTTAGTAAGGAAAAAGAAGCCAATAACTTCAAGTACATAGATGGGTTCAAGGATATCAGCAACTGAAACTCCATCAGCTGCAACATGGACAAAGTCTACACCAGCAGTATTGCAATCTACGAAGAAGGAAATGGTGTTATCATGATGATGATAAGTGGTGGCAAAGCGACCTGCTAACGGGTACAATAAGTCTAGTGCACGTGAATGGGAAATTTTGAGGTGGTGGATCAAGATTATTTCCCCATTGCTTCTCTTGTGACGGGTAATTGTTTGGTCGGTGGAAGAGAAATCCCTTTCGGCTGTAAAATCGATGAAGGGATCGAAGATCCCATTGGAGGCATCTCAATCCTTGGGTTTGCCTCTTTGTGAGTTGCTGCAGTGACTGAACTCTTGGAGATGATCCTAATGCTGCCTTTACGTCTAGTAGTGAAGAAAATTCAACCAAGTTTTTCCTCTGTATGAATATGTTAACATTATAAAGATTTCACCACTTACTTCATCCCAATTACAGAACAATCACTCAAAACCATTGAAATGATTTGATTAATTCTTGGAAATTAATTTTCTTAATTTAAAAAAAATATGTCAACCGGATGATGAAACATTATGAATAGGATAAATCAAAATTTATCCCTTGGCAGAAGACTTATTTGCTCTTCAGTGCACATAGGTGTTCTAAATTTTGATCGATTTTGAAATATACAAGAGAATTGATTAATTTGGAGGTTTCGATCATTTTTCTTAATTTTGTTCATGCTCGTGATCACTGTCAGAAGTTTTGCGGTTCCACAGCAGATCCAATATTTTGGTTTAGATTCTCTTATTTGCCTGGTAAATAATAACCCTTATGTTCAAAGATTTATTAATGCGTACATAATATAATAATATTATGTAGGATCAAAATTTTCTTATGATTTGAAAAAAAAAAAAAAATAGTGACACAGAAGGTCACCTTCTAATTACTATCATTCTTAAAAAAATAGTGACACATGGCCGTCGCGCGTTTGCGGCACGTGCACCGGCATTCTTCGTGATTGTTGTTGACCGCTTCCATATTTGTATAGATCATGTAGTTTCCAATATATTTATGTCAGCAATGTCAACATTGAATGAAGTTTTACTGCCGGCGACGGAATAGCGGTGGTTCCGGTGGTAGAACAATGTCAACAATGAATTTTTCTAAATTTTCAAAACTTAAAATATTTTTCTATAATTTTGTTGTGGGGGTATATTTGACAATAAATATTTTAGTTGAGGACAATTTTGTATTTATTTATTTCATTTTTAATTTTAAAAAATTAAAACTTTTAAAACTTGTGTTGGGTTAAATAAATATCCGTTGGATAAAAATAATTATCAATATTCATCCATATCCATCTAAATATAATTTTAAAATATCTATTTCAAGATCCAAAAAATTTTGGATGGATATTATGGATATCCATTGTAGAGCGATCCAGTTGCCATCCCTAAGAAAGCGGCTATTGGCCAAGATTTATTTTCTGACATAGTTTTCTTTCGAGATAAAAAACTTTGATTGGCTAACCGCTAAAAACCTTCGTATCAAAACAAACACATTCTATTAGATCCTCTGCTAAAATTAGTTCATGCTAATTGCATACATTCATACGATTTGTTTCGACTAAATTTATAGCTTCTTTTACACCCGGGCTAAAAACATTTAGGTTTTTATTTTTATATTCTTATTATAGCAACTGTTTTAACCTTTTACAGCTTTAGAACCGGTTAACTTCAGGAGGGCATGTATTCTCTCATTACAGGTTTCCTTTAACCTATTATATTGCCAGAGCTCAGGGGAGGTAAGTGTTATTATCCCTTATAATTTTTGAGTTTGCCTACTCAGTTCTAAAGCTAAATTCTTCACCTTGTCAATACACACAATAATGCTTATTGTTTGTATTTCAATATACTGACCACTGATAACATCCGCTCTATATGCAGACTGCGCATTACAAGAAACACAGCTGATTACCTTATTTGTCAGCTGATAAGGCGACTCTGATGATAAGACATGCAAAGTGAAAAGGAGAATTTAGAACAGCGGTCTTTGCACTATCGCATTGTGACTATAAGATTCCTCTCGATGAATCTGGCACCTCCCACCTTTCCTTGAATTTGTGGTGGCAGATGGATTACTCGTCTTTGATCTCCTGCCTCCACCAACAACTCAGATCCTCCCCTATACTGCAATTTTCAGATGATGAAATAATCGTTGTCATATTAGTTGGTTCAAATTTCCACAAACTTTTAAACAAGAAGATGGTAGAATAACAACATAATATAGCTGACCTTCAAAATAGAAGATACTGAATGCAGACCAGCAAATTGAGCACAACGCATCAAATTCACTAATATATAGGTTGAATTCAGACACCTAGAGATGATATCTGATTGAAGCTTAAAAAAGATTGAGGCAATAATTCATTCTGTTCAAAGTATTATTCTGTTATTTCTTTGGAGGGCAATTGATTTGAAAAATGTTATATTGCCACTTCCTAGTTGTTCCAATTTGCAGATTATCATATAAGGATTAGTTCCAACTGTCAACTGTGGGAACAAATTGTTTGTTTGCTTTTAAATGCTTTATGTCGACTCAAAACCAAGATATTCGCATAGTCATGTGTTTTCTATTGAAGCACATAACTAGCATGGTCTCCTACATGCTTTTTAAGGAATTCAACTAGAAAAATTCTTATGCATACCTCATTAGTTACCAATGCCAATATCTACAGAACTGGGAGGAAAAAAAAATATATATGAGAGAGAGCAATCTTGAATTGACATGACGTACTTGGTATAACTTGATCTCTGACTTGTCAAAACCTGGCATAAGAAGTGTTACAGACTTCTTGGCAGCATCAAACTTTACTGACGACATTAAGCTACTACTACGCTTTGCTTGCAAAGAAAGAAGATCTCGAGCTTCTTTACCGGCTGGGTTCAGCATGATTGTATTCCAGTCTAGAGAGCTATCAGTTGGGAGATGTGGAAGGAAAGACAAAGGTAAGGGAGAAAAGTTCTTCCTGACTCTTTCTGCCGATTCTTCGTCTAAATGAGGAGAAGCAGTACAAATTGCTCCAGCAACCTGTGCACCAGCTTGGATTGTACAACCCCAATAACGTAATGCAGAATTCACAGACGTTCGATTATTTGAGTTCATTACAAGAAAGCAGCCAAATTTATGAGGTTCCGCAAGGGCTGAAGATCCTCTCTGCATGGCAAAGGCAATACATAACCTATCTGCATCAAAATTGTTGAGTTAGCAAATGGGAATAATAATTACCTCCAACATTCGGTCCATAGCATCCCATATCTCTGCGCTCGTATTCCCATTCAGAAGAGGCCTGCGGCCACTTATACTCAAGGCTTCATCTACAAGTTTCAGGAGTGAAGGAGCAGTCAATCTCCCAAGATCAGTCTTCTCAGCTACATTCCGCAAGTATTTCAAGTACAACCTGATCACATATGTGTTGTACATATTGTTCATTGTGCGAAGACACATACTATTGGAGAAACACAGAAATCAAATTTCCTAACCTTGCTTTACTGCTTACACCAATCATTCTTAGAGTTTCCTCAGGGCTGATACCGTCATATACTATTACATCAAAATTTTCTTTTTGGTGGTTCCTTTGGGCAAAATTCCCAAAGAACCCAACAAGTCTCTCCAATGCAAATGTTGAAAAAATAGAATCCATTCCAGGAAGCACTCCAAGCTCTTCTCCAACCACCTAAACTACAGTACATCCATAAATACATAATGATATTCTTTGCAGTCAAATTTTTAAAGGTTAACAGCACGTAAAATGATGTTGAGCCAGCATATAGAGATATTACATACCCACCCCTCCAAGAACTCCTTGGGTCATATTAAGACGAGCATCTGCCTGTTTCAGCCGATTGAGAGGTTCAAGAAACATCTGCAATCAACAGGTAAAAGGGAAGGAGAAACTAAGGCCACACAATCCAAGACTCCAAGGTGAAAATAACAAAACGAAAATCCACACCTTAGTCGTTTCAATTCTAACTGCCGAAAGATTGCTGTTGCATACAACAGGAGAATTTCCAATCTTGCAGTTCAAAATATACTCAGCAGTAGGATCTTGAGAATGTAACACCAAGCACGTACTAAGCCCGGCCATTGCATAATGCTGAACATCAAGATATAAATAATTTACTTTGACACACTAAGTTAAACCCAGATTAAGTTAAACGAACAATAAGCTTTTGGACACCTAATACAATCTTTCTTTTCCGCAAACCACATAGTTAGCAAACCAACTAAACAGAAAAGGTAAATGCCAATATGGAAACAGTGAGCTTTGAGCTCAAAGATGAAAGCTTTTGAATAGAAATGAAATAATCAAATCACGAAAAGATATAATATAATTACCTGTGCGGCGAATACGGCGGAGGTGGTCTTGCCGGAGCCACCTTTACCCAAAAAGGTAATCAATGTCGTTGATTTATCATTTTCATCAGTGCCCGCGTCGGAAGCCGAAATGGGCATGGCTCGAGGTCTTCTCGAGCGTGATTTTCTTCTACCTTTTAAATGATGGAAACTTGTAAGTGGAACTTGAGAAGAGACGACTGAAACTGACATCATTTTCTTCGGAGGACCGATGATTTACCTCTTTTGGTGCTGGTAGTACGACTTAGAAAATGCTAATTCTAGTAAAACGCACCGTTTAAAGGTACATCAAACGCAACGTTTTGATAAACTTCGTACTTCATAGACGGACACAGGCTCACGTGCGATGGGATGATGTTCGAAGTTCGAACTGATCACGGGCCCTTCAAATTTATATTTATTATGTTTTTGCCCCAATAAATATGATGCTATGACACCTGACACCTGCTATTGCTGTCCTTACTTGGAAACACATTTTTAACTGCTACATGAACGTAATTATCAAATTGAGAAAATGTTTAAAACAAATCATTGCATAAATATATGTGGGAACGTCGGCGAATCCTTTGTTTTGTTTGGTAGGGCTGTGAGAAAAAAGACATCTCTTCTGTTCACTTGCACGGTTGCACCTTTGGAAGTGGAGAGACATGATTGTATTAATTAATATGGGTGATACAACACATCATCAACAATTTTTAATTAGTTGGCAACCCATTGTTAATGGTGAGACTATTTGAATTCTTCCATTTTTTTTTCCTGCATCGAGCTTTTAATAAATATTTTTATTACATAGATATCTTTAAGTTAAATTATTATTGTAACCCAAGATTATAAATTTTAAAGTGTTTCTACTCTCTAAAATTTTTAAGTTTACACCCTTTTATCTTTTTTTGCTCTCTCGACAATTATTTTTCAACCTAATCTAATGTTGGGTTTTTTTTTTTTTAATTTTTGACATTCATTCTTATATTTTGCAAAACTTTTCTTAATTCAAGATTTCTTTCAATTAATTAGCCGTGTTTCTTAGTTTTTAATACAATAAAACGTGTGAAGCAATGCAGTCTATGAAACTTTAGCAATTAGATTTCCATTAAACAAAAAAAAAAAGTTAATTTGAAAAAGGTCTCTTCCGAAAGATCATAAGATTACGAATTTATTTTGAGTTATATTGATTGGTAGTAAAATTTTGATAATGAATCTATTAAATATATGAATTTATTGAATATTATAGTAGATTCAAATGGTGTCACTTATTATTAATTCTTATTACTAATTAGAAGTGATAAAACACGCTTCTTTTTAATTATGTAATTAATGGTGGGATACCGGGATTAGTTACACCTAGAGGATGTGAAACCTTACTGGGCCACAAGAATTAAGTGTCTTGATCATACATATTTTTGGCTTTTAATCTGAAAAGTAACTTGAAAAAGACATCCACATCATCTAATTATCACATGATGTTACATCCACTCTTTATTACCAAAAATTTAATCTGGGTAAAAATAATTTTTTATTATTATTTTTTTAAGTTTGGCATCATATTTTCAACTTTTTAATTCAAGAGAAATTTTTATCACGATGTTGATTGAATAGACAAGGAAATTTTTATCACGATGTTTAATCTTTCACTCTGCATATGCAAATACATTCTTTTTGTTGAATTTTTGACACACATATGTTTACATTTATAGGTTTTGTTGATCGATATGTGTTACAAAAATCAATGTAACCAACACTAAAATTTTTATCAAAGAACTAAAAGGCAAATCTATCTATTGCTCTCCTCAATCTGTGTACAATCATGTATAATGATGAATATGATTTTAAAATATGTATATATATATATATGAAAGCAGATTGTTGTCTTTATGGATCATGATCTTACTCTTACAATCAAATAATCAAGCAGCACCAAATATGGATATTGGCCGTTGATTCTTTCCCTTTGAATAATAGTGCTCATAAAACAAAGTTTCTGACTTGTCTTCTCGGCCTTGCATTTAAAGAAGAAGAGGTGTGCAACTGGGCAAATGAAATGATTGTAGGAGACCCCAATAATCCACCAAGAACGTAGGGGCAGGATATATGGCCTAAGCTTAGAAGGCAGGCCTAAATTGTACCCCAATTCAAGTAAAGGTCCTAAAAATTGGGGAGAGGAAAAAGGTTAGTGCTTTCTTAAAAAGGTAAAATCATTACCACAAAGAAATTATGAACTTTTTATATGATATTTGCTTAAATCTTGTAGCTGACACTAGCAATATAAAAGCCTTAAAAAATGATAACAATAATAATTATAAAATTGCGTTTTACAAATATCTAACAAGATTTTATTGAATGATTTTACATTCAAAGTGGTACAATAGAAAAAATTATTATGCGTTAAGTGAGATGAACATACTCACGTAATTCGCACGTCTATCCAATAAGATTTTGTCAAAAAGGTATTATTTTAACTTTAACCAATAGTTTTTTTTTTTTTAAAAAAAAAAAGAGAGAGTGAGAGAGAACTATATCTATATAATTTTTAGAGAAAAGTTGGCAAGTAGTAGGTATAATTAATTGATTAATGTTGTTGATTATGCTAAGCCTTAGACCCAAACGTCAACAGAAAAATGCCACGTGGCAGAAATCAATCACGTGCAGTGAACAGCACTAACCTTCAAAGGGAGCCAAGCTTTTGCTCTAATTACTAACTTCACATTAATAAATATCATAATGAGGTTAGCTAATTAAGCTAGCTGGTATTTTATAAGCTAATATATGTATACATGTCCTCTCAGTCTTAAGTTGTCTTGTGCCGTGCCGTCACAGTTACTCATGTTTCTTTAGAAATCGCATATATATATTTTTTTTTAGCGTAACAGTGATCTATAATTATTATTTTGATCCATGAAGCAAAAGCAGTATCATGATGCATGCCTTGTAAAATCGTAATAATGCTAAAAATTAAAACCTAAAAACACACTGCGTATTAACATTTTCGTGACTCTCTCAAGCTTAATTAGTTACAACACATGTATTATTATACAACATAATTAATCTGATCTATAAAAAATAAAAAATTTAAAAAAAAGAGGGAAAAAAAAAAAGAAAATTAATAACCATATATAGTTTCACTAACCAGTACTGCTTCTCTTTTTTTGGCTCTTTTTCCATTCGGCAGAGAAAATTTATCAATGGTGCAATGGATTAGGGCCAGTGGGTACAAGACGCTTTTCGACTCCGTAACGCGGATCAATCTCCGCACTTCCATGATCAGCAGCGGGGGCTGGTTGATGGTGATCTTTAGGCTGAAGCTCCTGGGATGGTGAAGATTTCTCATGATGTTTTTGAAATGGGGTGAAGTCGAATTTGCTTGCAAGAACTTTTCTATTAATCAAAGGGTATTTAGAAAGTGAATAATGGATAGTATTGCTGGTGGTGGTGGTGATGCTTTGTTTGGTGTTGGTGTTGATTTTGGACTTGAAATTGTACAACTCATGGAATAAAAACAAGAGAAGAGAGAGCCAAAGAGTGATGAAAATTAGATGTGAAAATCTCAAGGCCATGGAGAAAGAGTAGAAGAAGAGTTACAAAACGAAGCATGGAGCAAGAGAATATTATGAATCAAATGGACAAAATAAGAAATGTTGTAAAAAGGAGAGTTGAAATGTGTGTGTATTGGCCTGGCCTTTCATGTGAGACTTGAGAATGCTTTTAATGCTAATTTATTGATTGAGAAAGGTGAGAGAGAGAGAGAGAAAGAGAGAGAGAGGGAGCGGTAGGGGCTATTCCCAATGAAAGCTTCCTTAGAAATCAAGCAACATTAAGGGTCATTATAACAAATTTCAAACCTGGAATTATAATATGTTTGATTATGCTAATTATTGATAATAATCACTAGAATATATCTTTGACACATAGTAATAATGTATAATGTAATGTTATATAAACATTTTGTTAAGGTTTCTAGATGCTACAATGCGGTGAAAGAGGAAAGATCCATACTCGTTTGAGTGTATTGCACCTTAATGAATATGGTAGGGAATATGCAATCTACATTTTCAATGGACAAAGCAATGGATATGAACAGTTCGAGCACTAAGTTGGGGTCAAGAAACATACACCCTGTCACCCTCTATGGTTATACCACTGTTTCAAAAAGATAAGGGTCTGCAATTAATAACGAGGATCATTACAAAAGTGGCTATTATACAATACATTTTTTTAAATTGGTTCATTCTGCAAAATGAAGTATACATTCTACAACTGTTTCAAAAGTTAAGATGACTGCACTTCATTAGAAGGATTGGATTGGGGGTCATTATATAATGAGAATTCCATACATACTTTAAGCGAGCGATCCCAATTAGAGTCACTGGATTCAAATATAATAACTTATAAAAACTACACATGGTTTGTCCTATTACAGAATTTAAAATTGAAAAACAATAAGTCACTAAATTTGAAATTGAGATCCCATACTTTAATTAAAATACTTGATTTCTTATTAAATAATAACTATTGGATAGAAAACAACTTTTATAATATATTTAGAATGTTTGAACATTATGTAATAATGATTAATCTATTGGATCTTTACGAAAATAAAATCACAAGTAACGATATTAGATTCCTTCAAATAATTTCACCGGTCCCATTTTTCAATTTATTTTATTACTTTCTAGAATTACCCTTATTAAAAAAATATTATTTTTCACTTTATTTTATTTTTCGCCCACCACTTATTTTCATCAATGACTAGCTCACCACCGCCACAACCACATATCTTCTTCACTAGTAACCATCACCTCCACCAACATGAGATGAGTTTCAATATTAAAATTTTGTTAAATTGTATGAATCAGTGGTGGGTTTTTTTAATTATTGATAATATTAGTTCTATTTTTTTTGTGATATTCTAAGATTCTATATAAATTTCAATTTAAGATTTAATTAGAAGTTACTATTCAATTCAAATTGTGAATCAATTAAAAAAAAAAAGAGAAAAATGACCTATTGAGAACACGAAAGAGAAGAAATAATTTTTTAAAATTTTTTTCATAAGAATAATTTTAGGATAAATATCATTAATTAAAAAGTTGAGGCTAGTGATATAAAATGAGAAGGTTAAATTTGACTGCTCCAAAATCATTTTCAGTTTCTTACTCGGCCCAAAATGAAGACTCCAGATTGGGCCTCAAACGCCGCTCTTGAGCCGACCCACCAGCGGTGCGCTAACAGGAGAGCGAGCCGAGCCGACTTGCACATTACCACTAGCCGAAAAGGGTAGCGGTAACAAAAACGACTACGTTTAGGATAGTCAGCAATTAAAGGTGCTGAAACTAGAGCCTTGAAAAAAAAATTCGGTGGTGTGATCATCGATTCGAAACCAACCAAACGGCGATCTTGATCGTGCTATCTAGAAGAAGAAATGGTAAATAATTTATCTTCAAATTTGATTTTTTGTTTGATTTTTCTTCTTTCCTTTTGCTATGGTTAGGGTTCCGCATTAGTTTTTGTTTTTAACAATTAATTAATTGACTTACAACCCTAATTTCAATGAGATACAGTATGCGTTTGGTAGAGAAATTATTGGGTTCTAATGTTTTTTTTCCCCTGCTTTCTGTTATTTTTAGATTATGATTATTTGATTTTGCTTATGATTTAGAGAAAATTATCAATTCTGTGTCTTCTTAAATACAGTTAAATACCCAATTGATCATTAATGTTATGTGATTGAGCTAGTTTAAGCTCGGCTTGTTATCGATACCAGGAGTTAGAGCATGAGACTTTAGTGTGTGAAATGTTATAATTTTAGAAAATTTAGGCGGTGAATTCATGATAATAACAAAAGTACCAATATTTGCAATGAAGAGGGCTTATAGTTTAGAGTTTTGCAGGAAATAGTGTTGGGGTTGCTTCTTATGTACATTGTTTGTTTACTTTGGCACTGTTAACTGGTGTCCCAGATTTGAAATTTGGGGTTTGATGAATCATAATTGTTATGAGATTATGGTTCTTAATTTTTTTCCCTATTGGTTTACAAATGATGCTTTTATTTGCTGGTTTTCCTGCTTGGTGTCATCAATTTGTTAAGTTACTAAACTTGTTGTGTTTGTGTTTTTGCAGTCTTCTCTTGCAGCTGCTAGAGCAGATAATTTTTACTATCCTCCAGAATGGACCCCAAATCAGGTATGCAGATGCATGGTAACATAGAAGGCTCGAACTATGTTATTGTTGGACATGTTTTTGATGATTAGTATTATGTTGTTCTCACCTACTTTTGATTTTCAGGGTTCTTTGAACAAGTTTCATGGTCAACATGCTTTGAGGGAAAGAGCAAGAAAGTTAGATCAGGGAATTTTGATTATAAGGTATTGAATCTATATTACTTGGTATTTAATTTACAATTATGACTGAAAAAACATGACTTGGCATATGAAAAATTATAATGTTATGGTGATGTTTATGGACATAGCGTTCTGACATGGGAAGTGATAGAGTTCTGTTCATTTCTGCTGAAGCTACTGTTATTCAAATAGGCATATGGCAAGAAAAAATAGCATGTCCTAGAAATAAGGGTTCACAACCATAGTCTTGATTATGATCTCTCCATGGCTTCAAATCTTTGTCTAGATAAGCAGGTAAGTTTTGGTGAGAATGAGTATCTATGATCTTATCTATTTAATAGCTGCTAGGCGTTTTTTCAATGTATCATAAGTTAAGAACGGTAAGCTTTGTTGATCACTTATGAGGTTTGAAGCAGATCTATATAGTGTAGAAAATAGGCAAATTCCTCCCTGCAGAGGAGGTTTTTGGTAGACGTTATGAAACTTCTGATAGGTTTCTAATGGATTTTAGGAGAGCTTTATGAGCCATTCTTTTGCAACTTTTCAAACCAGTAGGTTTTGTTTGTGATTATGCTCACATGCACCATTAAGTTTATAAAAGCAGAAATGTAGGAAATGAGTTTGCAAAACTTTACTTGCTTTTTACTATTTCTTTATCTTTTTCAGCTTGTGATTTGTTGATTACGAAGATTGAAAATTAATAGAAATCCTATTACTTCTTGAAATTTCTTTTTCCTTGTTTATTCTATTAATCAATTGGTATGTAAAAGCCTATTTAAAATACTGCCCTGTTAAAGATTTTATTTCCTGGCTGCTAATTTCTATCATCTAACTGCATTTTCAGGTTTGAGATGCCTTTCAATATATGGTGCGGTGGATGCAATTCTATGATTGCAAAGGGTGTTCGTTTCAATGCTGAAAAGAAGCAAGTGGGAAATTATTACTCTACAAAGGTACGTTTTGCAGATTCTTCTGAGTGCTTAAAATTATGAATTGAAAATGTCATTTATGTTAAATATGTGTGTGTCTCTTGGGAGATAATAGTTGATGCTATCATTGGCGTAACATAAATTAATGTGTGGACACGCGCACTATCGGAAAAGGTTTTTGCCATGGCTCTTATCTATGCCAGCTGTATGCATTGATCTTGAAAGTTTCTTCTTCATACTACATTAATTACATTTGACTGTGTACTTCGGCTGGTATGATTGCTGGGTACAAGAATAAATCAATTATTTTATAAATTTCTTCTGGTAATAACAATGATATTGCTTCGTGCAGATATGGAGTTTTACGATGAAGTCTCCGTGCTGCAAACATCAGATTGTTATCCAGACAGATCCAAAGAATTGTGAGTATGTAATTATTAGTGGAGCTCAGCGAAAGACAGAGGAGTTTGACGTTGAGGATGCAGAGACTCTTGAACTCCCTGCAGATGAGGGTTAGTATCAGTTCCTTACTTACATATTTATTGGTATACGTCTTCTTGTTGATTTTTAAATGGTAGCATGGTAGTTTCAAGACAATGGCTTAAGCCATATACGGGGTGCTTGTCATTTCCTTCTGTTATTGTTTAGATGACATCTAACTCTCAACTCTATTCTGTCACACAGAAAGGGGTAAGCTTTCAGATCCATTTTATCGTCTTGAGCACCAGGAAGCTGACCTGCAGAAGAAGAAAGAAGCTGAGCCAAGACTGGTGCAAATTCAGAGAATATCTGATGGCAGGTTTTCAGACGACTATGCACTAAACAAGGCTCTCAGGGCCAAACTTAGAGTATGTTACTGAGCTTAAACCTAGTCCCTTGTTCATACATTTTTGAACCCTGTGCTGAGTGCTAACTTGCTCTTCATTTTTCAGTCTCAGAAGAAGAGAGTCACCGAAGAGGAGGCTGCTTCAAGAAAATTAGGCCTTGGCTTACGACTTCTTCCGTCGACTAAGGAAGATGCTTGTGCTGCTGCACATGTTAAGTTTTCTTCTAAGTTTGAAAAAAATAGAAAGGACAAGCGAGCTTTGATTAATGCTGCTTCGATCTTTTCTGGTTCCTCGATATCAAGTTCGAAACAACTGGAGCTAGAAGCCAAGAGAAGGAAAATCAATGCAGGTGCAGCGTCCAACATGCTGACTGGGGCATTTAAACCATCGTCATGGTCTCAGAGTTCTGTGCCCTCAAGCAGGCATAAGCGCAGTTCAGTTTCTGCTAGACAGTTCTAGCTGGCAAAACCAAGAATTTAGGGAAGTTCTTGTCATTTACAGTATAACCCTACATACTACCACCGCTTGTGATATATATTCTGCCTTTTGCTTTGGCTGCAAAGTGCATTGGACCATGTAAATACAGCATCTTATAATGTTTTGTTCTGTGTTATATTTTATAAAATTCTATTTTGAAAAACGAAATGTAGTAAGTGTGTAATCAAGGTTGAGTGGTAGACTGTTTTTGCCCGGCACCAAACTCTGTTGTCAGTTTATGTTCCTGTTTTGGTGATTTAATTGGCAATTAGGCACGGATGATCTTTTTCAACTTTCCGTACTGAAAATAACTCATGACCCCCCCTTGTCATTACATTTATTCCAGTGCCATCGTGTTTTTTCCTTTTGACGTTTTTAGCCATTTATGAAGCGGGAAAATATGTGTGTTACTGGTATCAAGTTCTTTTATTAAGCTTTCAGAAAGAAGTTGTTCTTTGCTACTTACGTCACTGTAAGAAACAGTAATCAATTTCGCAGAAAAAACACAACACTGGCTGTGGCATCAAGTCCAAGTCAATTTATGTAATGCATTAAATTTTAAAAACTAGAATCTTGTCTCGATGAAGAGCATTAAAATGTTTTGTTCTTATTCTTCCCAACAGCGCGTAACACAAACCCTATATTTCGGCTTATCTTTACTGTTTCAAAAAGAAAAAGAAAGAAGTAAAGCAGATGAGTTAGATCTTCAATTCTGCTGCGGGCAAGATTTTACATGTGCTGTGTTTAAACTTTAAATAACCTTGCATCGTAAGATTCATGAGCTTTGAACAACTGGTGGACACATTTATCATTGCTCATGTATATAAATTCAACTTCGACCCGTACCGCTAATAGGCATAGGCTACATATGCAGTCTACGAACACCTAACACTGCTAAAAGATCACGCAACTACTGAACCAAGACAAGCCAATAATCTAAGCAACCAACCTTATAAATAACAATAAGAGCCCCTCTTCTATCTGTCAAGTGTCAGTGATAATTATATTTTTTTCACTGCCAGTGCAAAGCCATGAAACAGCTTCTGCATTCTGCAATTCTTCTCTTAATTTCTCGCTCTCTCTTTTCCGGAATTATCGCTTCAACAGTGCAGCTCCATGTAATCATTTTAGTTTTTTTAAATGAGAGGATTATATTAATTTTTGTCTCATGAATAGTCACTTTCCTTAGCTTCTTTTCTCATTTTCTTTTGGTGTCTTTTATATGTCTGCTACTGAATAAAAAAATTGTACTATTAAAATCTTTCTCTTTTAGCTTCTTTTTTTTTTGAGGGCACAAATATGTATAACAGTGGTTGGCTCTTGTATTCTATTGTATGTTTTATAGGTTTGATCATTTGCTTATGCTGTTTATAGGTTTTATTATTTGCTTATCGTGTTTCTTCAAAAAATCAAGTAACCAACCAGTTATAGAACCATCTCTCTTTCAAGATCTTCAGGTTAGTACCTAATCCATCTCTCTCTCTCTCTCTCTCTCCATCTCTCTCTCTCTCTCTCTCTCTCTCTCTCTCTGTGGATTTCGTTTTCTTGAGCTTTTATCCCAAAAAAAAAAAAAAATTTGCTTGTTGCTCGGTTGCTTTCCTTCTTCTTGTTTACTTCTATTAGAAAATGCTATGCCCGTGTATTTAGACTCAAAAAAAAAGAAAAAAAAAGGTCACATCACCAGTTTGCAGCATAAGGGTCCCGCTGTTGAATTTTTAGCTGTGTTTTGTTTCGTAAAGACTTTTCCTATAGATTGAAATATATATATATATATATATATATATATATAGAAGATAATAAATACATGTATATGATAGCTTCAAAACCGATATAATATAGACCCTACAGAATATCATATTAATATATATCATGTACACTGAGGGGAACAGCACGTGTCAGCTGTGCGTCCATCCATTAAAAAAACCCCATAGAGTCAAGTATTTATTTATTTTGGTTTTACTACGTGTTTTTTTGTCATATTTTGACTAGCCAGCCATACTTCAATTTGATTAGCAGTAAAAGATATAAAAAGCTTAAAAAGTGGTGTATAATCATGGCCTGCGTTAATAATACTATCAGTCCATTACACAGAGAACTAAAGTTCTTATGCCTCTGATAAAATACGCATAGTACGAACGAAACTTGCATGTGCCGCATACGCCAGGTTTTACTTTTAATGTTAACTGCTGAGTGTTGAGTCTGTTGACTGCTGCAGCTTCCTGCTACTTCTTTAATTGTATCTTTCTGAAATTTTTCATTTTTAAGCCCAGTTTTTTGGTTGTCCCAATTGCATATTATACTAATAGTACTTAAACTAAATAAACATGGTATGTTTGTTCAAAAGTAGATTGATTAATTAATTACTAAACGTGTTATGTTCTTAATTTCTTTAAAATTCATTAAGTTTATGAGTGGTGGACGGTATCATATCTGAGAATTGAGAGATCTCTTCAATTCTTTCAAAAAGATCATGAAGCAAAAGCTTTATGTTTTACCCAATTTGTGTCGTTTATCTATTTATTGCATCAGTGTCAAAGTATGTGCATTACTGTTTGAGTTTTTAATTTGACTCTTTTAAGTTTGAACTTTGAAGTGGCTCCATGGACAGTCCACGGTAAGGTATCAAGGACAATAAGATTGTATCAGTCGGAGCTGCTGTAAGAGATCCAGTTGGGTGGACTTGTGCTGCTTGCATTGTTACAGCTGGATAGCTGACGGTTCCAGATAAGCTTAGCTTAGCCTTTAGTCTTCGTGCTACACGAGCATCATCGGTCTTACCAGGTAAACGAAACATCATTACAATCTTCCTCAATTTTCTCAACTTGTTTGGAGTGATTTTCAATATTGATTGGTCTTGTTAGTGCTTACTCGAGGTTAGAATTTAGATGCCAGCAAAACCCTATAGTAGCTATGCACAATAAATTTGAAATGATTGTACTATAATATCCGGATCAATATTTTAGTGGCAAATCAAAAGTTTAAATATCTTGTAAAACTGAACAAATCTTATAAAAGGTTTCTAGAAACTTATTATAGTAATATTATATGTAAGTGGAAAACTAGTAGTTATAGTTAGAATTTTGGCAGGCCACAACCAGACTAGAAATTTGTTTAAGAGTGAAAAAATAAACTAGACTAAAAGCTCAGGGAAGTTCATCCTAGAATCATCCTGAGGCTGGATTCTGCAAATGTTTTGAGTAATGAAGAGCATAGCTTAAATTTCTGAGGTCAGACATGGAAAATAACACCTTATAAGATTAGGGACCTAAAGAGGTTAGAGATAAACGTTTGAAACAACGCCAATAGTGGTGGCCATTGATGGTACTTGATAAAGGAGGATTTAGGGCCAAATCCTAAATCCAAATAAAATGGAGATGAAAAGTATTAGAGAGAAACCAAAGGAGATCGCAATAGAAAGAGCATTCTAATAACACTAATTATGACGAAGAGTCCTCAGAATCTGTGCTTGAGCTGTATTTATAGAAGTATACTTGAGGATGC